>NC_062266.1:34511734-34848609 GCF_916048215.2 Malus sylvestris | reverse complement strand
CTTGAAAACTTTGAGTTTTAACGATAAGCACAAAATAAAGGGTAAAGTGAATAGTACCAGAATTGAACTTTTTAGTGTAAAAATGTGGTTTTTCGTTAAAGTGAACAGTACCGGGAACTTTTTATTAAAGTTCCTAATTTATCATCCTAATTTGATCCTAAACCAACATTAATAATGGGTTTTAAACAGGTTCATCATAATAAAATCATAAAAATGTTACTAAATGTGAGTTGGGCCTTGAGTATGTGACTGTTATCTATATTTTTAGGGGGTTATTAAGTAGACTAATTTGTTAAACTAAATTTGCAAGTTAAATTATGTGCTATCAATAACAAATAACGTTAATCAACATTTAAGTAATAATCTAATCATCACAACTATATCATTTAATTTACAACATTTAGTTTAAAAATTTAGTCTCTCTAGCATTACCCTTATTAGTAGAGTAGAGTAATGTTATGGAGACTATCTATTTAATACATAATTTATAAGAGAAATGCTAAGAGGCCTCTCTAAAAGTGACACTTTCCATAAACTCTCTGCCACTTTACAGTTTAACGTTAATTTTCTTATCAACATTATAAAACATTTTGCCAAAAACATGAGGTGTCAGAGAGTCCATTGAGAGTTGCCTTAACATTTCTCATTTTATAAACTATATAATGTGTTTATTGATATTTTGATTAACATGTTTATTTTTATTGGTGACACATCAAATCAGTTACAAATTTTGTCTAAAAGGTTAATCTACCCAACATTATCCTTTGTACTAAGATATATGATACAAAGATTCTATCAAAATGAGACTTTCTATAAACTCTCTACCACCTCAATTTCCATTCATTTTTTGTACCAATATTATAAAATTTATGCTAAAAACATAAGTTGTCAGAGAATCCATGGAGAGTCTGCTTAACATTTCTTTATGGGAAATTAAGGAGATTCTTCATAGACCATCCGTCTCTCATATTTTTGACACATTTTTTATACCAACATTATAAAATATTATGTCAAAAAATAATATGACGAAGAGTCCGTAAGATATTCCACTGTAAAAGAGTCTACTTAACCTTTCTCTTTATCTTTCTCTACTATTTTCTTCTTTGTTCATATTACTTTTGCCCGATTTGGTCGTTGGGGACAGACATGACTGGAAATTGATCATTCTTGTACAGTTTGAGGAATTTTGTAAAGGAACATATGTTTAATTTAAACAAGTTAGAAAAAAAATGTAGGATAATCTAATTATATCTTAACATTTTTCCTTTGTATGACTCCATTGTTTAACACTTTAATTATTCTATTCTTCCATAAAGCTCGAATGTGAGTTAGGTTAATTTGCTAGAGGTGATTTAAATCCCCTCCTCCATCATTTTCGTAAGAATGTCGGAATAAAACTGTATACTCGAACATAAGAGGATACTGCCTTGCTAAATAGCGTAATCCACATCAATACAAGAATTATGTCAACAATTCCTTATTATTTGATGCTTGTGAGTTATTAACTTCGACTTGCCTCATGTCATAGATTAAGGGTATCAACTTCGACTTGCCTCATGTCATAGAAGATGCTCCCAAATTTCTTGGTATGTTCTTCATTTTGATAATGCTTATAGTTCAATTACTTAAAAGCATTTACCTTTACCTCTATCTCTCTCAAGTTCGATTTCTCCTCCCTTAATATTGCTTATGTTTGTACTATTATCATTTATCCTAATGAATATGAGATCTATGGATGTTGGATGTAGGTGTGGAGCATGTTGGAGGAGACATGTTTGCAAGTGTTCCAAAGGGAGATGCAATTTTCATGAAGGTTTGTTATTATTTATCAAAAAGAGAGTTGATGACTACTTTGTAGTGCTAATATCAATTTCTTATAAGAGCTTAGTTGCATAATAATTTGGAACTAGTCACAAATCATGTATGCAATCTTACAGTCGATATGTCACGACTAGAGTGACGATCATTGCTTGAAATTTTTGAAGAACTGTTATACCGCACTCCCTGACAATGGGAAGGAGATTCTTGCTGAAGGCATTCTTCCAGTAGCTGCAGACAGCAGCCTGGCCACCAAGGGAGTTGTCAATCTCGACGTGATCATGTAAGGTTACAACCCCGGAGGAAAAGAGCGGACGGAGAAGGAGTTTGAGGCCTTGGCTAAGGGATCTGGATTCAAAGGCTTCCGCGTCATCTGCTCCGCTTTCAACACCTATGTCATTGAGTTTCTTAAGAAGATTTGAGTATAACTTTGGCAGTGGTATACAAGCTGCCGTCTGCATTCGTATTGCTTTTATTTTGATATGGTGGTCGCACGTTTTTCACCATAACTAGGTTTATAACAAACAAAAAAATGTAATAAAAAAGTGATTTTATGTTCGTTGTATGTTATAAATTTGGATTCATAAGCTTGCAATGGGGTGTAAAACATGAAAAAACCTGGTGTATGACGGACAGAGCATGTGTCTGTGCTGCCATAAAGAAAAAATAAAGACCTATCCTCTGTGAGAGTTTTTTGCGGGCGTATCAGAGCATCGTCTTGTGGGCAAATGAATGAAGCTATTGTGAGCCTCGCTCTAACAGTATTGTCTGGGAGAAAAAATGTTGCACGTTACTCAAATAGTTTAATTTAAAACCCCTTGATGCAATCTCCACCGTTCATGTCAAGACAACAAATATATCTTATAGTAGTGATGATATGATAATGTATTTAGTGGAACATTCAACATCTATCTATTATATATATCTTGTAGTAGTGATGATAATGTATTTAGTGGAACGTTCAACATCTATCTATTATATATATATATATATATATATATATATATATAGCGAATAGGGCAATGAATATTGCCGATTTGGTGTCATGACTTCGACAAAAATATTAGGACAAAATTGACTCACAACCAAAAAAATCCAAAAGCAACCCAATATAATATATCAAATAATACATGGGAAATTTGATCATTATAAAATAAAATATAAATATAAGAGTAAACTGTCGATTTGCCCCCTAAACTTTCACCGAACTTTCGATTTCCCCCCTGAACTTTTCGATTGGAAAATTTCCCCCCTGAACTAATTTTTTTAGCCAATTTGCCCCTTACCGTTAGTTTTTCAAATATTCCATCCAAATTTCTGTTAAGTGAGACCATGTGCACAATATATGAGGGTAGTTAAGTCATTTTACTCTTAAAAATGATTAAAAAACTGAAAAAAAATTTAAAAAAAAAATTCCCTCTATTTTTTACCTCTACCGCCGATCTCCTTGTACCCACAATTACCACCTCCTCCCACCCCTGAGACCCATCAACCACCATATCCGGTCCTCCCCCTTCCCACACACAGAGACTCTCCTTCCCCTCTCTATTTGTTATTCTACGAACAATGCAAGGAACGAAGAAAGTGGGAAGAGAGAGAGAGAGAGAAGAGAGAGAGAGAGAGAGAGAGAGAGAGAGAGAGAGAGAGATTTGTGATGCAGGAAGAGGGTTGGGTCATTGGGGTAGCAGAGGGTGGGGCCAAATCAGGGAGTGGGGTTACGGTTGAGGGAGATGAGGGTAGGGGGAGGATGTCGTAGGGGTGGGTGATGGGGGTGCGGAAAGGAAGTGGTGGTGGCTGGGGTTTTTGTATTTTTTTTTTCTTTTCTTCGATCTGTTTTTGTTTAATCATTTTTTTTAATAATGTAAAATTACTAGAATGTTCATGCCATGAAGACAATAACACCGTATGTCATTTTTTATACATAGGAATGAGTGAAAAATAAAATTGAGGATATGAATTAGAGGGAAATTTTCAGTTTTTTAATCATTTTTAAGAGTGAAATGACTTAACTACCCTCATATGTTGTGCACATGGTCTCACTTAACAGAAATTTGGATGGAATGTTTGAAAAACTAACGGTAGGGGGCAAATTGGCTAAAAAAATTAGTTCAGGGGGGAAATTTTCCAATCGAAAAGTTCAGGGGGGAAATCGAAAGTTCAGTGAAAGTTTAGGGGGCAAATCGACAGTTTACTCTAAATATAAATGGGAAGAGAGAAAAGAATAAAAAAATGGAAGGATGAGTGAAAGTTGATGGTGCCCAAGTGAAGATGAAAGAAAAATATAATAAAAAATAAGGAAAATCATGAATGTTGTGTTCAAAACATCTTAAGAGGCGCGTAGCACCGGTGATAAATTTGTACATATTTTATTTTTTATTTTTTTAAATAGGCTAGCAATAATATGATTCAATCCAATTTCAGAAAATATTATTTTCTCTATTTTTAAATACGTTCAAAACATCTTAAGAGTCGTGTAATGCCAGTTATAAAAAAGGTACTTCCCACACGGATAATAATGTGATTAAATTAATTGTCAAATGATTGTTTTTTTTTTAACAAACAATATTATGTATACTAAAGGGGAAGGGAGTGGATTTAGCCTCATATGAGCTAGCAATAGTGTGATTCAATCAGTTGTTTATTAACATTAACTTAGTTGTCAAATGAATGTTTTTTTTTTTAACAAACGATATTATCTACACTAAGGGGGAGGATGTGTGCTTAGCCTTACAATGGGCTAGCAATAGTGTGATTTAATAAGTTGTTTATTAAATATTATTTTCTCTATTCTTAATATAAATTCTGTAGAGATCGATTTTATTATGTGGATTCAGTTGCTCCAATTAGTTTATGAGAGGTTTCTTCTAGCGTGATGTAAGATTATTCATTTACTTCAAATATTTGACTTTTCTTTTATCAATTTACGCATATAAATACATTTAAAACGTGTAAGTCGTGCGTAGCATGCCATGATTCAAAAAAATGTTTTTTGCACGCGCTCTACACTAAGGGGGAGGGGGTGGGCTTAGCCTCACAATGGTCTAGCAATAATGTAATTCAAGCAGTTGTTCATTCGATATTATTTTCTCTATTCTTAATGTAAATTCTATGGAGATCGATTTTATTATGTGAATTCAGCTGCTTTAATTGGTTTATGAAGGGTTTCTTCTAGCATGATCTAATATTATTCATTTACTTCAAATATTTGACTTTCCTTTTGTCAATTTACACATATAAATACATTTAACACGTGTCAGTCACGCGTAGCATGCTGTGATTCCAAAAATACCTTTAGCATGAGCACGTGCATGAAGACTAGTTATATCTTAATACATCCTACTTTAGTCAATTGTACTGTGGAAAGCGAAAACTAATCAATGAAAATCTAAATTGGTGAACAAATATTTTAATTAAACACCTTGCACAACTTATCTCTCTTAAATTTTTAATACTTTTGCGTGGTTGGTGAAGAAGTTTTGTTACTGGTTGGTGAAGAAGTTTTTTTCAAGAGGGGAGACCTTTGTACCTCTTTTGGTTCTGGAAAGATTACTTTTCTTCGGAAATGGGTCATTTCCGGATTGCTTCCATTCTAATCCATTAAGTCCGGGATTTCGGACTATTGAAATTTGATCCAACGACTGAAGTTATTATAACTTTTAAAGTGGGCCCTGTTTGTAGCAGTGGCGGATTCAGAATTTTAGCATCGGGTGGTCCTAATTTTATAGCAAAAATATTAAATAAAATAAAACCAAAATAATACTGAAAGAAATAAACGACAAAGTCATTACTATTTATATGTCTACCAAAATAAAAATGAGTACAACTAAATATGTATAACTCTTATCGTGAATGCAAGACTATCAAAACTTTTACGATTAAAACATAAATAAACATTGTGTTAAACACTTAAGTGACACGTCCTTACAACATGCACTAATAAATAAACCAACGTCCCCATGAAAAGCTTGCATAACTAAACCCTAATTAGGGTTTTGGGATCAAAAGAAGAATGGCAGACGTTTGCAAACCTAAAGGCTAAGCCCTAATGTCAAGGGATAGAGAATAGGGTAAGTTCAAAGGTTTTTTGCTGGCTAGAAGAGTTGAGGAATCCCAAAGTATCTTTGCTGGCGAATGAGGATATTTTTGTCAGGTATTGTTTATATTCAATTTTAAATAAAAAAATTACAATAATTTCTAACCGCACGAATTACAATAAACGAATATAATTAAAATATCTTTAGAAACAGCAACCAAATGGCAAAGGTGCATAGCAAAAGGCAAAACACCAAAGGTAAAACGAAATGTTTACTTGAGTGAGATTGGGACCCACTTAATTTACTCTCTCCTTTTTATTAAAATCTCTAAATTGTTTTTTACTTGGGAATTGATTAAAAACCCATCACGTGGAGTCTAAGGGATGTCCAATCACAATGAGAAGAGCAGTTGGCAGTGCTTTTAAAACTTTTTTTATTGGCTTGGCTCAAAACGGTGCGTTTGGCCAAGTTATTTTAAAACATAAGTCCTCTTCTTTCTCCTTCTGCAATAGAATGAGTAGTGCATCGGCAGCCATGGCTGCTGTTCTCCACCACCACAGTCCATACTTAGGTGGTCCTCAGTGGTTTCAATAGGCTTTTATCTGAGCTTGCGGGTGGTCCTGGGACCACCTCGATCCCTTAATGGATCTGCCTCTGGTTTGTACCCATTAGATCAAATTTTAATGGTTCAAATCCCCGGACTTAGTGGATTAGGAGGAAAGGATCCAAAGAGGATCCCTTTCCCTTTTCTTCCAAACAAAATGACAGCGGTCCAACTATGAGGTGGAATTGCAATTTGTTTTCGTCACCAAGAGCTGCATCCAATCTGTTGTCAACATGTTCAAAAAATTGGGTAAGATGTGATGGTGATTCCCTGTCGTTTGTCAAACCCTAGCCAATTAAATAATACCATTTATCTGCTTACTTCATGGAGTATGCGAGTCCGAATCCTCGTTGGATCCTCTTTGCGAGGATCCTGGGGATCTGTGAATTGTGTCCATTCATCGTACATCATGCGGTCAGAAATCATTTTAAATATTTTTATTTAAAAATAAACATAAACAGTACTTGAAAAAAAATGACCACACGATGTACGATAAACAGACACGATTCACGGATCCCCACGATCCTCAACAAAAGATTCAGAGAGAGAGTGATTAGTTTGAGCGGATATTGACATAAATATAGTATTATTCGATGTCCAGAAATTATTAACCTTTTCTGTTTGGATCATTGAAATGATCAATTTCCATAGGATTATTTAGATTAATTTTGAAACTGATTCTAATCGTTTATGTGTGTGAGACTCACAAAACAACAATGACAATAAAAGCAAGTCCACTTTTCTCAATTGCTCAAGCAGATGAGTCACTAAATCCCTCAAAACCCCTAAAATCCTTTCCACCCCACCCAAATGAGTCGAGCTACAGTGGAAGGAAGTAGAACCCGACTGTTCAATCAGGCAAGAATAGCCCAACTCAGCGCCTAAGTGGAACTGGTGTTAGCCATATTTTTTTTTTTTTTTTTGTGTCAGGCGCATGTAGTTTACGCACGTGTAAGGCAAGTCAAGCGACCAAACCTGCAATGCTGGAGGCTGCACAGCAAGCACACTCAACCCTCAGCAATTCATGTGTGTACTTGTTTTATGAAAACTTCGGGTTTCAAAGACACTAAATTTGAAACTACAAGTTCAATTTGGTTTATGAACTTCCGGTTCATAAAATGAGGTACCCATAAGAATACAAAATACAATATACAACTAAGTGTAGTGGATTTGGGTTGCTTCAGGAACTCAAGTGTAAGTGCTTCAGGACTACGAAATGGAGTCAACAGTTCAAAGAAAAGAAATAATTTATTGAATCGTTAATTGCCAAAAAGTGGACTTCAGGCTAATAATTTTGGATTAATTGTCCGATTAATGGACTGCTAGTCACTTTAATTAATTCAATAGATCATAACTATTCAGGTTTAATCGTAGAAGCAAAAATAATGATAACATTCAAGTTAATATTAGCTGGAATGCCAAAGAATAACATTGGGTTCGAAAAATTATAGCCCAATCTCGATGGGCTAGGGTGCCTTGTACATGGTAAGGCCCTAAAAAGGCTTAGTAGGCCACATGTTAGCTGTAAGACAACCCAATCATGGCTGCAGGCTACGGGCCGTAGGTCTGGGATAGGCCTAGCAGCTAGACTATTGGTTCTAAGCCACAAAAAAGCGCGGTGAGTACAAGCCTAACAAGGGGCTGGCCTGGGATAGGTGTGCGTGAAGCCCAGCTGCAAGCTGGCTTCAATTTGGGCTATGTGCAGTGGAAACCGAGCAGCTTTAAGGCTGTTGGTAGGTTTAGGCCGAGGGTTAGCATAGCCCAACAAACAGGCCAGGGGCATAGGTTGGACCCAGCAAGCAACGGGCTTGCTACTGATTTGGGCTAGGGACTCGGGATAAGGCCCATCAACTTAAAAGTTGCTAGTTTGGGTGGGAGGGGCTGCAGGCCCACGGTAACCCTTACCAGGCTGAGGCCAGGTGTCTGTGTAGGCGCAGCAAAGCCTAAAGGGCTGCTGCGTAGTCCAAATGTCGAAACAATGTCGTTCCAGGTGGCGTGCTCGACACAGTTAGTTGCAAGCCAACAACGATGCTCTGGCGGCGAGCTGCGACCTATGCCACAAAAATCCCAGAATTTTTTTTTTAAATTTGTTTTTTCAAATTCTAGGGTTAAAAACCTAATTACTTCTAAATTATTTTCGATGCCTTGACTCACAAATTCCACATAGCATAATTGCGTATTGCATGAACAAGTATGTGTGTGTGTGTGTGTGTGTGTGTGTGTGTGTGTGTGTGTGTGTGTGTGTATAACTGAAAGGAAAATATAAATATAGGGTGTTCATACATCATGGGGAATGTTTTCATGCTTTACGGTCATTTCAAATATCTTAAATTATTTTAAAGGAACCTGATTGGCAGAAAACAACTAAGCATTTGAATTTGTAGAATATCCTTCACTAAAAGCCGGAATTGCATCTCTAGTGCGTTATATCACATACAACAAAGAAAAATTAAATTGAATCAATAGCATGTAGATCAATTCAATAAAATAATAAAGTAATTATAAAAAGAATGATTAACACGTAATACTTTTAGGATTGAAGAACAAACTTTATGTAGCGCAGCGTCAATAGTGTGCTAACAACGTGTTGTAGGCATAATTTACTGAAAAGTTATGGAGGCCAGAAAGAGAGAGTGCGGCATAGAAAGAGAAGAGAGAGATGTGTAATTGTGAGGTGTGTTATATTTCATCCCATTGTGCATTTATTTATAGTAGTTAGGAAGGTAAATTCCTTACCCCAATATGATTACAACTTTAATAGGATAATATCTAACCGTAGAGAATATTTCAAGATACCCCTAAATACATTAGAATTTACATATTCACATTCAAATATAATAGGACTACAATAATTGTCACATATATTTTTTTTCTTTTTTGTTTGCTCTTTGTAAATTGCCAAGAGAACCGATCCCGTTCATGGATTAGTCAGGATAACACAAACGATGGCAATGGCATCATCTGAATTTAGTATATTATCTTTTGAGCTTCACGAAAATATGATGCTTGATCAAGAATACTGTAAGGATTTATATGGAATGTGTTTATCATCACGTGACGTTTCATTTTTATTATATAATGTTAGTGTAAATTATTTTAGATATTTTATTACATTATTGAACTGAAGCAACACAATAACGATAAATTTGTTCCATGCAAATTGCTCTTTTATAGTTTTTTTTTTTTTTTTTTTTGAAAGCGCTCTTTTATAGTTTGTCCAATGCCATTCTAACCTCTTTGCGTCATTTCACAATTGCGTAGATTAAGTAACTTGTTTTGCCGGGTCAACAAGGGAGAAAAACTTTGGACTTAAAAACTTTTCAAACACCATAACATATAATAAATAAATAACAACGACCTTATTGTAAACTTTTTAAACCATCGAGTATAACATTGTATTGAAGAAAACTACACGTTTTGATAGGAAAGTTTTGGATTTGTAAAGGGCCTACAAGCCAACAAGACTTTTTGCTTTGCAGTGATAAACGTTTATCGTACGCACTATTATTCTTACGTTGCAAAGATGTTGTTTTCACGACTCGAACCCATGACTTTCCGGTTACAAAGGACCAACATTTCTATTGCACCCTGGCTCGCCCTCAAAGTTTGGATATGTAAATTATTGTTAACTTTGTTCATATATTTTTAAAAAACAAAACTGAGAGGGAAAAATATTAAACACATTACCTTAAGAGAATTTTTATTAGCACTCCAAAAATCTCAATCTACACTCCTCTAAAGTGTATTTTTCTTTTTAATTATCGAAAAATATTATAACAATTTTTTTATCTTAAATATAAGTATAAATACTCTTAAGGATCCCTAAAAGGAAATAAAACAAAACAAAACCAGATAAAGAGTACAATATAAAGCTAGACTTAAAAGGTAAGACCTGTGGGAGGCATGTGGGGTCCTGCATGGTGGTCGACAACATGGGAAGAAGAGCATCTCTTGAGCTCAAGATGGGGATCCTCTTGACTAGCCAATCTAGGCCGTTCAAATGTAATCCAACGGTTGCAATTATTATAACTTTTAGAGGGGCCCCCTGTTTGGAACAGTTAGATTAAATTTGAACGGTCCAGATGGGTTGGTCAAGAGGATCCCCATCCTGAGCTCAGGAGAGGATCCTCATCCGGCACAACTTGGTACCACATCAAGGGCATGTTTACCAAGGGGGAATGGGATGGTGGGAACCAGAATTGCACATATCCCCAACCATTCCAACGGTTACCAAACCATCAGGAATTAAAATAATTGTGGGACCTGCATAAATCAGGAATTCAACTCCTGAAAGGGTCGGAGTCCAATTCTTGAGTGGTAAGGACCAATGAAAGAATAAAAGTTACTAGAAAGTAAAAAAAAATGGTTATTCTCTCTACTGAAAAATGAAAGAATATTAGTTTTACTAAAAATAATTAGATATAAAATAAATTAATTACAATAGGGGTATTTTAGTAATCATATTAATTTTTATTCTGATTCATGTGAATTGGTAAACCGTTTATATATATCAATACCATTTAAACTCATATTCTAGCCAATTTTAGTAAACGTCTTTAATATGAATTTGATTCTAATTTCACTTCATTCTAATTCATTCTCAATTCAGTTCATCTCAATTTGATTACGAATTAGGAAATAAGGCAAGGAGGTGTGTTAGTAAACAAATCCCTATATATTGCCAGTTAGCACACCCATCTCTTCTACCCTCATTCCTCCTCCTCCTCTCCTCCTCCTCTCTCTCTCTCTCTCTCTCTCTCTCTCTCTCTCTCTCTCTCTACCAACACCAAATCCAAAAAATGGGTTCGACCGGAGAGACTCAGATGCCTCCAACCCAAGTCACCGACAAAGAAACAAACCTCTTCGCCATGCAGCTAGCCAACGCCCCCGTTCTCCCCATGGTGCTCAAGACAGCCCTCGAGCTCGACCTCCTCGAGATCATGGTGAAAGCCGGGCCGGGCGCTTTCGTTTCTTCGGCGGACTTATCTTCGCAGCTGCCAACCAAGAACCCTGACGCCCCCGTCATGCTGGACCGCATGCTGCGCCTCCTGGCCAGCTACTCCATCCTCACTTACTCCCTCCGCACGCTGCCCGACGGCAATGTCGAGCGGCTGTACGGCCTCGGCCCCGTCTGCAAGTTCTTGACAAAGAACGAGGATGGTGTTTCCATTGCTCCTCTCTGCCTCATGAGTCAGGACAAGGTCCTTATGGAGAGCTGGTAATTACCACTCTTCTTCTTAATTTATCATCATAATTTGATCCTAAACAAACATTAATAATGGGTTTTAAACAGGTTCATCAGAATAAAATCATAAAAAAGTTACTAACTGTGAGTTGGGCCTTGAGTATGTGATTGTTTTCTATATTTTTAGGGGGTTATTAAGTAGACTAATTTGTTAAACTAAATTTGCAAATTAAATTATGTGCTATCAATAAATAATAATGTTAATCAACATTTAAGTAATAATCCAATCATCACAACTATATCATTTAATTTACAACATTAGTTTAAAAATTAGTTTATCTAGCATTACCCTTGTTAGTATAGTAGAGTAATGTTTTGGAGACTATCTATTTAATATATATTTTATAAGAGAAATGCTAAGATGACTCTCTCAAAGTGACACTTTCCATAGACTCTCTGCCACTTTACAGTTTAACGTTAATTTTCTTATCAAACATTTTGTCAAAAACATGAGGTGTCAGAGAGTCCATTGAGAGTTGCCCTAACATTTCTCATTTTATAAACTATATAATGTGTTTATTGACATTTTGATTAACATGTTTATTTTTATTGGCGACACATCAAATCGGTTACAAATTTTGTCTAAAAAGTTAATCTACCCAACATTATCCTTTGTACTAAGAGATATGATATGGAGATTCTATCAAAATGATACTTTCTATAAACTCTCTACCATCTCAATTTCAATTCATTTTTCGTACCAATATTATAAAATTTATGCTAAAAACATAAGTTGTTAGACAGTCTGCTTAACATTTCTTTTTGGGAAATGCTGAGGAGACTTTTCACAGACTCTCCGTCTCTCATATTTTTGGTACATTTTTGATACAAATATTATAAAATATTGTGTCAAAAAATAATATGACAAAGAGTCTGTAAGAAATTCCACTGTGAAAGAGTCTACTTAACCATTCTCTTTATCATTCTCTACTATTTTCTTCTTAGTTCATACTACTTTTGCCCGATTTGGTCGTTGGGGACAGACAAGACTGGAAATTCATCATTCTTGTACAGTTTGAGGAATTTTGTAAAGGAACATATGTTTAATTTAAACAAGTTAGAAAAAAATGTAGGATAATCTAGTTACATCTTAACATTTTTTCCTTGGTATGACTCCATTGTTTAACACTTTAATTATTCTATTCTTCCATAAAGCTTCAATGTGACTTAGGTTAATTTGCTAGAGGTGATTTAAATCCCCTCCATCATTTTCATAAGAACGTCGGAATAAAACTGTATACTCGAACATAAGAGGTACTGCCTTGCTAAATAGCGTAATCCACATCAATACAAGAATTATGTCAACAATTCCTTATTATTTGATGCTTGTGAGTTATGCGGGCATTGAAACACGTGGTAGGTGGCTTGGCCAAGGTCACATATGAGCCATGGGACCCGGCTTCTCTGCCCTCCTAGTTCTCATACACTTTCATCCCCTCCTATTTTGTGCGGTCACGGTTAAGTCACGTCAACATTTTATATTGATTTTTTATAAAAATAATAAGAAAAAAAGCAATAGTGATATAAAATATTGACGTGGTTTAACCGTGACCGCACAAATAGGAGAAGATGAGAGTATATGGGAACTGGAAGGGCAGAGAAGCCAAGTCCTGAGACATGCCCATATGACTGATCAAACGACGTGTTGTTTCGTTATTTTACACATGCTAAATGCTTTTGGTTGTGAGAGTGACATGTATGCTTGTTTTGGGTTTGTGCAGGTACCACTTGAAAGATGCAGTTCTTGAAGGGGGAATTCCATTCAACAAGGCCTATGGAATGAGTGCTTTTGAGTACCATGGCACTGACCCTAGATTCAACAAGGTCTTCAACAGGGGAATGGCTG
Source organism: Malus sylvestris (assembly GCF_916048215.2). NCBI lineage: Eukaryota > Viridiplantae > Streptophyta > Magnoliopsida > Rosales > Rosaceae > Malus > Malus sylvestris. Next base: position 34,835,062 of record NC_062266.1, on the reverse strand, counting down.
CACAATCTACCATTACCATGAAAAAACTTCTAGAGACCTACAAGGGCTTTGAGGGCCTTACATCCGTCGTAGATGTTGGCGGTGGCACTGGTGCTGTTGTTAACATGATCGTTTCTAAGTACCCCTCGATTAAGGGTATCAACTTCGACTTGCCTCATGTCATAGAAGATGCTCCTCAATTTCTTGGTATGTTCTTCATTTCTGATAATGCTTGTAGTACAATTACTTAAAAAGCATTTACCTCTACCTCAACCTCTCTCAAGTTCGATTTGTCCTCCTCTAATATTGCTTATGTTTGTACTATTTATCATTTTTCCTAATGAATATGAGATCTATGGATGTTGGATGTAGGTGTGGAGCATGTTGGAGGAGACATGTTTGCAAGTGTTCCAAAGGGAGATGCAATTTTCATGAAGGTTAGTTATTATTTATCAAAAAGAGAGTCGATGACTATTTTGTAGTGGTAATATCAATTTCTTATAAGAGCTTAGTTGCATAATAATTTGGAACTACTCTCAAATCATGTATGCAATCTTGCAGTCGATATGTCACGACTGGAGTGACGATCATTGCTTGAAATTTTTGAAGAACTGTTATACCGCGCTCCCTGACAATGGGAAGGTGATTCTTGCTGAGTGCATTCTTCCAGTAGCTCCCGACAGCAGCCTTGCCACCCAGGTAGTTGTCAATCTCGACGTGATCATGTTAGGCTACAACCCCGGAGGAAAAGAGCGGACGGAGAAGGAGTTTGAGGCCTTGGCTAAGGGATCTGGATTCAAAGGCTTCCGCGTCATCTGCTCTGCTTTCCACATCTATGCCATTGAGTTTCTTAAGAAGATTTGAGTATAACTTTGGCAGTGGTATGCTGCCGTCTGCATTCATATTGCTTTTATTTTGATATGGAGGTCGCATATTTTCACCATAACTACGTTTATATGTTACAAATAAAAAATAAAAAAGTAATAAGAAAGTGATTTTATGTTCGTTGTAAGTTATAAATTTGGATTCATACGCTCGCAATGGGGTGGAAAACATGAAAAAACCTGGTGTACGACGGACAAAGCATGTGTCTGTGAGAGTTTTTTTGTGGGCGTATGAGAGTATCTTCTTGTGGGCAGATGAATGAAGCTACTGTGAGCCTCGCTCTAACAGTATTGGTAACGGCTCGACACTAAACATTACTTAGAGCCTGCACCAACCAATAATTTTGATTTTACAATTACACGTGCAAATTGACAATTTGAGATTCTCTCTATGCAATGTTTTTTTCTTAGTGAAAGAACTTGCATTTTGAGAAAATCTCAGTCACAATCAATATTATTTAACTTTGATCTCATTTATGGGAATGGTTGATATTCATCAAAGAATCACTATTTTTTACGGTTTCAATTTTAAGGTATAATATGATCATTATTATGTGGATTTGCTTAAAGAATCTACTCGATGACAAAATCTCATTTCTTCAATTTTCTTTACCTTTGATTGAACTTATCACTATGGTTGATTGTTTTAGGGTGTCTTGCAAACATTGGATAGAATTCGAGTTTGTATACACAATATGATACTTATAACCAAAAATCAATGCTCTAGCGCAGTTTTTTTTACCTAAGTAATCAACTCTCTCAACAGATAGAATTAAAGTTAATTAATAGAATTGATCGCGAGTGAGATTTCTTCACAACAATCAGATTGAATTCAATTCAATTCGAATTGAACTAATCAAATTTGATTCCATTTCTACCAACATCGTAAGTTCATTAGTAACTACATCTCTTCGAGTCAGAACAAAAGCCATTTCAAGTACCCTCCCTATGAACAAAATTACATGAACTTGACCGCCTAATAGTAAAACAACAGTTCACTTTTCTGGTATTTTTCATACACCGCTATCCGCAATACGGCTAAACAACAGGAGCTTTGTTCATTTCTTCACCGTGGCTTGCCGGTTCATCATCCTTTTGCACTTCCAGTCACTGATGTGCGCAGCGGCGTGGCAATGTGATAGTTTCCACAACCCGCATGGAGCGGAAGAATCGCAAACATAGCAGTAGCACTACATACAATCAGTGAGTTCACTTTTGAGATGCCAAGTTAGACAATATAGATAGGGAATCGGGGATACATTCACAAGATGCAAATATTTGAAGTTGTAAAACTCTGTTACCAGCTCACAGTAGCTCTCATGGGGTGTCGTCTCGAAAGGAAATTTCAGGCAGAGGTGTCTTGAATGTGGATAGTCTCTACAAGCAACCTACACAGCATCAATTCAAATCCACACGAGCCATCAGACATTCACCAAATTAGCTCATAAATTTACAAAAATTGGAATATGAACAGATAAGCAGAAAAGTTTCTTATAAATTTAAAAACTTTTGAGGTCAAACACCTGAAGGTTCATAGGCAAAATATCACAATGGCGTTACAATTTCTAATTCATTTTGTTCACCTGCATTTTCCCAGCAACCAAACACAACAACAAAGAAAGAAAATTGATTAAAAATTTCCTTTCTTTCGCAAAACCCTAGAAGGGGGTCATATGTAACATGGGGTTATGATTTCAAATTCAATTCTTCACCTGCATTTTCCAGCAACCAAACAGAAGAAAGAAAATTAACACAAAAAATTAAAAGGGTCAACGATAAAAATCAAAACCTGTCCTTTCTCAGCAACAACAGCGATATCGGGAGAACCGCCACCACCACCACCACCATTATCCGACACGGACAACTTGGAAAACTGCACCGGCTCAAAGGGGTCGAAATCCAAGATGAAGCAGTCCTCGACGCCCTCAAAGTGTTTGACATCGACCTTGTTTTTGACACAGGCAATGTGCCTGATTGGACTCCCGTCCTCGTCCTCCGCGGAAGAAGACGACAAAGCTTTCTGGGGAGTTTTCTCGGCTGTCACTCCCTTCTTCTCGCGCGACGGCGTCGTCGACGATAGATTAATCGCTTTGACACCGATTCCGATTTCGCTCATTTTCTCTCACCCAGGATTTTGAGTTTTTTTTTAATCTCTTTTCGTCTAGTGATTCGGATAAACAGTCACGTTTAGTACTGGTTTGGTTTGGTACTGTATTTTATAAAAAGTAAGTGTAAAAAAAAATTTGTTAAACATTTAAAAATAATTTATTTTCATAATTTTAGATAAAAAAAATTAAAAAATTAAAACAGAAAAAATAAATTTATTCTCACAATATAACAAAAATATTTTTTTTTCAAGGCAAAACAGTACCAAATCGCCCTTACGCTCTCGACACAATCACCACTTCGTTTAAAATGAAAAGGAGGACCATGCCATAATTAGAAATTAGAGAGTTTTAACGAAAAGCCCACGGTACTGTTCACTTTAACGAAAAACCACATTTTAACACTAAAAAGTCAAACCTGGTACTATTTACTTTACCCTTTATTTTGTCCTTATCATTAAAACTCAACGTTTTCAAACTCTTTTCATTAGTTTTCCTTAGAAATTATGAATTATCAATGTCCAAATGACAACTTGGGCATAAATAAAAATTATGAATTATCAGTGGCAGTGTCGTACAAGATTTCAGACGACAACATTTATCAGTATTATAAACCCAATTTCACCTAAAAAAATGTCTCAAATCAAGTGCATGTATAATCTATACTTCCACCATAATTGGAAAACTATGGTTTCCTTCCACTCATATAGGTAGACAACAAAAGCAACTAACAACAAAGGATGAACAGATAAAACAGGTGCATATTACCATGCCAGTTCGTCAGGTATGAATATCCTTCAAAACCCAAACTCCTGCCTGCATTGATTGTTTGCAGGAATCATATTTATCCATCTCATAATTCGAATTTGAATTATACAAGCAGGAATCGGGAATATTTTTTTTTTCAAAATCATTGAAATCCACGAGATAAACTCAGCGCTCTCAAAATCGTCGGAATCTGGCAAATTCATTTCAAAAACTACACAGTGACAAGTGCTGTAATTCGTTTGAAAATTATGGACATCTAAATAACTGACGTGGAGATATATTATACTTGCTAGGCCCTACCTTGGACGACGTAATACTAGTGTACTCCTTTCAAAATAGCCTTACAAAATTGGACCCATATTGAAAGACGCCTTTAAACTACGTGGATGTGTGGTGATTCCTCAAGATGAGACAAATAAAAATTAAGGTAAATTACAATTTATCATCTCAGGTTTGAGATCTATTACACCCTCATATAATATTTTCAAAACATTTTATTTTCATGCCTTAAGTACTAGTTTATTTCAATATAATACATTCATTATATTTTCCATCCATTAATGACGTCATTTCCAAATTTGTGTCATTAAAAAAATAATTTTTTATACCTTAAAAATATTATAATAATTTACTCTATTTAAAAATAATAAAAAAATAAAAAATAAAAAACTGAAAACCCAGAACCCGACCCACCTCCCTCCCGTCACACCATCGCCACCTTCAGCCCTTTCCTCGGTGTTTCCTCCACACTCTCTATCCGTTCCCGGAGCCTCACCTCCGCGCCCAGGCTTCACTCTCTGTGGCATCCCTCCACCTCACTCACGACCTCACCGTCCCTGAGAGGACCGCCGATCACCAAATCCGGCAGGCCGCTTGCATCAACTTCAAAAACCACCTCAAGACGCGCTGGGCTCCTAACTCCTCTTCCGGCGAGACCCCCATCCCTGATGCCGAGAAGGACCAGATCAAGGGCTTCATCGTCTCCCTCATGCTTTCCGCAACCCAGGACCCAACCTAGACGGCTAAACCCCTGATCGTTGAACCTCAAACCCTCTCTCCCTTCCTCCCTTCTCCTTTATCTCTCCATTTCTCACTGCAATTTTGGGTCGGGGATGACATCCTCACCGACTTCTGGTGGTCTGAAACAGCGCACACCCCTCATCACAAATGGTGGGAGGGAGAGAGAGCTTTGCAGCGAGGGCTTTGGAGTTGCTGGGTTTTGCTTCAAGGTGTATGGGTATTTGTAAGGATTTGGAGAGTGTGTTTGTAGGAGGGAGGGAGGAAAGAAGAGGTTGAAGATGAGGGGTGGGTGAAGAGAGTGGAGGAAAGGAGGTGGTCGGCGCAATGGGTTTTTGGGTTTTCAGTTTTTTTTTATTTTTTTAATAGAGTAAATTATTATAATATTTTAATGTATAAAAAATAATTTTTTTGCTACGTGGTACAAATTTGACAGCCACGTGGTATAAATATTGACAGCTACGTCAACTTTTAACGAATCAATGAATGGAAAATGTAATGGATGTATTATATTAAAATAAAATAGTATTTGAGGTATGAAAATGAAATGTTTTGAAGATGTTGTATGAGATTGTAATAGACCTCAAACCTAAGGTGATAAAGTTTAATTTACCCTAAAAATTAAAACATGTTACAATACGGAGTTTATTACATTACATACCTGAAATATTATTTATTAACTTATTTATCCTTAATGAATGCTGCGCTATTCGAAGGTTCGAACCTTTCAGTTCAAGAACATACATGACCCACGATCATTTTATTATGTATTTCCTAAATAGGATTTTTAGGCCCCAATTATTTTATATTTTTGCATATTTTTGTATTGATTGACAATTATTTATAACTATGCAGAGACGTCTTTCCTTAAAATGAGATCAAGAAAAATTATAACTTATTACAATATAAAGAACTGGTTATACATGGGATATGAATTTTGTATGACTTTAAGGGGGCGTTTGTTTGCCCTCACTAAGTGGGACTGGACTAGCTGTTAGTCCAATACTGTGTTTGTTCCATGCTGGGACTAACATTAATGAGACTAAAGGGGACTAGCATGGACAAAACCCTTCACTAAGAGGTCTTAGTGAGACCCCCCAATAACCATGAGACTAGCTAAGACTATCCTCTCTCGTTCTTGTCATGGTCAACAACCACTCCCGATAGACTCCTCGTCATCTTCGGTCACCTAGATCATAATAAAATATTAATAATTTATATATTAAATAATATAATATTAGAATTTGTTATTATTCAGCTTCTTAGTCCAACACTGCACCAAACACTTCACTAAGTTAGTCCAGCTTAGTCTAGTCTAAGCCAGTCCAGCTTAGTCCTTAAAGCTAGTCCAGTCCGAGATAGTCCGGCGCAACAAACGCCCCCTAAAGAGATTATTCACCATTATAGAGTATTGCTTTCAAAAAAATTACTGCATATATCATGAAAGAGAACGATACTATAACCTTAGATATCCATTCCCCATAAACCTGTTAAGGGTATGGACATCTTTGTATTTTGTTTTGTTAGAAGCTTCGGCCACCAAATTACAAACGATAATGGTGGATGAAGGATTCCAGCACATAGTGTTGTCTGGGAGAATAAATGTTGCACGTTACTCAAATAGTTAAATTTAAAACCCTTTGATAAACCGTTCATGTCAAGACAACAAATATATCTTATAGTAGTGATGGTAATGTGTTTAGTGGAACATTCAACCATCAATGACTCATTCTGAATACCAACACGTTCTTTCACGTGTGGATAACTTATTATGATACCATAAAGAAAGTTAAAGTTCCACTGAAAAATCAATTGGCAATATAGGGAGTAGCCCAACCTCTTATAGGCTCATGTAAGGTTTATCATTCTATCAATGCGGGATTCATTCTCAACACTTGTAAGAGCTTAGTTTGTGGATGAAGGATTCCAGCACGTAGTGTTGTCTGGGATAATAAATGTTTCACGTTACTCAAAAAGTTAAATTTAAAACCCTTTGATGCAACCTCCACCGTTCATGTCAAGACAACAAATATATCTTATAGTAGTGATGATAATATATTTAGTGGAACATTCAACATCTATCTACTTAGTGGAACATTCAACCATCAATGACTCATTCTCAATACTCCTAAGACTCATTCTCAATACTCCCCTCATACTGGAACATTCAACCATGACTCATTCTCAATCCCCTCATAGTGGAACATTCAACCATCAATGACTCATTCTCAATACTCCTAAGACTCATTCTCAATACTCTCCTCACGTGTGAGACTCATTCTCAATACTCCCCTCACATGTGAGACTCATTCTCAACACGTCCCTTCACGTGTGGACAACTTACTCTGATACCATGAAAAAAGTTGAGGTTCCACTGAAAACCAATTGATAATATAGAGACCAATTGATAATATAGAGAGCAGCACAACCTCTTATAGGCCCATGTAAGGTCCATCCTCCCATCAATGCGGGAATCATTCTCAACAATTGTAATAGCTTAGTTTCTTAATATATTTGAAACTAATATCAAATTGCATACGCAATCTCACAGTGGATATGTCACGAATGGAGTGACGAGCATTGTTTGAAATTTTGAAGAACTGCTATACCGCGCTCCCCTACAATGGGAAGGTGATCGCATATGGATTTTTCACCGTAAGTAGATTTTCATATTTACAAAAAAATAGTAATAATAAAGTGATTTTATGTTGCTTGTATGTCATAAATTTGGATTCATACCCATCCAATGGGGTCTAAAACATGAGAAAATCTGATGTATGACAGACTGATCATGTGTAAGTCCTGCCACGAAACACAAAATCAGGACCTTATGTATTTCTCGTCACCCAAGCTTACCTGTCAATAGAGTTTGACATACGATCGCTCATACACAAGCTCTCCTAAAACAGAAAAATTGGCAAAAAGGGAATAATAAAATGACATTCATATTATTTTCATGACGTTGCTGTGAAATTGTTATTCGTGATGTTCATTCAAACTGGTCTTATGATCAAGATATTAAATAAACCAAATTACAGAAGCCTTCCTACCTGCCACAAGGAGTCATAATCAGATAGGCAATAAATAAATAACAAGCAATGGTATCTGGACGCACAAAATTGGCCGAATTGTTATAGATTATCTAAAACATGCATGATCCAGGTACAATTGTAGAGTCCTCCTCTATTTTAGAGTACGTCAGTACGTTTACTTTTGTGTCCATTCTCTGTGAGAGTTTTTGCTGGGCTTATCAGAGCATGGTCTTTAGGACAGAAGAATGAAGCTACTGAAGTCAAAGATCCAAAATGCTATTTTTTTCCTTAAGTAATCAACTCTCAACAAATAAGATTATAGTTAATAAAATTGATGGCGTGTGTATGGTTTTTCAAAACATTCCACTTTGCAAAAAAAGACTAGGGTCCACTAGCTGCATCTGATCGGGCCGTCTGCATGTTCAAAATATTGAAGTAGGATTTTCGGCTCTTTTTTTTTTCATTCCCTTCCATCATCTTTTATTTGAATGGTTATAGTTAAGTTACGTCAGTATCTTATATTAATTTTTTATAGAATGAGAAAAACAAAATAGAGAATGTGAGAGGAGATGATGGAATGAGATGGAAAGAGAAGGGGAGAGAATTCTTGTACCAAAATATTAGATGATATGTGATCGGTGACGTTATCACCTTCGATTTCTCAAACCCTAGCCAATATATAATACGGAGGAAGATTCTCTCCCCTCCTAACATCTCTCTCCTTCCCTTCCCTCATATTTGAATGATCACGGTTAAGCCACGTCAACATCTTATATTCATTTTTTTAGAGGGACAATAAGACAAAAAGCAATGTGTGAGAGGAGGGAAGAAAATCATACCCCATATAATACCACTGGTGCACCTACCTAATGCTTAATGGAGTTTGCATATCAATTTTCAACACTGGCAGGTGCACACTGTTTTGAGTAATTCACTGGAGCAACTATTAACATTAGAGAATATTTTTGTTTACCACCACCCTCAAGTGATAATCATGTTCTACATCTTATTTATCACTATTAGATAAGTTTAAATTTCGAAATTTGTGTGGTGGATAGACACAAATATCAAAAGTGAGACTCTTCCAATGCTAATAAATAAAGTGATGAACATTACTACCACTTGATAGTCACGAGCAAAAATGCACCCATTAACATTAATATATAGTAATATTTGATGTCTAGAAATGTTCAACCTTTTCTCTGGATCATTGAAATGTGAATTTTCCTAGAACTATTTAATTTGATGTGACACAGATTATGGAATAAGAGCACATACTAATATCAACTCACAGCTCCTCCACTTTTTTTTTTTTTTTAAAGGAAAACTAATAAAAACGATTTGAAAACTTTGCGTTTTAACGATAAAGACAAAATAAAGAGTAAAGTGAATATTACCAGGATTGACTTTTTACTGTAAAAATATGGTTTTTCGTTAAATTGAACAATACCGAAATTTTTTTGTTAAAATTCTTTATCTTGCATAGGAAAATGTCAGGATAATTTCAATAAATTGTTAATAGATAATTATCACGATAAAAATGACAATATCTTTAATAATTTGAAGTTATCTTAACCGCTTCTCCATCCAACAACTTAGAATGCATAAGTGAATGGTGTTTACATACGAGTAATGCTACACTTATCACCTACTTGTATCATCATTTGTACCATATCTCTAACCCGTCAACTCATGTAGGCTCAATCTCTATTAGAAAGATGATACAAATAATAGTATAACTAGATTATAAGGGCACGTTTATTTGACAGGATTCGCTGGGACTGGACTGGACTAGACTATAGTCCGGTGTTTGGTGGGCACCGGGATTAGCTTTAATGAGCTTAGGTGGGATTCGCTAGGACTAAGGGGGGGCTTAGCCGTTCTTCACGAGGGATCCCAATTTCGGGCGGACTCGTAAGCCAGAGAAACCATCGACAGATTTTCTGCGTCTTCCCACATCCCACATCCCACATCGTCCTCATCTCTGCGTCTGCCCTCGTCGTCGTCCTTGCCGTGCTCCCACATCGTTCTCACGCTCATCGTCGTCCTTACAGCATCTGGTCACTGTCATCTGCCTCAAGTTGGTAAGCTTCGAATCTTCGATTTTTTTCGTCGATTTGTGTGGATTTGTTTGTGATATTAACTGAGGTTTATTTGATTTTGTTGTTTTGGGTTTGAGAAATTCATAATGTACAAGTGGATTTGCAATTGAACAAATTAGGGTTTTGATATTTAAGTGAAATTGAGATTAGAATTTGGGGTTTTCATAAGATGAAATTGAGATTAGTCTCAGGTGTGTGCTCTCTGTGTGTGTGTTTGTGTGTACTGTGTGTAATTTGTCTGTGTGTTTGTGTGTGTGTGAGTGTGTTTGTGTGTGTGTGTAATCTGTGTGTAACCTGTGTAATATGTGTGTGTGTGTGTGTGTGAGTTGTGTGTGTAACCTGTGTGTGAGTTGTGTGTGTAAAATGTGTGTGTAATCTATCCGTGTGTGTGTGTGTAATCTGTGTGTAACCTGTGTAATCTGTGTGTGTGTGTGTGTGAGTTGTGTGTGTAACCTGTGTGTGAGTTGTGTGTGTAAAATGTGTGTGTAATCTGTCCGTGTGTGTGTGTGTGTAATCTGTGTTTGTGTGTATGTGTGTGTAACCTGTGTGTATAAAATATGTGTGTGTGAGTTGTGTGTGTAAAATGTGTGTGTGAGTGTGTGTGTGTAATCTGTCCGTGTATGTGTGTGTATGTGAGTGTGTGTGTGTGTGAGTGTGTTTGTGTGTGTGTAACCTGTGTGGGTGTGAGTGTGAGTGTATGAGTGTGTTGCACTCTGTCCGTGTGTGTGTGTGTGTGTGACTGTGTTTGTGTGTGTGTGTGTGTGTGTGTGTGAGTATAAAAACGGAGTGTGTGTGTGAGGGTAAGAGTGTGTTGCACTCTGTCCCCGTGTGTGTGTGTGTGTGACTGTGTTTGTGTGTGAGTGTGAGTGTAAGTGTGAGTGTGAGTGTGTGTGAGTGTGAGTGCGTGTGAGTGTGAGTGTGTGTGTGTGTGTGAGTGTAAAAACGGAGTGTGTGTGTGAGTGCATGAGTGTGTTGCACTCTGTCCCCGTGGGTGTGTGTGTGTGACTGTGTTTGTGTGTGTGAGTGTGTGTGTGTGTGTGTGAGTATAAAAACGGAGTGTGTGTGTGAGGGTAAGAGTGTGTTGCATTCTGTCCCCGTGTGTGTGTGTGTGTGTGACTGTGTTTGTGTGTGAGTGTGAGTGTGAGTGTGAGTGTGAGTTGGTGCAAGTGATATTGGAGGTGAAAATTTTGTTTCTTCAATGAACGAACAAAGCCAACAAAGCATCCCATCTGAAAATAGCCAACGAAAGAGGAAAAGAGGTGTGGGAAGTTCAAGTGATGGAACCGAGGCAATTATCAGTGGACTGAAAGAATTTTATGTTGAAAGTGGGAAGAGGATGCAAATGGTAATTGAAGCTTTAGTTCAAGGTACTGCAGATCATAGTGACATAGCTAACGAACTTGAAGAAATGGGTCTTTCTCCTATGGATCAAATTGATGCATTGTCTCTTATTTTGGATAAACCAAAAAATGTGGGAGTGTTCAGGGCAATCAAACCGGAACTCAAGAAAGTGTTTGTCCAAAGGCTTTTAAGCGACAAAGCAAGCGGATGAGTATATTATGTGGTGTCTTTTGATATGAATGTATTTTATTAATCGTACAATCTTAGGTTATGACTTATAACTTAGCTTTCCACTATGAAGTATTTTGGCTAATGTTAACTACGAGTTTGTAAATTATGGAGATCTACTTTTGAATGGTATACTATAGTTCACTGGTATTTTGTAAATTATGGAGATCTTCTTATATACTTGCTCTTGCTTGTTAATCTAGTCAGCTATGAATTATGCCACATGGAAAAAGAGACGGCCCCTTATAGCCTGTTTAATTACCATGCTTTTCTATTTTCTTTTCTTTTGAGCAAGGTTTGTTGGGTACACTTGGAGGATTCTTGAAACCAAAGTATTAGTACTCACGTTTCCCCTTCCTTCAAAACCCTACCACCATTGGATCCTAGTCATCTTCACCCAACAGAGAACCAGAACACCATATATCATGCACGTGAAGAACTTCAGTGACATTTTCTATGGCAATTTTACTTGCTTCAGACAAATATCTAATATGAGTTCCGTTTTCTTAAACTCTATAATCCAAGAAAACTATCATTAGTTAATGTTCGATTTTATTGCATAAAGTTTAGGATTACTCTATTACACAAGTATCTTCTCATGACATTTGTAGCATTACTTTATTACACAATGGCAAAAATTTGTAGTTCTAGTGTAAGCAAACACAAATCTGATGAACAGTACTGTTTTTATTATCCTGCTTCTTAGTCCGACACTGCACCAAACGCTTCACTAAGTTAGTCCAGCTTAGTCTAGTCTAAGCCAGTCCAGCTTAGTCCCTGCAGCTAGTCCAGTCCGAGACAGTCCGGCGCAACAAACGCCCCCTAAGAGTACTATTTTTTTGTTACATAATTTAACTTGTTTTGCCGGATCAACTAAGAGAAATCTTTTCAAACACCATCTAAATAATGAATAACTAAACAAATAACAAGGACTCCATCACCTGCTACAAGGGCTTCATTACATAATTGTCATGTTGTATTCGGCAGAGAGACTTTTCTTAGTTCGTTCGCCATTGGTTTGAAAGGTTGACATTTTGTTGTATTCCTTCTTACTTTAATAGGTAATGGAAGTGGTGACGTACACAGAGAACAATATATTAGTCGAACCATGTGAAATGCGTTTGTGTTAATTTAAACTATCGAGTATAACCTTGTATTGAAGAAAAGCTTCAATTTTTTTAATAAGAAATTTTGGATTTGTAAATTATCATTAAATTTGTTTATATTTCTTTTTTAAAAACGATATTACAAGGGACAAAATCATACATTTCTCGTATCCATGAATGCTAAAAGAACTTAGAACAGTAGGACTCTTGTGAACTCTCGATAATTTAAAATCAATTTTTGTAACAACATTACAAAACATTGATACCACCTCAATGGTTTTGGGTGAGCAAACAAATCCCTATATATTGCCGGTTAGTACACCCATTATTACAACCATCTCTTCCACTTTCAGTCCTCCTCTCCTCTCCTCTCTCTCTCCCCACCAACACCAAATCGAACAAATGGGTTCGATCGGAGAGACTCAGATGACTCCAACCAAGTCTCCAACGAAGAAACCAACCTCTTTGCCATGCTGCTAGCCTCCGCCACCGATCCCCCCATGGTGCTCAAGGCAGCCCTCGAGCTCGAGCTCGACCTCCTCAAGATCATGGCGAAAGCCGGGCTTGAATTGCATCTCCAATCCGTTGTATCACGTACACCAAAGAAAAATTAAATCAATAGCATGTAGATCAATTCAAGAAAAAGCTTAGCGTCAAGAGTGTGCTGATAACGTGTTGTAGGCATAATTTATTGAAAAGTTATGGAGGCTAGAAAGAGAGAGTGCGGCATAGAAAGAGAAAAGAGAGATGTGTAATTGTGAGGTGTGTTATATTCCACCCTATTGTGTCTTTATTTATAGTAGTAGGAAAGGTAAATTCCTTACCCCAATAGGATTACAACTCTAACAGGATAATATATAACCCTACAGAATATTTCAAGATATCCCTAGATACACTAGGATTTACACAATCACATTCAAATCTAATAGGACTACAATAATTGTCACATATTTTATTTTTTATTTTTTGTTTGCTATTTGTAAATTGCCAAGAGAACCGATCCCTTTCATGGATTAGTCAGGATAACACAAACGATGGCAATGGCATCATCTCAATTTAGTAAATTATCTTTTGAGCTTGACGAAAATCTGATGCTTGATCAAGAACACTGTAAGGATTTATATGGAATATGTTTATCACATGACGTTTCATTTTTATTATATAATGTTAGTGTAAATTATTTTAGACATTTTATTACATTATTGAACTGAAGCAACACAATAACAATAAATTCGTTCCATGCAAATTGCTCTTTTATAGTTTGTCCAATGCCATTCCAGCCTCTTTGTTTCATTTCACAATTGCTTAGATTAAGTAACTTGTTTTGCCGGTTCAACTAGGGAGAAAAACTTTGGACTTAAAAAACTTTTCAAACACCATAACATATAATAAATAAATAACAACGACCTTATTGTAAACTATGCTCTATCACCAGCTACAAGGACTTCAAAAAGGAGCAATTCATTATTTTTTTTTTCCAGTTCTCCCAACTCCAACTCCACGAGAACAATATATCAGTAGACGTACTGGTGTGAAATGCGTTCGTGTTAATTTAAACCATCGAGTATAACATTGTATTGAAGAAAACTACACTTTTTGATAGGAAAGTTTTGGATTTGTAAAGAGCCTACAAGCCCACAAGACTTTCTGCTTTGCGGTGATAAACGTTTATCGTACGCACTATTATTCTTACTTTGTAAAGAGGTTGTTTTCATGACTCAAACCCATCGACTTTCCGGTTACAAATGACCAACATTTCTATTGCGCCCTGACTCGCCCTCAAAGTTTGGATATGTATATTATCATTAAGTTTGTTCATATATTTTTCAAAAACAAAACTAAGAGGGAAAAATATTAAACACAATACCTTAAGAGAATTTTATTAGCACACCAAAAATCTCATTCTACACTCCTCTTAAGTGTATTTTTCTTTTTAATTATAGAAAAATATTATAACAATTTTTTTTGTCTGAAATATAAGTATAAATACTCTTAAGGATCCCTAAAAGGAAATAAAACAAAACAAAACCAGATAAAGAGTACAATATAAAGCTAGACTTAAAAGGTAAGACATGTGGGAGGCATGTGGGGTCCTGCACGGTGGTTCACAACTTGGGAAGAGGATCCTCTCTTGAGCTTAGGATGGGGATCCTCCTGACCAGGGCATCTGGGCCATTCAAATTTAATTCAACGGTTGCAATTATTATAACTTTTAGAAGGTCCCCCTGTTTGGAATCGTTGGATTAAATTTGAAAGGCCCAGATGGGCTGGTCAGGAAGATCCCCATCCTGAGCTCAGGAGAGGATCCTTTTCCGGGACAACTTGGTACCACATCAAGGGCATGTTTACCAAAGGGGAATGGGATGGTGGGAACCGGAATTGCACATATCCCCAACCATTCCAGCGGTTACCAAACCATTAGGAATTAAAATAATTATGGGATCCGCATAAAATCAGGAATTCAACTCCTGAAATGGTCGGAGTCCAATTCTTGAGTGGGATGAGGTATTTGAATTCCTGGAAATGGTGTCCATCAGGAATCCAAATTTTATACCAGTAATACCCTCAAACTCCAAAGATGAGAACGATGTCAATGTTTGCAGCCGTTGCAATTGTGTGGCCATAAGTGCTGCCTTCAAGCCCTTGCTTGACAAGGCTCGCGTTCCCGACGAAGACCAAAGAAAAGGAAAGATGGTGGTCTCGCGATCAGGGGTGGGTTGGCAGCATATAAAGATAGGGACGAGAGAGATGCTTGGGGAATTTTAGAAAGGGGTGGGTTAGCAAAGAAAGATGGGGAAGATAGGGGAAGAGAGAGAGAGAGATGTGCCTGGGAAATTTAGAAATGGATGGGTCGGCACGGCAGCAGAGAGATGGGGAAGAGAGAGGACATGGAGTGATATATTTTTTTTCTTGGAGTTTATTTTATGTTGGTAACTGGTAAGGACCAATGAAAGAATAAAAGTTACTAGAAAAAAAAAAGTGATTCTCTCTATTGAAAATGAAAGAATATTAGTTTTACTAAAAATAATTAGATATAAAATAAATTAATTACAATAGGGGTATTTTAGTAATCATATTAATTTTTATTATGATTCATGTGAATTAGTAAACAATTTATATATATCAATATCATTTATACTCCGATTTCAGCCAATTTTAGTAAACGTTTTTAAAATGAATTTGATTCTAATTTCACCTCATTTCAATTCCTTCTTAATTCAATTTCTCTTAATCTGATTACGGATTAGTAAACGAGGCAAAGAGGTGGGTGAGTAAACAAATCCCTATTTATTGCCAGTTAGCACGCCCATCTCTTCTACCCTCATTCCTCCTCCTCCTCTCCTCTCTCTCTCTCTCTCTCTCTCTCTCTACCAACATCAAATCCAAAAAATGGGTTCGACCGGAGAGACTCAGATGACTCCAACCCAAGTCTCCGACCAAGAAACAAACCTCTTCGCCATGCAGCCAGCCAACGCCCCCGTTCTCCCCATGGTGCTCAAGACAGCCCTCGAGCTCGACCTCCTCGAGATCATGGCGAAAGTCGGGCCTGGCGCTTTCGTTTCTCCGGCAGACTTAGCTTCGCAGCTGCCAACCAAGAACCCTGACGCCCCCGTCATGCTGGACCGCATGCTGCGCCTCCTGGCCAGCTACTCCATCCTCACTCACTCCCTCCGCACGCTACCTGACGGCAATGTCGAGCGGCTGTACGGCCTCGGCCCCGTCTGCAAGTTCTTGACAAAGAACGAGGATGGTGTTTCCATTGCTCCTCTCTGCCTCATGAGTCAGGACAAGGTCCTTATGGAGAGCTGGTAATTACCACTCTTCTTCTTAATTTATCATCATAATTTGATCCTAAACAAACATTAATATGGGTTTTAAACAGGTTCATCAGAATAAAATCATAAAAATGTTACTAACTGTGAGTTGGGCCTTGAGTATGTGATTGTTTTCTATATTTTTAGGGGGTTATTAAATAGACTAATTTGTTAAACTAAATTTGCAAATTAAATTATGTGCTATCAATAACAAATAAAGTTAATCAACATTTAAATAATAATCCAATCATTACAACTATATCATTTAATTTACAACATTTAGTTTAAATTTTTAGTATCTCTAGCATTACCCTTATTAGTAGAGTAGAGTAATGTTATGTAGACTATCTATTTAATACATATTTTATAAGAGAAATGCTAAGATGACTCTCTCAAAGTGACACTTTTCATAGACTCTCTACCACTTTACAATTTAATGTTAATTTTCTTATCAGCATCATAAAACATTTTGTAAAAAAACATGAGATGTCAGAGAGTCCATTGAGAGTTGCCTTAACATTTCTCATTTTATAAACTATATAATGTGTTTATTGATATTTTGATTAACATGTTTATTTTTATTGATGACACGTCAAATCAGTTACAAATTTTGTCTAAAAAGTTAATCTACCCAACATTATCCTTTGTACTAAGAGCAATTCCACTCATGGAGCCCTTCCCCCTGGCAATCCACTATTCAATCCACCCTATTAAACAGTAACTACCTTAAATGAATAGTAACTACCATTAATGAACAATAATTGTCATTTACATCTCCACCCTTAGAACCCTCCCCCTGGCAATAAGCAATTAAAATAATAATTTTTTTTGTTTGTTTAAATAATAAAAAACTCTCTCTCTCTCTCTCTCTCTCTCTCTCTCTCTCTCTCTCTCTCTGACACAAAAAAAATAAAAAATTGCAAAGCCCTCGGGCCACAGGCCCTTCGACTCCCCACCCCCCTTCGCTCGGGCTCCCACCCTCACTCGGGCCCTTCCCCGCTGGAGCTGCTCCCACCGGCCCTCAGGCCCTTTCTCCTCCCCTGTCGCCCGAGCAACCAGCATCCGCTAGAGTTGCTCTAAGAGATATGAGACGGAGATTCTATCAAAATGATACTTTCTATAAGCTCTCTACCACCTCAATTTCCATTCATTTTTTGTACCAATATTATAAAATTTATGCTAAAAACATAAGTTGTCAGACAGTTCGTGGAGAGTCTGCTTAACATTTCTTTTTGGGAAATGCTAAGGAGACTTTTCATAGACTCTCTGTCTCTCATATTTTTGGCACATTTTTTATACCAATATTATAAAATATTGTGTCAAAAAATAATATGATGAAGAGTCCATAAGAAATTCCACTGTAAAAGAGTCCACTTAACCTTTCTCTCTATCATTCTCTACTGTTTTTTCTTCTTTGTTCATATTACTTTTGCCCGATTTGGTCGTTGGGGACAGACAAGATTGGAAATTGATCATTCTTGTACAGTTTTAGGAATTTTGTAAAGGAACATATGTTTAATTTAAACAAGTTAGAAAAAAAATGTAGGATAATCTAATTACATCTTAATATTTTTCCTTTGTATGACTCCATTGTTTAACACTTTAATTATTCTATTCTTCCATAAATCCCCTCACTCATTTTCATAAGAAAATCGGAATAAAATTGTATACTCGAACATAAGAGGATACCGCCTTGCTAAATAGCGTAATCCACATCAATACAAGAATTATGTCAATAATTCCTTATTATTTGATGCTTGTGAGTTATGCGGGCATTGAAACACGTGGTAGATGGCTTGGCCTAGGTCACATATGAGCCATGCCCATATGACTGATCAAACGACGTGGTGTTTCGTTATTTTACACATCCTATATGCTTTTAGTTGTGAGAGTAACATGCATGCTTGTTTTGGGTTTGTGCAGGTACCACTTGAAAGATGCAGTTCTTGAAGGAGGAATTCCATTCAACAAGGCCTATGGAATGACTGCTTTTGAGTACCATGGCACTGACCCTAGATTCAACAAGGTCTTCAACAGGGGAATGGCTGCCCAGTCTACAATTATCATGAAAAAACTTCTAGAGACCTACAAGGGCTTTGAGGGCCTCACATCCGTCGTAGATGTTGGCGGTGGCACTGGCGCTGTTGTTAACATGATCGTTTCTAAGTACCCCTCAATTAAGGGTATCAACTTCGACTTGCCTCATGTCATAGAAGATGCTCCCCAATTTCTTGGTATGTTCTTCGTTTCTGATAATGGTTGTAGTTCAATTACTTAAAAGCATTTACCTTTACCTCGACCTTTCTCAAGTTCAATTTCTCCTCCTCTAATATTGCTTATGTTTGTACTATTTATCATTTTTCCTAATGAATATGAGATCTATGGATGTTGGATGTAGGTGTGGAGCATGTTGGAGGAGACATGTTTGTAAGTGTTCCCAAGGGAGATGCAATTTTCATGAAGGTTAGTTATTTTTTATGAAAAAGAGAGTCAATGACTATTTTGTAGTGGTAATATCAATTTCTTATAAGAGCTTAGTTGCATAATAATTTGGAACTACTCTCAAATCATGTATGCAATCTTGCAGTCGATATGTCACGACTGGAGTGACGATCATTGCTTGAAATTTTTGAAGAATTGTTATACCGCGCTCCCTGACAATGGGAAGGTGATTCTTGTTGAGAGCATTCTTCCAGTAGCTCCAGACAGCAGCCTTGCCACCAAGGTAGTTGTCAATCTCGACGTGATCATGTTAGGTTACAACCCCGGAGGAAAAGAGCGGACGGAGAAGGAGTTTGAGGCCTTGGCTATGGGATCTGGATTCAAAGGCTTCCGCGTCATCTGCTCCGCTTTCCACATCTATGCCATTGAGTTTCTTAAGAAAATTTGAGTATAACTTTGGCAGTGGTATGCTGCCGTCTGCATTCATATTGCTTTTATTTTGATAGGGTGGTAGCATATTTTTCACCATAACTAGGTTTATATGTTACAAATAAATAAAAAAGTAATAAGAAAGTGATTTTATGTTCGTTGTATGTTATAAATTTGGATACGCTTGCAATGGGCTGTAAAACATGAAAAAACCTGGTGTTCGACGGACAAATTACTTAGAGCTTGCACCAACCCATAATTTTGATTTTACAATTACACGTACAAATTGACAATTTGAGATTCTCTCTATGCAATGTTTTTTCTTCGTGAAAAAACTTGAGTTTTGAGAAATTCTCTGTCACTGTCACAATTAATATTATTTAACTTTGATCTCATTTATGGGAATGGTTGATATTCATCAAAGAATCACTATTTTTTACGGTTTCAAATTTAAGGCATCTCTGCGTGTCCAATCCGTCTTCGACTGAAAC
This sequence comes from Malus sylvestris, assembly GCF_916048215.2. NCBI lineage: Eukaryota > Viridiplantae > Streptophyta > Magnoliopsida > Rosales > Rosaceae > Malus > Malus sylvestris. Next base: position 34,815,323 of record NC_062266.1, on the reverse strand, counting down.
CCGGAAGAAAAAAAAAATCCTGATCCACGACCTACTGCTGTCCGAAATCCGTTGAACCCGCCTGAAGAAATTCGTTGACTCATCCGCATCACGCCGGAGATCCTAACCTGCGAACTTACCTGAGATCGCTGCTGCAATAAAAAAATCCAGACAACCCCTGCTGCTTCAAGACTGCAGACCCGCACCAGCTTTTATTTAAGTTTTGTATTGTTTTAAAAGAAAAAAAAAGGAAAGAAAAAAAAGAAGAGAAAAAAAGAAGAAAAAAAGAAGAAGAAGAGAAAAAAAGGAAAAAATAAAAAGAAAACGAAAAAAATCAGCTTTATTTTGTAAATTGGTCTCTTTCTTGTTCTGTCGTTGGTGGGCTACCTTGTTGGCCCATACTGATTGGTTTCTTGGGCTCAGTTTGCTTGGAGGTCTAGGCTGCATCAATCAAGGACTCGCAGACTGATTATAACTATTTTGGAATGGCCTCGATTACCGAAGCTAAGATCATTCTGAATATATAGTCGAGAAAGTGTCAGCCTTTCTTAATGATACAGGTAATGATGGTGAGGCTTTAAAAGTTTTTGCATCTGTTACGAATAATACATGGATAATTGATTCGGGTGCTATTGAACATATGACTTGTGATTATAGACAGGTACAAACCCTAAAACCATCCCCCAAAACTGTCGTGAGTGTCGCCAATGGTAATGTTGCCCCCATTATCGGAGAAGGTGATGTCTCACTTTCTAATACCCTGAATCTTTGATTATGTACTCGTTATTCCTTCTCTTGACTATAATTTATTATTTGTTGCTCAAGACGACTGGTTATGGTATTAGGAAATGGAAGCTCTACTACTTGGAGCTAACATCAAACAATTCTTGCATGTTGACTCAAGCTTTTGCAGTGGAAGGAAATCAAGGGGATAGGAATAAAGCTTCAAAGATTTGGTTGTGGCATCGTCGACTTGGACATGCTTCTTTTGGCTATTTATGGAGGTTGTTTCCTAGCCTATTTGTTAAGCATGATGTTTCTAGCTTTAAATGTGGGGTTTGTGAACTAGCTAAAAGTCATCGTGCTTCGTTTCCATCCAATTTGAATAAAAGTTCTATTCCATTTATGATAATTCATTTTAATGTTTGGGGTCCATCTAAAACTGTTACATTTGGTGGTATTCATTGGTTCGTTACTTTTATTGATGACTGCACACGTATGACTTGGGTTTGTTTGATGAAATCCAAAAGTGAAGTTACTTCTTTATTTCAGCAGTTTTACAAAAAGGTACAAGTACAATATAAGTCACAAATACAAATTCTCAGGAGTGATAATGGTGGTGAATATGTCAACTCTGAACTTCGTGCCTTTTTTGATCATTATGGGATTGTTCATCAAACTACATGTCTATATACTCCACAACAAAATGGGGTTGCCGAACGCAAGAACCGTCAGCTTCTGGAGGTTGTTCATGCTTTTTTACTTGAGGCGTGTCTTCCGTTATCCTATTGGGGAGAAGCTCCCACCTCAGCTGCGTATCTCATTAATCGTGTTCCATCCCGATCTGTAGATTTTCAAACACCCTTTTAGGCACTTTCTTGACATGTTGATGCTTCTACAGTCCCTAGTCTTCCACCTCATGTGTTTGGTTGTGTGGCTTTCGTTCATCTTCACAAACAACAACGAAGTAAGCTTGAACCTCAGGCTTTATGATGTGTGTTTCTGGGGTATGCATCAAGGCATAAGGGATACCGTTGTTATCACCCTCCGACGAATAAGTTGTTTGTCACTATGGATGTTGCGTTTCATGAGAATGATATGTACTTTACCAATCCCGAGTCTTCACTTCGGGAGGAGAATCAGAAAGAAGTTCAAACTCTTGTTATACTATTCCAGATATAGATAGAGTAAATGATTTGGATTTAAGTGGTGATGTCTTGGAAATAAGTGGTGATCATTCACACGAAAACAATGATGTGAATGACTTGGAATTAAGTGGTAATGTCTGGGAGACAAGTAGTGATCTTTCACATGGAAACAATGTTGAAAACCTTGAAAGGGACAAGTCGACATCGCCAGATAACTCACTGCCTGATAGCTCACTGCCAGTTTCCTCACTACAGGACCTGTGTCACCAGTTACCTCATAGTGGATCTTGCGTCCCAATAACCATAATCAATCGTCTTCGATCTTGGATGCACCACCACCACGTCGTTTCCCTGATCGCATCAATCAAGGTATTCCTAAACTTACTTATGAAGCCGACCCTAAATGTAAAACTAGGTATCTGGTGAGTAACCCCAACCCTGAGTCTAATGTGTTATACATGTTAAGTACTTACGTGTCTATCAGTCACCTATCAGAATCAAATAAGTCGTTTGTGCATCAATTATCTATTGTATATGTTCCTAACAATGTGCAGGAAGCTTTAGCTGATGCACGTTGGAAAACAGCAATGAATGATGAGTTGAAGTCTTTGAAGAAGAATTCTACCTGTGAGATCACATATTTGCTAGCTGGCAAGAACCCTGTGGGATACAAATGGGTTTATACTGTGAAATACAAAGCAGATGGGACAATGGATCGTTTCAAGGCAAGACTGGTAGCAAAAGGATACACTCAAAAATATGGAATCGACTACACATATACATTTGCACCTGTAGCCAAGATCAACACAGTTCGTGTTTTGTTGTCATTGGCTGCAAATCTTAATTGACCCTTACAACAGTTCAATGTGAAGAACGCTTTCTTGCATGGAAACTTAACCGAAAAGATTTATATGGATCTTCCACCAGGATGTAATGCTCCAGATAAATACAAAAGAAAAGTGTGTAGGTTGAAGAAATCCTTATATGGTTTTAAGTAATCCCCGCAGGCATGGTTTGGAAAATTCAAAAAATCTGTGAAAGCATTTGGCTACAAACAAAGTAACTCCGATCATACTATGTTCCTGAAAAGACGAAATGGAAAACTTACTGCACTTATTATGTATGTAGATCATATGTTGGTAATAGGTAATGACCCAGAAGAACGTGCGGCCTTGCAAAGATATTTGTCTACAGAATTTGAGATGAAGGACCTTGGATCCTTGAAATATTATATGGGGATTGAGGATCGAGAAGCAGTTCGGGAATTTTCTTATCACAGAGGAAGTATATTATTGATTTGTTGAACGAAACCAGCATGTCAGCTTGTCAACTAGTAGCTACACCATTAGATGAATGATTGAAGCTTAGTGTTGATCCTAATCAAGTACCAGTTGACAAAGGGAGATACCAAAAGTAGGTCGTTTAATGTACTTGGCACACACAAGACCAGACCTTGCTTATGCCTTAAGTGTAGTAAGTCAATACATGCATGATCCCGAAGAACAACATATGAATACAGTGATGAGAATTTTGAGATATTTGAAAGGAAGTCCAGCAAATGAATTTTGTTTAAAAGGAATAATCATATTAGAGTTTAATGTTATATTGATGCAGATTGGGCAGGTTCGATTGACGATAGAGGCTCAACATCAGGTTACCTTACATTCGTTGGGGACAACTTGGTTACATGGAGAAGTAAGAAATAGAATGTGGTTGCCTGTTCCATTGCAGAAGCTTAATATAGAGGTATGGCCTTGGGGATTTGTGAAATTCTATGGCTTAAGCTCCTGCTTTGTGATTTGGGTATATTACACATAATCCGGTACAACATGATAGAACAAAGCATGTTGAAGTTGATCGGTTCTTCATCAAAGAAAAATCAGAAGAAAAAATAATTTAGCTACCGACAATAAGAACAGAGGATCAGTTGGCAGATATCCTCATGAAAGCTGTTTCAAGTCATAAATTTTCATGTTTTTTACACAAGTTGGGCATGAGTAACATATATGCACCAACTTGAGGGGGAGTGTTGGCTTTGTATTTTAGGTATGATTCCTAAATGATATCAATTATGTGTAATCTCCTGTAATCTCATGTAATTAGTTTTCTTCCGATTACATTAGGGTTGTACACCTTGTATAAATACCTCTCATTGAGAAGAATAAAATCATCATTTAAAGCATTCTCTTCTCAAACATCAACGTTGTAGCGCAATTTTTTACCTTAGTAAACAACTCTCTCAACAGATAGAATTAAAGTTAATTAAAAGAATTGACCGCAAGTGAGATTTCTTCACAACAATCAGATTCAATTCAATTCGAATTGAACTAATCAAATTTGATTCCATTTCTACCAACATCGTAAGTTCATTAGTAACTACATCTCTTCGGGTCAGAACAAAAGCCATTTCAAGTACCCTCCCTATGAACAAAATTACATGAACTTGACCGCCTAATAGTGAAACAACAGTTCACTTTTCTGGTATTTTTCATACACCGCTATCCGCAATACGGCTAAACAACGGGAGCTTTGTTCATTTCTTCACCGTGGCTTGCTGTTTCATCATCCTTTTGCACTTCCAGTCACTGATGTGCGCAGCGGCGTGGCAATGTGATAGTTTCCACAACCCGCATGGAGCGGAAGAATCGCAAACATAGCAGTAGCACTACATACAATCAGTGAGTTCACTTTTGAGATGCCAAGTTAGACAATATAGAGAGGGAATCGGGGATACATTCACAAGATGCAAATATTTGAAGTTGTAAAACTCTGTTACCAGCTCACAGTAGCTCTCATGGGGTGTCGTCTCGAAAGGAAATTTCAGGCAGAGGTGTCTTGAATGTGGATAGTCTCTACAAGCAACCTACACAGCATCAATTCAAATCCACACGAGCCATCAGACATTCACCAAATTAGCTCATAAATTTACAAAAATTGGAATATGAACAGATAAGCAGAAAAGTTTCTTATAAATTTAAAATCTTTTGAGGTCAAACACCTGAAGGTTCATAGGCAAAATATCACAATGGCGTTACCATTTCTAATACATTTTGTTCACCTGCACTTTCCCAGCAACCAAACACAACAACAAAGAAAGAAAATTGATTAAAAATTTCCTTTCTTTCGCAAAACCCTAGAAGGGGGTCATATGTAACATGGGGTTATGATTTCAAATTCAATTCTTCACCTGCATTTTCCCAGCAACCAAACAGAAGAAAGAAAATAAACACAACAAATCAAAAGGGTCAACGGTAAAAATCAAAACCTGTCCTTTCTCAGCAACAACAGTGACATCGGGAGAACCGCCACCACCACCATTATCCGACACGGACAACTTGGAAAACTGCACCGGCTCAAAGGGGTCGAAATCCAAGATGAAGCAGTCCTCGACGTCCTCAAAGTGTTTGACATCGACCTTGTTTTTGACACAGACAATGTGCCTGATTGGACTCCCGTCCTCGTCCTCCGCAGAAGAAGACGACGGAGCTTTCTGGGGAGTTTTCTCGGCTGTCTCTCCCTTCTTCTCGCGTGACAGCGTCGTCGACGACAGATTAATCTCTTTGACATCGATTCCGATTTCGCTCATTTTCTCTCACCCAGGATTTTGAATTTTTTGAATCTCTTTTCGTCAACTGATCCGGATAAACAGTCACGTTTAGGCTCTCGACGCAATCACCACTTCGTTTAAAATGGAAAGGAGGACCGGCATCTATCGAATAGTGGCAGTGTACGAGATTTCAGACGACAACTTAGGCTGGCCCAAAATTGTAAATTATCAATGTCCAAAGTGGCCCAGACCAAAATTAAAAATTATTGGGGCCTGACATTTGTGGTATGGATAATCCATGCAATGGAATGACGTCATTTGCTTGCTCATAATTGGGCATGCACACATCTCCCTGGAAAGGAAAAGAAAACTAGATCATAATTACAAATTGTATGATTGATTGATTGAAAATCATCTACTTAACACATGTTTAAGTGTGTACAAGATAGGGATTAGTGAGTGGATTTTGTTTGTTTATTTCATCATTACTTACGTATTTGGAGTAGTAGAAGTCATGATTGAAAATCATACCTGATTGTTCCGATATGAAATTTTATTTCAGATTCTTTATGTGCGACATACCTTGTTTCAACATAAGAACCATTTGTTTTTTTTCATTCTTTGCGTGTAAGTAAACACAACACAATACAACCTCTTTAAAGTTATACAGTTTGAACCAAACCAGTTTTATAATTTTAGAGAGGTTATTACTAAATAGAGGGTGTACTTAAAAACATTATTTATTGAATTATTTATCCTTGATGAATGTTTATTTCCTAAATAGGATTCTTTGAACTGGCAAGTATTTTATTTTTTGTATATTTTTGTAATCATTGACAGTTATAACTATGTAGATGCGTGCTTTCTCAAGATGAGACAAACAAAAATTATAATTTGTTACAATATAGAGTTTATTCCATTACATACCTGAAATATTATTTATCCTTAATGAATGCTGCTATTCGGAGGTTCAAATCTTTCAGTTCAAGAACATACCTGACCCACGATCCCATTATTATGTATTTCCTAAATAAGATTTGTTGGGCCCCAATTATTTTATATTTTTGCATATTCTTGCATTCATTGACAATTATTTATAACTATGTGGAAACGTCTTTACTTAAAATGGGATAAAGAAAAATTATAATTTATTACAATATAGGGAACTGGTCATACATGGGACATTAATTTTTTGTGACTTTAAAAGAGATTATTCACCATTACAGAGGATTGCTTTAAAAAAAATTACCGTATATATCACAAAAGAGAACGATACTATGACCTAACATATCCAGTCCCCATAAACCTATTAACGGTATGGACATCTTTGTATTATGTTTTGTTAGAAGCTTTGGCCACCAAATTACAAACGATAATGGTGGATGAAGGATTCCAGCACATTATAGTCTGGGAGAATAAATAATGTTGCACGTTACTCAAATAGTTAAATTTAAATGACAAGGATTGTCTGCCCTTCACTTTCAGTGCCCTCATATCATCCTGTTTGTGTGGTCACGGTTAAGCCACGTCAATATTTTATATTATTTTTTTATAGATATAATAAGACAAAAATAAATAGTAATATAAAATGTTGACATGGCTTAACCGTTACCGCACAAAACAGAAGGACACGGAAAGAGCACCGGAAGTGGAGGGCAGACAATCTTTATCCAAATTTAAAACCCTTTGGTGCAATCTCCACTGTTCATGTCAGGAGAACAAATATATCTTATAGTAGTGATAATAATGTATTTAGTGGAACAGTCAACATCATATCTTACCACATCCTACTTTATTCAATTGGACTGTGGAAAGCGCAAACTAATCAATGAAAGGTCAAATTGGTGAACAAATATTTTAATTAAACACGTTGCACAGCTATACTCTCTTTGATTTTTAATCCTTTTGCATGGTTGGTGAAGAAGTTTTGTTAAGAGGGGAGACCTTTGCAATTCTTTTGGTTCTCAATTTTCTCGAACCTATTTTTTTATCTCTGGAAAGATTACTTTTCTTCCAGACAAAAAGAGAAGGGTCCAACTAAGAGGTGGAATTGCAAGTTGTTTTGGTCACCAAGAGCTGCATCCGAATTCCGATCCGTCGTCAACATGTTCAAAAATTAGGTGAGATGTGACGGTGATTCCTTCGTTTGTCAAACCCTAGCCAATTAAATAACACCATTTATCGACTTACCTAATGGAGTTTTTATCAGTGATTAGTTTGAGCAGATATTGAAATTATTATAGTATATTTGATGTCCATAAATTATTAACCTATTAACCTTTTCTGTTTGGATCATTGGAATGTGATCAATTTTCATGGGATATTTTAGATTAATTTTTGAAATTAATTGTAATCGTGTGTGTGTGAGTGTGACTTACAAAACAATAACGATAATAAGAGCAAGTCTACTCTTCTCAATTGCTCAAGCAGTTGGGTGACTAAATCCCTCAAAACCTCCAAAATCCTTTACACCCCAGGCCAATGAGTCGAGCTACAGTGGAAGGAAGCAGAGCCCAATTGCTCAATCGGCCAGGAGTAGCTCAACTCAAAGCCTAAGTGGAACTGGCATTAGCAATGTTCTATGTGTGTTTTTTATTATTATTTTGTTTTAATTTTTTTTTTGTGTCAAGCGCATGTAGTTTACGCGCTCATGAGGTAAGTCAACTGACCAAACCTGCAGCGCTGGGGCCCGCGCTGCAAGTACACTCAACCCTCAACAGTTCAATTTACATAAAGTTTCTATGTCCAGTTTTTTTCAAGAAAAAAAATAAAAGCAAAATCTAAACAAAACACTTACTAATTTGGGCCACACGGCGTAATATGGGTTGGTTTGCAATCCAACGGTTCATATTAATTAGGCAACAAATAAATATTAAAAATTATAAAAAATAAAATTACAGGATCATGACACGTGGCGTTATGAGATTCGTTAAAAATCTAATCGAAAATATTTCCACAAAAATTTTAATTTTGAATAATCACAAATGGCGTGACATGATTTGTTAAAAATCTTATTCGAAACTAAACTTATACTAACTTTTTAATGTCAACTGCAATTTATTTTACGAAATAAAAAAGCACTCAGATAATTACTATTCACTTGGACAATAATTACCTAGACAATTATTGCATTCGTAGAGTGAAACTGCTCTAATCAACTCACCCACACAATTTATGCGTGCAAATGATGGTACATGCACTCTTCTAGACTATTGTCCCAATGAAGCAAGAGAACCAAACCATTTCAGCTTAAATGGAGTCGAAGAAATCGAACAATACCTGAATTATTATGGAGAAGGCACAGTTGTTGTCTAAGGTAATTTACATCACCATACTTATGATGCTTGATCAAGAATACTGTAAGGATTTATATGAAACGTGTTTATCATTACGTGATGTTTCATTTCTAGTATATAATGTTAGTATAAATTATTTTAGGTATTTCATTGCATTATTGAACTGAAGCAGCACAATAACAATATATTCATTCCATGCAAATTGCTCTTTTATAGTTGACTTTTTAGCCAAAATGGTTCCTAAGATTTGCATAACACATCACTTTGGTCTCTGAGATTGAAAATCAATAGAAATGGTCTATGAGATTGTCCACCATCAATTATTTTGGTCATTCTGTTAAAAACTCCGTTAAGTATTCATGAGCTCATGGCCGAAAGTTTGGGCAATTTTCAAGGCTTCGTAACTCAATCGTTTCTTAACCAAATTCGACCCATAATATATCAAAATGAAGATAAGAAAGTGTAGAATAAGACTATACCTACTTGGAAGCCTAATGGTTTCCGGAGATAACCAGAAAATAGCCTGAAAGGTGACTGGTACGCAGGAAAACTGGAAAGCTCGTTGGAAACTAGGTAAATTTTACACGTTCATAACTTCTTCAATACTCAACGAAATCAAGTGATTCAAAAACGAAAATCATACTTCTTGATGAGACGAAGAGAACGGTACCTTTCTTAACGTGGTTGTCTTGGTCTCGAGTTAGCCACTTTCGAGCCATTTTTCGGCCAAACCATGGCAAATTATCCGTCTAAGAATGTACCATTCTCTTCATCTCATTAAGAAGTATGATTTTCGTTCTTGAAATCACTCGATTTAGTTGAGTATTAAAGAAGTTATGAACGTTTAAAGTTTACCCAGTTTCCGACAAGTTTTCCAATTTTTCCGCAGACCAGTCACATTTCAGGCTATTTTCCGGCCATCTTCTACAACCATTGGGCTTCAAAATAGGTATAATCTTGTTCTACACTTTCTTATTTTCATTTTGATATATTATGAGTCCAATTTGGTTAAGAAACGATTGAGTTACGAAACTTTTAAAATTGTTCAAACTTTTGGCTAAGAGCTCTCGGACACTTAACGGAGTTTTTAACGGAATGACCAAAATAATGGATTGTGGAGAATCTCATGGACTATTTCTATTGATTTTCAATCTCAGGAACCAAAATGATGTATTATGCAGATCTCAATGACTATTTTGGCTAAAAAGCCTTTATAGTTTGTCCAATGCCATTCAAGCCTCTTTGTTTCATTTCAAAATTCTTGGATTAAGTAACTTGTTTTGCCGGATCAACTAGGGAGAAAAACTTTGGACTTAAAAACTTTTCAAACACCATGACATATAATAAATAAATAACAACGACCTTATTGTAAACTTTGCTCTATCACCAGCTACAAGGACTTCAAAAAGGAGCAATTCACTTCTTTTTTCCAGTTCTCCCAACTCCAACTCCAGGAGAACAATACATCAGTAGATGTACTGGTGTGAAATGCGTTCGCATTAATTTAAACCATCGATTATAACATTGTATTGAAGTAAACTACACTTTTTGATAGGAAAGTTTTGGATTTGTAAGGGGCCCGCAAGCCAACAAGACTTCCGCTTTGCGGTGATAAACGTTTATCGTACGCACTATTATTCTTACTTTGTAAAGAGACTGTTTTCATGACTCGAACCTATAACTTTCCGATTACAAATGACCAACATTACTATTGCGCCCTAACTCGCCCTCAAAGTTTGGATAGGTAAATTATCATTAAGTTTGTTCATATATTTTTCAAAAACAAAACTAAGAGGGAAAAATATTAAACACAATACCTTAAGGGAATTTTTATTGGCACTACAAAAATCTCATTCTACACTCTTCATAAGTATATATATTTTTAATTATATAAAGTTTAGAGTACCAAATGAGATTTTTGAAGTGCTTATAACAATTTTTTACCTTAAATATAAGAATAAATACTCTTAGACTATCTCCAACCCTTGGGCTAAAACATAAAAATTTTAGCCCAAAAAATTTAAGTTTTAGCATATAAACTGTTTTTCTGTTCCAACCCTTTTGGCCTAAAGTTTTTAGCCTAAGATTATTAAAGAATAAATTTAGGCTATTTTAAAAAAATAATAATAATTATGTACACTATCATAATTTAATTTTATGAACATTTTAACCTAAAAATATTTAAATTCTGATTAATATTGAAAAAAATCACTAAATTTGGGTGAATTTTGAGTTAAATATATATTTTTTAAATTATTTTAGCTTTTGGATTTAAATTTAGGTCGTTAGATCTTTTTTTTACCATTAGATTTGATTATATTTAATCTCAGCGGTTAGATTCAATAAATTTTGGGAGACATGCCCATGTAGGTGAGGTCCCGTTGGTGGTGCCCACACCATTTTCTAGGCTAAATCCTAGGAGGAATTTGGCTTTTAGCTTTTAGCCCACACATTTAGCATGAGTTGGATTGGGTTTGGAGGGAATAAAACCTAAAAAATAGCATTTAGCCCAGAGTTGGGTTTGGTCTTAAGAATCCCTAAAAAGAAATAAAACAAAACGAAACCAGATAAAGAGTACAATATAAAGCCATACTTAATACTGGTTTGGTACTGATGTGTTTTTATAAAAAGTGGATATAAAAAAAAAAATTGAGCTAAAAAAGATGTTTGGTAAACACTTAAAAACAACTTATTTTCACAATTTTAGATGAAAAAAAGCTGAAAACGTAAAACAGCAAAAATGAACTTATTCTCACAGCATAACAGAAGTAGTTTTTTTTCTTAAAACACAGCAATACCAAACCAGTACTTAAAAGTAAGACCTGTGGGAGGCATGGGAGGTCCTGCATGGTGGTCGACACCTTGGTACCACATCAAAAGTGGTGGGTGAGCAAACAAATCCCTATATATTGCCAGTTAGAACACCCATCTCTTCTACCCTCATTCCTCTCTCTCTCTCTCTCTCTCTCCCTCCCTCCCCTCCAACACCAAATCCAAAAAATGGGTTCGACCGTAGAGACTCAGATGACTCCAACCCAAGTTTCCGACGAAGAAGCAAACCTCTTCGCCATGCAGCTAGCCACCGCCTCTGTTCTCCCCATGGTGCTCAAGGCAGCCCTTGAGCTCGACCTCCTCGAGATCATGGCGAGAGCAGGGCCTGGCGCTTTCGTTTCTCCGGCGGACTTAGCTTCGCAGCTGCCGACCAAGAACCCTGACGCCCCCGTCATGCTGGACCGCATGCTGCGCCTCCTGGCCAGCTACTCCATCCTCACTTACTCCCTCCGCACGCTTCGCGACGGCAATGTCGAGCAGCTGTACGGCCTCGGCCCCGTCTGCAAGTTCTTGACAAAGAACGAGGATGGTGTTTCCATTGCTCCTCTCTGCCTCATGAATCAGGACAAGGTCCTCATGGAGAGCTGGTAATTACCATTCTTCTTAATTTATCATCCTAATTTGATCGTAAACAAACATTAATAATGGGTTTTAAATAGGTTGATCAGAATAAATTCATAAAAATGTTACTTACTGTGAGTTGGGCCTTGAGTATGTGATTGTTATCTATATTTTTAGGGGGTTATTAAGGAGACTAATTTGTTAAACTAAATTTACAAATTAAATTATATATTATCAATAACAAATAAAGATAATCAACATTTAAATAATAATCCAATCATCACATCTATATCATTTAATTTACAACATTTCCTATCATTACCCTTATTAGTAGAGTAGAGTAATGTTATAGATACTATCTATTTAATACATATTTTATTAGAGAAATGCTAAGAGTACTCTCTCAAAGTGACACTTTACATGTACTCTCTGCCACTTTACAATTTAACGTTAATTTTTCTGTTAGTATTATAAAAATATTTTGTAAAAAACATAAGGTGTCAAAGAGTCCAATGAGAGTTGCCTTAATATTTCTCATTTAACAAACTATATATTGTGTTTATTGATATCTTGATGATTAACATGTTTATTTTTACTGGTGACACATCAAATCAATTATAAATTTTGTCTAAAAAGTTTATCTACCCAATATTCTCCTTTCTACTAAGAGATATGAGATTCTATCAAAGTGAGATTTTCTATAAACTCTTTACCACCTCAATTTTCATTCATTTTTCATATCAATATTATAAAATTTATGCAAAAAACATAAATTCCGCCGAGATTCTACTTAACATTTTTTTTTTTGGGAAATGCTAAAGAAAGTCTTCATAGACTCTTCGTGACGAAGATTACGTAAGTAATTCCACGGTTAAAACATTCTACTTAACCTTTGTCTTTCTCAACTAATTTCTTCTTTGTTTGTATTACTTTTGCCCGATTTGAAGAGATTTTTTAATATGATCGGTATACCAGGTAGTACACCAAGTGTTGTTATACAAATAATGTAATATGTGTTAAAAAGTTAATAACTTAAAAAAGTAAAATTTTCTACCACTTACATAAAAACACTTGGTGTACCATCTATGTTCCCGTAACAATTAAAATTTTCTTCCCGATTTGGTCGTTGGGATGAGAAATTTTCAGTGTAACCGACACACAATATGATACATCACGTGTCATTATATAAATAATAAAATATATATATTAAAAAATTAATAACTTAAAAAATAAAATTTATGTATCTTCCTGTCACAATAAACAAATTTCTCGAGACTGACAAGACTGGAAATTGATCATTCTTGTCACAGTTTTCGAAAGATTCTTCTGTGAAGCCGTTTAATTTGACTTGCTGTTGCTCATTATTTTATTATTAATTTAAGTTTTGAAATTTATATTTATTTTAGACAAGATTTAAAATTTAAAATTCAAAATTCTTCTAATAAAATGGTGAGTATTATTATCGGTGCTATTCTACCTTAACATTTTAGAATAGTAATTGGTCCAATCTTAATGAAAGGCAGAAGACTCGAGAGGACGATGCCAAACTTGTTGACTTGTTTAGAGTGATAGGGATATAAAACAGACGACATATTTTTGTTTCTTTCTTTGATCGTCAGGTAGATTAGTAAATGGACGACATATGCGTCGTACTCGAACAAGATACGAACAACGGTTTGATGATGACTGGGCCACTTGTTTTAGGATTGCCACTTAACCAAATTAGGAGTGGAAGTCATCACTTCACCAACCATACCATGGTGTTTAAATGTCAAACGTTTCTGTTTTTGTTAATCTTTGAGGTGTTTGATAAAAAAGTCTCGTTTTTCAATTTTGGTGATTAAATATTTATTTATTTTAAAATTTTAATTAACCATTTTTTTACAAGTTTTTTTTTCTGTCGAAATTATTTTTACAAGTTTATCAGAAGTACGATTGATTATATTGATACGTTTGATTACCTATAATATAGATATATTTGCTTTTATGGTACATTTAGATTTTTGGTACATTTTGTTCCTTAGTATATTTAGAATCTAAACATAAAAAATCAATATGTTTATTTTCAAAATGTACTATAAGTTTTAAATTTATTATTTTATAACTTACTAAAATTTTAATAAATTAATGAAGTTTTTTTTCTAAAATTATTAATGACTTTTTTAAATAGAAGAAGAGGCTAATTAAATAGAAGAACAAAAATAAAAGGTTTCTCTTTTTTTAGTGACATTGAGAAATTAGTTAAATTAATAATTCTAATAAAGCCACGACTTTAAAATTCTTAAATTGTAGGAAATTAGTTGTTAGCTAGTTTAAGTAGATATATATTAAAAAAATTAAAAAATGCTTAGTTGGCAATTGACCAAAACATCTCAATCGAATTTTGTAAAGGAACATATGTTTAATTTAAACAAGTTAGAAAAAAAAATGGAGGATATTCTAATTACATCTTAACATTTTTCCTTTGTATGACTCCATTGTTTGACACTTTAATTATTTTATTCTTTCATAAAGTTCGAATGTGAGTTAGGTCAATTTGTTAGAGGTCATTTAAATCCCCTCCTCCATCATTTTCATAAGAACGTTGGAACAAAATTGTATACTCAAATATAAGAGGATACTGCTTTGCTAAATAACGTAATCCACATCAATACAATAATTATGTCAACAATCCCTTGATATTTGATGCTTGTGAGTTATGCGGGCATTGAAACACGTGGTAGGTGGCTTGGCCTAGGTCACATATGAGCCATGCCCATATGACTGATCAAACGACGTGTTGTTTCGTTATTTTACACATACTATATGCTTTTGGTTGTGAGAGTAACATGTATGCTTGTTTTGGGTTTGTGCAGGTACCACTTGAAAGATGCAGTTCTTGAAGGAGGAATTCCATTCAACAAGGCCTATGGAATGACTGCTTTTGAGTACCATGGCACTGACCCTAGATTCAATAAGGTCTTCAACAGAGGAATGGCTGCCCACTCTACCATTACCATGAAAAAACTTCTAGAGACCTACAAGGGCTTTGAGGGCCTCACATCTGTAGTAGATGTTGGCGGTGGCATTGGCGCTATTACTAACATGATCGTTTCTAAGTACCCCTCGATTAAGGGTATTAACTTCGACCTGCCTCATGTCATAGAAGATGCTCCCCAATATCCTGGTATATTCTTCATTTTTGATAATGCTTGTAGTTCAATAACTTAAAAGCATTCACCTTTACCTCGATCTTTCTCAAGTTCGATTTCTCCTCCTCTAATATTGCTTATGTTTGTACTACTTATCATTTTCCCTAATGAATATGAGATCTATGGATGTTGGATGTAGGTGTGGAGCATGTTGGAGGAGACATGTTTGTAAGTGTTCCAAAGGGAGATGCAATTTTCATGAAGGTTAGTTATTATTTATCAAAAAGAGAGTCGATGACTATTTTGTAGTGCTAATATCAATTTCTTATAAGAGCTTAGTTGCATAATAATTTGGAACTACTCTCAAATCATGTATGCAATCTTACAGTTTATATGTCACGACTGGAGTGACGATCATTGCTTGAAATTTTTGAAGAACTGTTATACCGCGCTCCCTGACAATGGGAAGGTGATTCTTGCTGAGTGCATTCTTCCAGTAGCTCCAGACAGCAGCCTTGCCACCAAGGGAGTTGTCCATATCGACGTGATCATGTTAGCTCACAACCCCGGAGGAAAAGAGCGGACGGAGAAGGAGTTTGAGGCCTTGGCTAAGGGATCTGGCTTCAAAGGTTTCCGCGTCATCTGCTCTGCTTTCAACACCTATGTCATTGAGTTTCTTAAGAAGATTTGAGTATAACTTTGGCAGTCGTATGCTGCCGTCTGCATTCATATTGCTTTTATTTTGATGTGGTGGTCGTATATTTTTCACCATAACTAGGTTTATATGTTACAAAAAAAAAAAGGTAATATGAAAGTGATTTTATGTTCGTTGTATGTTATAAATTTGGATTCATACGCTTGCAATGGGGTGTAAAACATGAAAAAACCTGGTGTACAACGGACAAAACAAGTGTCTGTACTGCCATAAAGAAAAAATAAAGACCTATCGTCTGTGAGAGTTTTTTTGTGGGCGTATCAGAGCATCGTCTTGTGGGCAGATAAATGAAGCTATTGTGAGCCTCGCTCTAACAGTGTTGTTAACGGCTCGACGCTAAATCCCATTACTTAGAGCATGCACCAACCAATAATTTTGATTTTACAATTACATGTACAAATTGACAATTTGAGATTCTGGATATCATTTATTGGAATGGTTGATATTCATGTAAAGAATCACTTTTTTTTACGGTTTCAATTTAAGGTATAATACGATCATTATTATTTGGATTTGCTTAAAGAATTGACTCGATGACAAATCTCATTTCTTCAATTTTCTTTACCTTTGATTGAACTTATCACTATGGTTGATTGTTTTAGGGTGTCTATCAACCATTGGATAGAATTCGGGTTTGTATACACTTATAACCTAAAATCAACGCTCTAGCGCAATTTTTTTACGTAAGTAATCAACTCTCTCAACGGATAGATTTAAAGTTAATTAATAAAATTGATCACGAGTGAGATTTCTTCAAAACATTCCACCTTTAAAGAAGCATAGACGTCGCACATGGAATTTTTTACCTCATGTTTTAATGTTAATTTCCGTGCCAACATTATAAAATATTGTGTAATAAACATGAGGTTGCAGAGAGTCTATGAAGAGTCCTACTTTTGAGATATTCTCTTTAGCATTTCTCTTACAATAATTAAGGAGATCGGGGCTTCGAACTTGGCATGCATATTGATAAAAATCTAACTCTATTCACTAAGATATTAGACTGCATGCTTGTGCACCTACTTAATACTTCATGGAGTTTGTATTTCAATTTTCAACAAACTCGTTGTTTCATACTGTTTTGAGTAATTAATTTGAGCAAACATTAAGATATAGTAATATTCGATGTCTAGTAATGTTCAACACTTTTGTTTGGATCATTGAAATGTGAGTTTTCATAGAATTACCTAATTTGGTGTGGCTAGGATTAATTTTGAAACTGATTCTAATTGTTCATGCGTTTGAGATTCACAAAATAAAAAAGGAAAGAGAAATGTTATAGGGGCTATCTTAAAAGTAAGACTCTTTATGGACTTTCTGTCACCTCATGTTTTTTGCACACATATTTTATAATGTTGACATAAAAATTGACGTTAAATTGTAAGTTAACAAAAAATCTCACTTAAAAAATAGTCTTCTTAGCATTTCTCAAACGGCAATAATCAACTCACCTACACAACTTGTATGTTAGAATGATGGTCCAGGCACTCTTCTAGAATATTGTCCCAATTAAGCATGAGAACCAAACTTGTTCAGTTTAAGTGGAGTCGAAGAAATCAATACAGTACCTGAATTATTATGGAGACTAAGTTACGCCACCACATTTATATAAAGGGGTGTGCTATCCACACACCCATCTTTACTTCTCACACACCCTTTGTTAATTTATGTTCGTTGATCTTCTTCATTTCATCAAATCTGACGGTCGAAAATTAAAAAAGTGTGTGAGAAGTAAAAAGGGGATTGTGGATATCACATCCCTATATAAATTAGGTTAACTTTCCGATATGGACGTACAGGTTCCACTCACCAATTGATTTGATCTTTCAGGGTATCTTAGGTGAAAAAATGCATACCTGCTCCTTATTAAATAGTCACATCTTTTTTTATGCATGAGAAATTTTATTTGAAGCCTATCTAACTTTTTTTCGGCATAGAACATACTTTTTAGATTTGTATTATTTTTAATTAAATTATTAATATTTTTTTTAAATCGTAATTTATTATCTAAACTACCCTCACAAACTTAATTCAACATATAAGTTTCTCTTTACAATCATTATTTTTCACATTAGAAAATACCCGGATCAATTTGGTAAAGATCCATGTTAATTAAATTCATTAATCTAATTAAACATAGTTGCCATGAGACTACGTGAGTCAAACCAAATTAACCAAACCCTAGCTAGTTTTATAAATGCATGCGTATTTTGTAGGTTGACTTGTAGTACTAGGAATAACAGCTAGCAAAGTCATGCACGGAAGTTAGAAATTGAGAAATGTAATCTCTTCTCACAATATATAAATAAATTAGTAATAAGATTGCATCATTAATTATCAACACTCAACAATGCAAACAAAATGGAACGAAGTGCAATAATTATTATGCTCTCACATGTTTGCAGCTAGACAACAAGACTAGCTACTAATTAGGTATGAGTAACATCTGAACATGTTAATTAAAGAAAATAACTTTCATTACTTAATTAAAAGGGATAACTAAAAGTGAAATAGCTGGTAGCCAAAAATTTTGAAAAAGTTATGTACGCGTGGATTTGCTAGGTTGATGTAGTAAATGGTTGGACCGATACGCTTGATCCCCTTGAGCCAAAGAGTTGGATAACCCCCTTTTGTCCGAGAAACACTACTCATACAATAAGTAGGGTTTTGATATCATGTATAAGAGATAGCAGTACTAGTGAAAACCTGCCATCTCTCTTCCCTCCTCTTCTTATGTCTTGCCGTTGATCTTGATCAGCCGCTGTTTGTTGTTTTGGCAACAGTAGTAGCAGAAGTACAAGTAGGTTTCATGGACGTGACAAGTAATGTTGGAGATGATGACGGTGGTGGTAGGGTTGGTGGTGGTGGTGGTGGTAGTATGATGATGACAATGATAAAAGTTGGAGGATCCAAAACTTTAAAATTACCGTTCATCCGTAAAAAAAAAAAAGCTTGTTTTTCTCTATGAGAACGTCTTATGATTTTTTCCACGATAGAACATAAGAGAAAGATTACGTAATGATTAAGGTTTGATTATTGAGAATGAGTTTATTGATAATTTTTTTTATTATTAATTTTATTTTATACTTGATGGTAATCATGCAATATGATAATAAAGATATTTCATGTTTAAAGTTAAGCCGAGTATAGAGAAGTTATATGAGTTCATACTAAATTTTCCTTCATAGATCTATTAGCCAGGATACCATACCATGACAATGACATCATCTCAATTAGTATATGCTATCTACCTTATTGAGCTTGACGAAAATATATGGTTCTTTATATACTATCTACCTTTTTGAGCTTTACGAAAATATATGATGCTTGATAAGAACTTACGTAAACGTATTTATCATGACATTTTATTTTTGTTATATAATGTTATGTGTAAATTTTTTAAGATGTTTTGCATTATTGAATTGAAATATCACAATAACGATGAACGCGTTCTACGCAAATTACTCTTTTATAAAATATCACTTGTATTTGTCCAATGCCATTCCAGCCTCTTTGTTTCATTTCACAATTGCTTGAATTACATAACTTGTTTTGCCGGATCTATAACTATGGACAAAAAGTTTGAACTTAAATCTTTTCAAACACCAGAAATTAAGAGAAATAAATAAAGAAGGAAGACCTTATTGTAAATTATGCTCTATCACCGGCTACAAGGACTTCAGAGGAACAATTCAATATTTTTTCCAATTCTCCCTTGTCATGTTGGATTGAAGAGTTTTACTTCTTCTTGTATTTCTTATTACTTTACTAGGTAATCCTTATGCTCGAAGTGATGTATATACAGATCCAACCTACCACTCCAAATCCAACCGAACAATATATCATAGTCGAATGATGTGAAATGCTTTCACGTTACTTATAACCCATTGAGTACGACATGTATTTAATAAAGAGGCGTTGGTTGATCTTCTTCTTGAATTTGTAAAGAGCTGTCAAATTTTTATTGCCGATTACTTCCTTAAATTTTTAGAATTGGCCAATTTACCCCCTAAGTTTAACTTTAGCCGATTACCTCTTGAACTTTTATAATTGAAAATTTTCCCCTAAATTTTAAAATTCAAACAAAAAGTGTGCGGAGTGAACTAGCGGAAGAGAAGAAGAAGAAGAAAAACAATTATGTTGTCTACATTAGGGATAAAAATATTTTTTTTGCAATTATAAAATTAAAGTTCAGGGGAAAAATTGGTCAATTATAAAAGTTTAGGGGGAGTAATTGGCTAAATTTAGTTTATAAAGAAATTGACAGCTCCATACAAATTCGAGAGAAAAATCAACAAATATCTCTCGAAGCAAAACTGCCCTTTTTGATAAGAAAGTTTGGATTTGTAAGTTATCATTAAATTTGTTCATATTGCTTTAAAAAATTAGTCTAAAAATTAAGAGTAATACTAGACAGACTAAATTTGTAAATTAAATAATGTGTTACTAATAAAAAACAAACACGTTAAAGGTAATGTTAAGGAGACAAAATTTTTAGACAAAATTTTGTAAACTAAATTACTCAAGTGTTGGTAAATGTGCTCATTCCTATTAGTGATACATCATTTAGTTTGTAAATCTTTTTTACAAATTTAGTTTCCCTAACATTATCCGCACGTTTGTAGACATCGAAATTTCGGTAAATAAATGTTGACCGATAAATCAAAGTGTCAACGCTCATGTATTACATAAATTTTACACGTAGCGTGTGACTCAACGAAAATTGAAATGAGTTGGAAAAGTCATCAAATAGGACACGTGTCAACACTTGGCAGAAACGACTTATTTCATCTGGGATATTATATTCAAAATTAAGCCTTGGAAAATTCTATAAATACAAGCCCATTTCATTCATTTGGGAGGAACCAAAAATCATTAGGCAAAACTCTTGAAGCTCTGAAGCTCTGAAACTCCGAAGCTCTCAAGCATCCAGGTTCCCGAAGAATCAAGAAAGCGTTCTTCGTTCATCGTTCTTCCAAGATCAAGCCCGACGGCCCTTGGATCAACAATCATCCACCTTCAAGCCCAAGCCTCAACGGCCCCTTGAAGAAAGCGTTCATCGTTCATCAACTGTTCATCCTCAAGGATCAAGCCCCAACGGCCCCTTTGGATCGACAACACCAACAAATCCGCTCATCCGCTGTTCATCAAGCCCAAGCCCCGACGGCCCTTGAAGAAAGCGTTCATCGTTCATCACTGTTCTTCGAGATCAAGCCCAAAAGCCCTCGAAGATCCGTTCAAGCCCAAAAGCTCTCGAAGATCCGTTCGTCACTGTTCTTCGAGTTCAAGCCCAAAAGCCATCGGAAATCCGTTCATCACTGTTCTTCGAGATCAAGCCCAAAAGCCCTTGAAGATCCGTCAATCACCATTCTTCAAGATCAAGCCCAAAAGCCCTTGAAGATCCGTTCATCCTCGTTCATCCAAGATCAAGCCTCAACGGCCCTTGGATCAATCGCACATCCCACAAATCAACACCTTACGGAGATCGAATCAGAGGATCAAAATAGAGAGAGATTGTAACCCAAAATCATCAAACACAAATATTTTGTTTGTGCACGTTGTTCTTGTCTCTTTCGTTTCAGGAATTTTCCGTGTTCACAACGTTAATTAACACTTAACTGATAATTCAATTATCAACTTCTATGTCATTTAATTTACTAAATTTAATTTGAATATATAGTCTTTCTACCTAGCATTATCCTTTACTAACATGGTCTTTTTTGTTCACATTACTTTTGGCCAATTTGGTCGTGGGGACGGACATGATTGGAAATTGATCATTTTTATCCGAGTTTTAAGAGTTCTGAATGATTCTTCGGTGAAGCTGTTTAATTTGAGTGGGTGTGTTTGTGTTTAAATTTTGAGATTTATATTTACGATTAAACAGATTTAGAAATTTAATGGTAATAAAGTGGTGAATGTTATCGTCATTTTAAGGTGATTGAGCTAAAATACTTTGCAGTATGATTAGTTCAGTTTTAACGGAAGGCAGAAGACTCGAGAGGACGATGCCTAACCTTTTGACTATTTAGAGTGATTGGGATATAAACAGTCGACATATATTTCTTTCTTTGATCTTCAGGGAGGATAATAAGTAGACGACATATGCGTCGTACTCGAACAAGATACGTAACAATGGATCAGGATCCTTTCCTGAGCAGATGGAGAGGATCCTCCTGACCAGGTCCATCAGGCTGTTCAATTTTTATCCAACGGCTATAATTATTATAACTTTTAGGGGAACCCACTATTTGTAGTCGTTGGATAAAAATTGAACGGCCCAATATGTCTGGTCAGGAGGTAACAATGGATTGGTGATGACTGCTCACCTATTTTAGGATTGCCACATAACCAAAATGAGTGGAAAGCTGGTACCACTTCACCAAGCACACCGTTGTTTCACTGTGAAAAAGTTTCTTTCTTATAATACTTTTCGAATGTTCTAAAAATTCTCATTGCCTCGTATGCGACTTGGCGCTAAGCGGTTAGTCATCATCCTCAATTAATCTCAAAGAGTTTGGAAATTAAGAAATTGCATTTAGACCTGTCAATGCGCTCGTCTAACTCACTCAGACACTCGCCTGATTAGCGTTTAATGCTTTTTAGAACTTTACCTCTATGTTTTAACTATTCTATTCTTCCATAAGGTGCTGATATGAGTTAGGTAAATTTTCTAGAGGCGAAATTTAAATCCCTTCCTCCATCATTTTCATAAAAACGCCTGAAATGAAATTGTAGTGTAAGAGAGGAAACTACTTTGCTAAATGACATAATTCACATTAATAAAATAATTATTTTAACAAGCCCATAACATTTGGAAAGGGATCATCTCCGGATCTCTTCCTCCTAATCCATCAAATCAGAAAATTCATGCCGTTGAAAATTGATCAAACGGCTACAAATAGGGGGTCACTTTAAAAGTTATAATAACTTCAACCGTTGGATCAATTTCAACGGCACAGATTCCCTAATTTAGTGGATTAGGAGGAAGGGATCCAGAGAGTATCCTTTCCATAGCATTTGATGCTTGTGAGTTAAGCGGGTCACATATGAGCCATGACCATATGACTGTTCAAGGGACGTGTCGTTCATCATTTTACACATAGTGTATGCTTTGGTTGTGAGACTGACATGTATGCTTGTTTTGGGTTTGTGCATGTACCACTCGAAAGATGCAGTTCTTGAAGGAGGAATTCTATTCAACAAGGCCTATGGAATGACTGCTTTCCAGTACCATGGTACTGACCCTAGATTCAACAAGGCCTTCAACCGGGGAATGGCCGACCACTCTACCCTTACCATGAAGAAACTTTTGAGATCTCCAAAGGCTTTGAGGGCCTCACATCCATTGTTGATGTTGGCGGTGGCACCCGCGCTGTCGTTAACATGATCATTTCTAAGTACCCCTCGATTAAGGGTATTAATTTCGACTTGCCTCATATCATAGAAGATGTTCCCCAATATTCTGGTATGTTCTTCAATTCTGATAATGTTTGAAGTACAATTACTTAAAAAGCATTCACCTTTACCTCGATCTTTCTCAAGTTTGATTTCTCCTCATCTAATATTGCTTATGTTTGTACTATTTATCCTTTTTCCTGATGAATATGAGATCTATGGATGTTTGATATAGGTGAAGAGCATGTTGGAGGAGACATGTTTGTAAGTGTTTCAAAGGGAGATGCAATTTTCATGAAGGTGAGTTATTATTTATCAAAAAGAGAGTCGATGACTATTTTGTAGTAATATCAATTTCTTATTGAAGAAAGTTGAGGTTCCACCATAATATCAATTGGCAATATAGGGAGTAGTCTAAACTCTTATAAGTTTGTGTCATGTCTCTCCTCCCATTAATGTGAGACTTATTCTCAACACGCCCCTCACATATGTCGAATTTTCAAGTCTAACACGTGAACAACACATTGGCGTGACGTGGGCTGCATGTCCCTCCTCCCATTAATGTGAGACTCATTTTCAACACACCTTCTCACGTGTGGCGAATTTTCAAGTCTAACAAGTGGACAACACATCGGCGTGACGTAGGCCGCGTGTGGCTATTAGGCTTCAGCAGTGGGACAACATGCTCTAATAACATGAAAAAAGTTGAGGTTCTACCATAAAACCAATTGGCAATATAAGAAGTAGCCCAACCCTTTATAAACCCGTGTAAGATCTCTCCTCCTATTAATGTGTGACTCATTCTCAACACTTAAGCTTAGTTTCTTAATATATTTGGAACTACTATCAAATTGCCTATGCAATCTCACAGTGGATTTGTCATGAATGGAGTGACGAGCATTATTTGAAATTTTGAAGAACTGCTATACCGCGCTACCCGACAATGGGAAGGTGATTCTTGCAGTAGCTCCGGACAGCAGCTCCGGACAGCAGCCTTGCCATCAAGGGAGTTGTCCATATCGACGTGATCTTGTTAGCTCACAACCCCGGTGGAAAAGAGAGGGCGGAAAAGGAGTTTGAGGCCTTGGCTAAGGGATCTGGATACCGAGGCTTCCGAGTCATCCGCTCCGCTTTCAACACCTATGTCATTGAGTTTCTTAAGAAGAATTGAGTATAACTTTGCCAGTGGTATGCTGCCATCTGCATCCATATTGTTTGGTTTCTGATATGGTGATCGCATCTGGAATTTTCACCATAAGTAGATTTTCATATGTTACGAAAAAATAGTTATAATAAAGTGATTTTCTGTTGCTTGTATGTCATAAATTTGGATTCATACCCATCCAATGGGGTCTAAAACATGAGAAAATCTGGTGTACGATAGACTGATCACGTGTAAGTGCTGCCACGAACACAAAATATTCAGGACCTTATGTATTTCTCATCACCCAAGCTTACCTGTCAATAGGGATCAAAATGTAGCTTCGTTCTTCTGCCCTGAAGACGATGCTCTGATAAGCCCAGCAAAAACTCTCACAGAGAATGGATATGTAGCCATATATAGAGGCTACACCTGCACTGAGTATTATAAGAAGTGAGAATGGATATGTAGCCATATATAGAGGCTACACCTACACTTTGTATTACAAGAAGTTTTGGACTCGGGACTACAAGAAAGGACATGGTTTGGACATTTCAAGACCCATGGTTGATATTCATGTAAAGAATCAGCTTTTAAGGTTTCAATTTTAAGGTATGATATGATAATTATTATGTGAATATGCTTAAAGAATCGACGGAAAAACCTCATTTCTTCAATTTTCTTTAGCTTTGTTTGAATTTCAACAATTGGATAGTATTCGAGTTTGAATTCACTATCTGATACTTATAACCTAAAGTCAAAGATCCAAAATGCTATTTTTTTACTTAAGCAATCAACCCTCAACGAAAAAGATTAAAGTTAATAAAATTGATGGCGAGTGTATGGTTTTTCATGTTGGGAAGTCAATGATATCATTCCTGATATCTTGGCTTAGTTTCAGAAAACTATTTTGTAAATTGTTTGTAATTTATTTGAGAATATTTGTAAAACCTAGAATATAGGCTAGGTTACTTTTTCGGCAAGATCTCTCTTTGTATAAAGTCTCTTAGTATCAATTGAAGAAATTATCTTCTGCAAAATATTCTTTGCACGTTTTTACATGGTATCAAGAGCTAGGCTGAAAACCTAGTTCATTCCGCTGCCTTTTGTTTCTATGTTATTTTCGCATATTCTTTTCCGTCGTTTGCCATGGCCACCGACGCTGTTTCTGGAAACAATTCTGATACAAAGGCTAATGTTTCCAACCCTTTTTTTATTCATCATTCTGATCATCCAGCCATGATGCTGGTTTCGAAGCCCTTGAATGGGGATAATTATTCAACTTTGTCTCGTGCTATGAAGATCTCCTTGAGTGCCAAAAACAAACTTGGCTTTGTTGATGGCACTGTCATGCAACCTTTTGTCAAGACCAAGCCGGACGATCACGCTTCATGGCAAAGATGCAACGACATGATTGTAGCATGGATTATTAATTCCATTGACTCGAATATTGCTAACAGTATCCTTTATATGACTAACGCTCATGCAATTTGGGAGGAATTGCGCGAGCACTATTGTCAAAGTAATGCTCCTCGAATTTTTCAACTACAACGAGACATTGCTGCACTTACAAAAGATTAACTCTCTATTGCTGCATATTACACGAAGATGAAAAGTTTATGGAATGAGTTGTCGTCCTATAGTGATTCCATTTCTTGCACTTGTGGAGCACAGAATGAGAGGAACAAGTTGATGCAGTTTCTCATGAGACTTAATGACTCCTATAGTGCTGTTCAAGGGCAGCTTCTGTTGATGAATCCTCTTCTAACTGTTCGTCAAGCCTATGCATCGATTTCCTAGGAGGAGAAGCAAAGAAGCCTTGCCTCTTGTCGAGTTACTACAGGCACATCAACCATGGTTGTGCGTCGAAATGGTTCAAAGTCTTCTAATCGCAAACCCTTGCATTGTAGTCATTGCGATCAAGACTACCATACCATTGATACCTACTATCAACTTCATGGGTATCCACCAGGACACCGTTTGCATAAGGTTAAACCACAGAAAGGGAACCATCGTCTTAAGACGGAGCGGGGTTTTTCCTCGGCGAATCATGTCTCAGAAAATACAGCCACCAAATAGGAGATGCAGTCAGTCATGTGTGGGCTTTCTGATGCCCAGTTTCAATAGATTCTTCACATCATGAATGCTCAGGGCAGTGATGAACAGCCACAGGCCAATGCCACTAAGACAGGTTTGTCGAATCCCTCTTTGCATCTCCATCGATGGATAGTCGATAGTGGTGCAACGAATCATATCATTTCCTCACCAGAATTGCTTATTGTTGGTGTTAAAAATGAGCAAATGTCTCTTGTTTTGTTACCCAGTAGAGAGAAAGCCCGCACATTTTCCATCGGTCACATTCCTTTGAGTTGTACTTTTAGATTGCAGGATGTGTTATGTGTGCCTACCTTTAAAGTATATTTGATGTCAGTAAGTCGTATTACGAGTGGATTACATTGTTCAGTAACATTTTTTCCTTCTTGGTGTGTTATGCAAGACCTAACGACGAGGACGGTGATTGGTTTGGGTAAGCGAAGAGGCGGGTTGTACTACTTGGTGGTCTTGGCTCCTGTGCGGTGTCAGCATCCTCGGTGGTTCTACAACCTTGTGCTTTCACCTACGGAGCTATGGCATCGGTGTTTGGCTCACTTGTCAACCCCTCGTTTAGATTTCATGTCCAAACAATTGTTACATTTCCCTTTTGCATCTAATAATGCTTGTGATATTTGTCCTTTAGCCAAGCAACATCGATTACCTTTTAGTGTTAGTTTTATTTCTTATAATAAACCCTTTGTTTTGATTCATTGTGATATCTGGGGACCCTTTAAAATTGCATCTACTTCTCGAGCAAAGTTTTTTCACCATTGTAGACGATTATTCTCGCTTCACATGGATTTTCCTTATGCAACACAAAAATGAAACACAATCTATTCTCAAGAATTTTTTTTCTTTTGTCAAAACTCAATTTAATACTTCTATTCGTCAAATCCGTGTTGACAATGGTGGGGAATTTTTTTCCCTTCGTGATTTCTTTAAAGATCATGAAGTGATTTACCAACATTCTTGCATTTATACGCCTCAACAAAATAGGGTCGTAGAACGCAAGCATCAACATATACTTGAAACTGCTCGTGCCTTGCGTTTTCAAGCTAATCTTCCCCTCCATTTTTGGGGTGAATGTGTGATCACATCCATTCATCTCATTAACCGTCTTCCCACACCCATTCTTTCCAAGAAAACGCCTTTTGAATGTTTATATTCTAAACCTCCTACTTTTTCACACCTTAGAGTCTTTGGTTGCCTTGCTTTTGCCATTGACGACAATGTTAATCACAAATTTTCTCCTCGTGCCCACAAGTGCATTTTTATAGGATATCCCATTGGTTAGAAAGCCTACAAATTATATAATCTCACCACTCACCAAATCTTTACCAGTCGTGATGTTATCTTCCATGAAAATATTTTTCCTTATCAAACCTCACCTTCTCCATCTTCCCCTCAACCTGTGTCTTCTCCTACCCCACTTATTTCACCTCACTTACCTGATCTCGCGTCACCCTCCGTTATCCACCCATCTAACCCTATGATTCCACTTGAGTTGTCCCTTTCTGCTGATGCCGCATCTCTCGCGCCTCCTTCTCCTGCAACACTTTCTGCATCTGCCGTTCCTGACCTCACCCTGTCAGCGCCTGCTCCTGCTCCGGTGCTCCGTGGCTCTAGCCGTCATTCTTCTCCGCCACCTAAGTTATGTGATTATGAGTGTCCTACTCTCAAGCTTACCCAATCCTTTCCTCCATCGTCTTCGTCATCTGGTCCCACTCCAGGTACACGGTATCCATTCGCTAATTACCTTACTTACCATCGTTTCTCAACTGCATAGCAATCTTTCCTTGCCCATATTACTCAACAGGTTGAACCCCAGAGTTATGAGGAAGCTACTCATTTTCCTCATTGGCAAGCTGTCATGACTTCTGAATTAGAGGCATTGGAAGTTAACCACACTTGGTCTCTTACTCCTCGTCCTCGTGGCAAAACTCCCATTGGCTGCCGTTGGGTTTACAAGATTAAGCACCGTTATGATGGCTCCATTGAGCGTTATAAGGCAAGTTTGGTTGCCAAGGGCTATACCCAGCTTGAAGGTGTTGATTTCCATGACACGTTTTCTCCCACTACCAAAATGGTCACTATTTGGTGTTTATTGGTTCTTGCTGCTTCTCGGCAGTGGTCTCTTCATCAGTTAGATGTTAACAATGCTTTTTTTTTTTCATGGTGACCTTCATGAAGAAATTTATATGACTCATCTTCCAGGTCTTCGGCGACAGGGGGAGAACTTGGTATGTCGCCTTAGCAAGTCTTTATATGGGTTAAAACAAGCTTCTAGTTAATGGTTTGCAAAGTTTTCTGACTCGATTCAATCCACTGGTTATGTACAATTTAAAGTTGACTACTCTTTATTTACCCGGAAACAAGGCAAGTCTTTTACAGGCCTCCTAATTTATGTTGATGATATTTTGATTATAGGCAATGATTCGAGCCTAAAACGGTTCCTTAATGGTCGTTTTAAAATCAAGGATCTTGGCAATTTGAAGTACTTTCTTGGGATTGAAGTATCACGTTCTAAGAAAGGGATCTTTATTTCCTAACGGAAGTATGCTTTAGAAATATTGAAAGATGGAGGTTTTTTGGGAGCTCGCCCCGTCGAATTTCCCATGGAACAGAATCTTAAGTTATTAGACAATGGTGCAATCCTCAAAGACCCGACAAAATATAGAAGATTGGTGGGGCGTCTGATATACCTAACAATCACTAGGCCGGATATAACCTATTTCGTGCATGTGTTGAATAGGTTTATGCATGAGCCTCGCACACCACACATGGAAGCAGCCCTTCAGATTTTGAAATATATCAAAAATACACCTGGACAAGGTTTGTTCTTCTCTTCTGAGAATGATTTGGTCTTAAATGCATATTGTGACTCGGACTGGGCAGGTTGTCCAACAACACGAAGATCAACTACGGGGTATTGTATTTTTTTGGGCTTTTCATTGATTTCTTGGAAGTCAAAGAGATAAAAGACTGTGTCTTTATCATCAGCAGAGACCAAGTATCGAGCCATGGCTGGAACTTGTTGTGAATTATCATGGCTACGATATTTATTGAAAGACCTAGGTATACTACATCAAAGACCGGCTCTGCTCCATTGTGAGAATAAAGCAACTCTTCACATTGTTGCTAACCGAGTTTTTCATGAGCGAACTAGGCATATAGAAATGGATTGTCACTTCATCTGGGACAAGATACAAGATGGTTCAGTTGTTACGAGATTTGTTCCTTCTTCCAATCAACTTGCAGATGTACTCACAAAGGCATTAGGGAAGGAAACTTTCTCAAAGATCATTCACAAGTTGGGAGTTTTCAATGTCCACTCTCCAACTTGAGGGGGAGTGTTGAGAAGTCAATGATATCATTCCTGATATCTTGGCTTAGTTTTAGGAAACTATTTTGTAAATTGTTTGTAATTTATTTGTGAATATTTGTAAATATAGGCTAGGTTACTTCTTCGGCAAGATCTCTCTTTGTATAAAGTCTCTCAGTAGCAATTGAAGAAATTATCTTCTGCAAAATATTCTATGCACGTTTTTACATTTCAAAACATTGCACTTTAAAAAATAGAAGTCATACATAATAATATTTTTGTAATGTATGCTCTGTGTCTGGAGAAGATAACTTTCTTCTACAAAAACAGAGACTAGGGTCCCATAGCTGCATCTGATCGCCCGTCTGCATGTTCAAAATATTAGATGAGACGTGATCGGTGACGTGATCCCCCTCGACTTCTCAAACCACAGCCAATTTATAATGAATTAGGATTCTCTCTCACCATTTTTTCATTCATTTTCTTCATTTCCTCTCACACGTTATTTTATTTTATCTTTCTCTTATTATAAAAAATTAATATAAAATGTTAATATGATTTAACCGTGACCATTCAAATAAAAGAGAAAGGAAGAGGAGAGAAAAAAAGAGGAAAGATAATCCTACTTCATATATAATATCACTTGTGCACTTACCTAATACTTAATGGATTGTGCACTTACCTAATACTTAATGGAGTTCGCATTTCAATTTTCAACGTTGGTAGGTGCATACTGTTTCGAGTAATTCACTGGAGCAACTATTAACATTAGAGAATATTCTTGTTTACCACCACCCTTAAGTGATAATCATGTTCTACATTTTATTTATCACAGTTTAAATTTCAAAATTTGTTTGGTGTATAGATACAAATATCAAAAGTTAGACTCATCCAATACTAATAAATAAGATGATGACCATTACCACAATTTGAAAATGACGAACAAAAATGCACCCATTGACATTAATATATAGTAATATTTGATGTCAAGAAATGTTCAACCTTTTCATTGGATCATTGAAATGTGAATTTTCATTTGGTGTGATCAATGACGGAGTTAGAAATTTTTCACCAGGTGGGCTAGCTTAAAGATTTAAATCTTTATAAGCAAAGAAACTTGATACAATATTTTTTACAATATCAGCTAGCTTAAGAAAATTTTCACAAGATGAGCCAAGAACTTTCGTTATTCAAACTTGTACATGTATAAGAAGCGAAAAAAGATGTGAGAAAAAAAGATAGTTTACAAACTGTATTATATAATTAAATCGAAAGAATTTGAATCAGTTACAAAATATATGGTGAACTACATTCGAAAATCAATAAAAATTACATATAGAATTTTATTTTCTAACAAAAGCTACCTGAGCTACAGCCTAGGGTAGCCCTCAATGTGGCTTCGTGTTTGGGTGTAATCCGGATTATGGAATAAAAGCCAACTCACAGATCCTTGACTTTTTTTTGTTTTCAAATATCTTACATAGGAAAATGCCAAGATAATTCCAATAAATTGTTAATAGATAATTATCATGATAAAAAATGACAATATTATCTGTCAACAATAATTTGAAGTTATCTTAAGCTTCTCCATCCAACAACTTAGACTGCATAAGACAATGGTGTTTACATATGAGTAATGTTATACTTATCATCTATTTGTATCATCTCTCTAATAGAGATAGAACCCGTCAACGCATATGGATTCCATCTCTATTACAAAAATTATACAAATAATGGTACAACTAGATTATAAAAATACCATTTTTATTACATAATTTAACTTGTTTTGCCGGATCAACTAAGAGAAATCTTTTCAAACACCATCTAAATAATGAATAAATAAACAAATAACAAGGACTCCATCACCTGCTACAAGTGCTCCATTACATAACTTCTTGTCATGTTGTATTCGGCAGAGAGACTTTTCTTAGTTCGTTCGCCATTGGTTTGAAGGGTTTACATTTTGTAGTATTCCTTCTTACTTTAATAGGTAATGCAAGTGGTAAAGTACACAGAGAACAATATATTAGTTGAACCATGTGAAATCCGTTTGTGTTAATTTAAACCATCGAGTATAACCTTATATTGAAGAAAAACTGCACTTTTTTTTATAAGAAAGTTTGGATTTGTAAATTATCATTCAATTTATTTATATTTTTTTTTATTAAAAATGATATTACGAGAGTCAAGTTTACACATTTCTCGTACCCATAAATGCTAAAGGGACCCTAAACAGTGAGACTCTTGTGAACTCTTGACAATTTAAAATCCATTTTCGTAACAACGTTACAAAATTTTGATGTGGTGGGTGAGCAAACAAATCCCTATATATTGCCAGTCAGTACACTCATTAGTACATCCATCTCTTCCACTGTCAGTCCTTCTCCCATTTTCGTAACAACGTTAAAAAATATTGATGTGGTGGGTGAGCAAACAAATCCCTATATATTGCCAGTCAGTACACCCATTAGTACATCCATCTCTTCCACTCTCAGTCCTTCTCCCATCCTCTCTCTCTCTCTCTCTCTCTCTCTCTCTCTGCACCAACACCAAATCCAACAAATGTGTTCGACCGGAGAGAATCAGATAACTCCAACCCAAGTCTCCGACGAAGAAACCAACCTCTTCGCCATGCAGCTAGCCAGCGCCTCAGTTCCCCCCATGGTGCTCAAGGCAGCCCTCGAGCTCGACCTCCTCGAGATCATGGCGAAGGCCGGGCCTGGCGCTTTCGTTTCTCCGGCGGACTTAGCTTCGCAGCTGCCGACCAAGAACCCTGACGCCCCCGTCATCCTGGACCGCATGCTGCGCCTCCTGGCCAGCTACTCCATCTTCACTTACTCCCTCCGCACGCTTCCCGATGGCAAAGTAGAGCGGCTGTACGGCCTCGGCCCCGTCTGCAAGTTATTGACAAAGAACGAGGATGGTGTGTCCATTGCTCCTCACTTACTCCTAACTCAGGACAAGGTCCTTGTTGAGAGCTGGTAATTACCGTTATTCTTCTTAGTTAATGGGTTTTAAATAGGTTGATTAGAATAAAATCATAAAAATGTTACTAACTGCAAGTTGTGGCTTGAATATGTGATTGTTTTCTATTTTTCCTATTGTGTTCTTCTTTGTTCATATTACTTTGGCCGATTTAGTGGTTGGGGACGGACATGATTGGAAATTTATCACACCACAGTGTTTCTACGTTTTAATTATTTTATTTTTCCATAAACGGCGGATGTGAGTTATAGTTTAATTAGCTTAAATTTCTCTCTCTCGTTTTCATAAAAAAGCCAAAAATAAAAATTTATTCTCGACTTTAAAAAGGTACTACTTTGCACATACTATATGCTTTTGGTTGTGCAGAGCTGCTCTCCTATGGATCTCATAATCTGATGGCTCATAAGAAAAAATACCTCATAAGTCATCAAAATGAGAACCATAGGTACGGTAGATTAAGTAAAATAATTTCTGTTACACAGAAACAAAATACTAATTGATAAAACAAAAATAAAATAAAATAAAAAAATTTAACGTGATGTTGAATCTCTTCCATCTGCAAAACATAGTCTCTAAACAAATCCAATTACATAAAACATAATAACATTTTCACATCCAGTTTCCTCTAATCTTTTATCAATAATATTCAAATTGAGATTGGGTGATTTTGAAAATTCGGATCCTCTTCTTATTGAACATATAAACCCCTTTTTATATGAAATTTTTCGACGATAGTGAAATTTGAAATAGCTCCATCTCCCTTTTTTATACGTTAAAAGAAGAAAAACAAAAAACTCAGGAGGAAAGAAGGGAGTGAATGATCAAGAGAGAGAGATGGAGAGACGAAGGGCGATGTGGAGGAGAGAAAGGGTAGGGGAAGAAGATGAAAGGTTTAACGCAATTTTTTTTTTAATTTAATCACTTTGAAGAATTATTGTGTTTCAGTGCAGCTATTATTTAAGTTGATAGTTTAATCTATCATAAGATTAATATGAGAGCTCATATATAAAAAGACCTCATAGATCCTCAAAATGAAGACCTTAGGAAAGCAGCTATGTATATGTCACACTCACAGCCAAACATAATTGCTCTGCTAAGGTCCTGATTTTGAGTACATGTGAGGTTCTTTTTAATATGAGCCATTAGATTAATCTAACAGTACATTAAGCTATCAACTTAAATAATCTCTGTCACAGAGAAACAAAATCCTAACTGATCAAACAAACAAAAAAAAAGAGGATAGAAGAAGGTTTCACGTCATGTCGAATCTCTTCCATCTAGAAAATCTAATCTCCTCATCAAATATCTAAAAGTCAATCCAATTGTATAAACCCTAATGATTGTTCACATCAATTCAATTCCATCTTTTTTCAATAATATCCAAACTCAGTTAGGTACAAAACCTCAAAATTGGGTTCCCCTTCCTCTTGAACGTGTGAACCCTTTTTTTACATGAAATTTTCTGACGGTTGTGAAAATTTTGAAACAGGTCAGTCTCCCTTTTTCATATGTGAAAAGAAAAAGAAAAAACTCATGAGGAGAGAAGGGGAGTGACCAATCGAGAGAGATGGAGAAATGAAGGGAATGTGGGGGAGAGAGACGGTTGGAAAAGAAGACGGAAGGTTTCACGCGAGAATTTTTTTTAATTTAATCAGTTTGCAGAATTATTTTGTTTCGGTGTAATAGGAATTATTTAAGTTGATAGCTTAACCTACCCATAAGATTAATCTGAAAGTTTATATGAAAACAAAACCGCACAGGTCTTCAAAATAAGGACCTTAAGAGAGCAGTATTCGTGACATGTATGCTTGTTTTGGGCTTGTGCAGGTACCACTTGAAAGATGCTGTTCTTGAAGGAGGAATTGCATTCAACAAGGCCTATGGAATGACTACTTTTGAGTACCATGGCACTGACCCTAGATTCAACAAGGTTTTTAACAGGGCAATGGCTGACCAATCTAGCATTGCCATGAAGAAACTTCTTGAGACCTACAAGGGCTTTGAGGGCCTCACATCCGTCGTTGATGTTGGTGGTGGCCTCGGCAGTGTTATTCACATGATTGTCTCTAAGTACCCCTCAATTAAGGGCATTAACTTCGACTTGCCTCATGTCATCAAAGATGCTCCCCAATATCCTGGTATGTTCTTCGTTTCTGATAATGTTTGTTGTTAGTTATCGTTTGGGCTTGAATAACAACTTGAGCTGAGATGAGTTGACCCAAGGACCATGGTTCTCAGCCTAGTAAAATCTTTCAAGTTAGTGGGATTTTTTGCCACGAGTAGGATCAGTTTGACCGAGTCCTCATGGAGGTAGGACTATGAAAAGGTTAAGTATAGGGGTGACTTGGTCGAGTCCTGCACAAATTGAAATTGCAAAGATCGGTATAAACTAAGGATAAATATGAATTATTCCAAGGATCTGAATGCCTATACGACCATATAAAGATGAATGAATCTCACCATGGGACTAGGTTTGGAGTTCTGATGAGAGTTAGAGAGGCCGAGACTAAATAGAGATGAACTTTTGGCTAAGAAGGCATAAAGGGAATATTCAAGCAAATATTGAGCAAACACAATCCCATTACGACTTTGCCTCGGCATACTTGTTTATCATGGAAGCTTTGCGTATAAATAGAATAGGCTCTTCAACATTGAAAGGCCCTTCAACTCAACAAACAAACGCTCTACAGGAAAACCCTTGCTCTACGCAAAACCCTTCTCACACACCTGAGAAGAACACTAACTGTC
Organism: Malus sylvestris; assembly: GCF_916048215.2. NCBI lineage: Eukaryota > Viridiplantae > Streptophyta > Magnoliopsida > Rosales > Rosaceae > Malus > Malus sylvestris. The sequence goes on along the minus strand of NC_062266.1, from coordinate 34,779,706 downwards.
CTAACCCAGCGGAGCAGTAGAACCATACAATTTAGGAGCACCTTTAGTTCGGATAGGTGAACAACATTGTTGTTTGTTGGTAGGTTAATTATTCAAGTCTTGGCAGGTGAAGAGTGTGCAATTCTTTCGCCTAAATAGGTCATCTCAATAGCTCCTCAGCAAAATGAGGTGTTACCAAATTACCATTTGTTCGGCACAGTGAAATTCAAACCAATTATTGAACCTCACAGTGATTTAGTAAACTTGTCTTCAGGTTCTAGAACCCAAGGTCGAGACGTCTTCCTTCCTCTACCCAAATCGTTCCGGTGTAGAAGTCAGCAATGCATTCCCCACTACCACCACATTGATTATACTTGCCTAACCAAGTTCGGTTGTGAATTGGCATGCCCACATTCGTTATTCTTAAGTTAGCTCATAATCACTCGGCATGCGCACCAAGTAGACATTGTAATTTCCAGTGTCAACAGTTACTTGAAAGCATATTCACCTTTACACTTTATCTCTCTCAAGTACGATTTCTCTTCCTCTAATTTTTGCTTATATAAAAACAAATCATGGTTGTACTATTTATCATTTTTCCATATGAATATGAGGTCTATGAATGTTGGATATAGGTGTGGAGCATGTTGGAGGAGACATGTTTGTAAGTGTTCCAAAGGGAGATGCAATTGTCATGAAAGTGAGTTATTATTTATCCAAAAGAGAGTAAATGACTATTTTGTAGTGCTTATATCAAATTTTTTAAGCTTAGTTGCTTAATATATTTGGAACTAATATCATATCGTGTATGCAATCTTATAGCATATATGTCACGATTGGAGTGACGAGCATTGCTTGAAAGTTTTGAAGAACTGCCACGCTGCGCTCCCCGACAATGGGAAGGTGATTCTTGTTGAGATCATTATTCCGGTATCTCCAGACAGCAGCCTTGCCACCAAGTTAGCTAACCATATCGACGCGCTCATGTTAGCTAACAACCCCGGCGGAAAAGAGAGGACGGAGGAGGAGTTTGAGGCCTTGGCTAAGGAATCTGGATTCCAAGGCTTCCGCGTCATGTGCTCCGCTTTCCACAGCAATGTCATTGAATTTCTTAAGAAGAATTTGATGTAACTTTGGCTATGGTATGCTGCCATATGCATCCATATTGCTTTGGTTTTTGATATAGTGATCGCATGCGGATTTTTCACCATAAGTAGACTTTCATGTATTCCACAAAAAGTAGTAAGAAAGGGATTTTATGATGCTTATATATTATAAATTTGGATTCATACTTATGCAATGAGGTCTAACACAACAAAAATCTGGTATGTATGTATGCGTGTATGTATGCATGTATGTATGCGTGTGAGCGTGTGTGTGTGTATGATGAGGCTAGTGCTGCTGCTGGGTCTTGAACCATGTCCTTTCTTGAAGTCCCGATTCCAAAACTTCTTATAATACTCAGTGTAGGTGTAGCCTCAATATATGGCTACATATCCATTCTCTGTGAGAGTTTTTGTTGGGCTTATCAGAGCATCGTCTTCAGGGCAGAAGAATGAAGCTACTGATAGTCTTGCTCTATCAATATGGGTAACGGCTCGATGCCACACACTTTGTAAATCCCATTACTTAGGGCCTGCATCAACTAATAATTTTGAATTTACAATTACATTGTAAGCACAACGTTTTTTCTTTTTGAAAGAACTTATGTTTTGAGAAAATCTCATTCACTCATGGTCAATTTAATTTACATTTTGATCTCATTTATGGAAATCGTTGATATTCATGTAAAGAATTAGCTTTTACAGTTTCAATTTTAGGGTATAATATGATAATTATTATGTGAATATGCTTAAAGAATTGATGAAAATACCTCATTTCTTCAATTTTATTCAGCTTTGTTTGAATTTCTCACTATAGATGATTGTTTTAGTGTGTAAATTAACAATTGGATAGTGTTCGAGTTTGAATTCACAATCTGATACTAATAACCTAAAGTCAAAGATCGAAAATGCTATTTTTTCCCTTAAGTAATCAATTCTCAACGAATAAGATTTTAGTTAATAAAACTGATGGCGAGTGTATGGCTTTTCAAAACATTCCACTTTAAAAAACAGCAGTAATACTGTTTGGACCCAAATTTACATCATCGTTCCGTGTGATTAAGGCCGTTGAATGAGCATAGCCCCCAACCATCGGATGAAAAATGAAAATAATTTTGTTATTATTACAAGATAATATTATGATTTTTTATCATAATAATTATCGTTTAACAAATTATCTTGATATTTTCTTATACGGAAAGTAGTACAATTCAAATAGACTTGGGACTCCTATTAACAGATTGTGCCGCATGGTGATGGTGCATTAAGATGAGGTTTGAATGGTCAAGATGCATGGTTTGAAGTCAAGATAACGATGCAAACTAGAATATCATTGGTACATGGAATTTGGATGACAGAGATCCATGGCATTTAAATATTATAACCAATCTTTGGATTAGATTCGTGTTCTACAAAGATGAAAGGAGCACACGGCATTGACCCGAGGAATCTTGACTTTGAGGGATATTATCGAAAGGGTTCTTTATCACAATATCCTGACACTGAGAGTTAGAATGGTATTGGAATACTTTATTTCAGTGGCTAAGCATTACAAAATCTATAAATAGAGGCAGTGGCAACGACAAAAAAGACCTCCAATTCAACACACAACTGCCATGCGCAAATTCTCTCAAACAACCTTGAGATTTTTTCTTTTCTCTTTTCGCCGACACACCTTCAGTTTGGATAAACAACACTGTGAAGCAACCGACGAACATCTTCAGTTTGGATAAACAGCACTATTGTCATAGAATCAGCCGATCGTAAAGCACCTTTAGTTTGGATAAACAGCACTGCGACGGGGCCGACTGGTTATCTATCCAAGTCTCAGTCGAGAAGGATTTTCGAATCCTTATTGGCAGAGGTCATCTCATTAGCCTTTTCGACGAAGTGAGGTGTTACAAGTTATTACATTCGGCACATTGAAAGCCCAATTTGATATTGAACTTCGTAGAACTAGCAGCCTTATCTTCAGGCTCTAGAACCCGAAGGCCGAAAGTGTTCCTTCCTCGGCCGTAGTCGCGAGATTTAGAAGTCAGTAGCGCACCCAACGCAACATCAACATATTTTATATTTTACTCCTCGGCCGAGCTCGGCCGAAGAGTTGACACACCCCGCACACAACCGAATGACGTAGTTAGCTCATAGATTACTTGGCCTACGTGCCACGTAAGCTTGGTAGTTTTTAGGGTCAACAAATACATAATAATATTTTTGTATTATATGCTCTGTGTCTATGGAAAAGATAACTTTCTTCTAAAAAACAGACTAGGGTCCACTAGCTGCATTTGATCAGGCCGTCTGCATGTTCAAAATATTGGAGTAGGATTCCCTCCTTTTTTTTCTTTTTCTTTTTTTCCCCCTTCCCTTCACTCCCATTTTATTTGAATGGTTACGGTTAAACCACGTCAACATCTTATAACCTCAAAATTGGGTTCTTCTTCTTCTTGAACGTGTGATCCTTTTTTTTACATGAAATTTTCTGACGGTGGTGAAAATTTTGAAACAAGTCCTTCTCCCTTTTTCATACGGGAAAAGAAAAAAAAATTAAAAAACTCATGAGGAGAGAAGGGGAATGAACGATTGAGAGGGATAGATAAATAAAGGGGATGTGGGGGAGAGAGACGGTTGGAGAAAAAGACGGAAGGTTTTATGCGAGAATTTTTTTTAATTTAATCAGTTTGCAGAATTATTTTGTTTTGATGTAATAGGAATTATTGAAGTTGATAGCTGTTGGAAAATTAATTATTAGTTTATTTTTATTTATGGTTTTCTTGTGGGACAAGGATATTAGAATTTTCTATATCCTTTAAGGATTAGGATTTTGCTTTAGTGTTCACTATATATAATAGAGCTTGTAATTTAGTTTGAGAATAAGTTAGTCGCAATGTAGTCTCTTAGGGTTTTGTAGCCGTTTCGGCATTCTCAGTTTGTTTAATAATATTCTTATTATTTTGTTAGTCTTGTTCGTTGTGCACTTTGATATTCAACTTGGTATCAGAGCAGGTTTGATCCTTTAGGATCAATCTGCTTTGGTTTGGTATCAATTTGTTAGTTGAAGTAAAAAATATATATATATGTCGTTGTTCATTGTTGTTCATTTGTTTTTGTCCCGTACTCTGTTGTCTGACCTGCACCCACGCAACTTGTTTGATTAACCTGCACCTGGTCCGCATACCCGCACCACCATCTGCTTGCACCCATATCCATTATACCATCACTGCAATCTGACCTGTTATTAAACGAATTCGTAAACGACGTGCACCACTTGCATCGCTCCGCTCTGGTCTGCACCTCCCCATATCCTTTAGGATTTTGCTTTAGTTTTCACAGAATCTGCTTCTGCACCTTTGAACGCTGCAACCTGCAGGAGCATCCCACAAGTCTGTATTGCTGCAAAGAAAAAAAGAGGAAAAAGGAGAATGGAATAAAAAAGAATGAAAAAAGGGGGAGTAAAAAAAGGAAGAAACAAGAAAAAGAAAAAAGAAAAAATTGGTTGATTGTTTGAGGCTTAGGCCCACACGGGCAAGAAAGAAATATGATTTGTTTGGTTTGTCTGTCGTTGTCACCGCGATGATCGCTCGAGTGCTTGGACTGATGACCACTCGAGTGACGTTACGAAAGTTGGATTTTTTGTTTTTTGTTCAAGTTTGTTCGGAAGTTGGAATTTGCATTGGCATTAGCATCGACATTGGTATTGGCATTAGCACTGATATTGGCATTGGAATTGGCATTGACACTAGCACTAGAATTTGGAGTCTTGCATCCGCATCTACTTGTTGGCAAACTCATAACGTGTACCGCCATGAGTTTGATGGAAGGTGTTGGAAAATTAGTTATTAGCTTATTTTTGTTTATAGTTTCCATAAGAGAGCAGTATTTGTGATATGTATGCTTGTTTTGGGCTTGTGCAGGTACCACTTGAAAGATCTTGTTCTTGAATGAGGAATTGCATTCAACAGGGCTTATGGAATGACTAATTTTGAGTATCATGGCACTGACCCTAGATTCAACAAGGTCTTTAACAGGGCAATGGCTGACCACTCTATCATTGCCATGAAGAAACTTCTTGTGACCTATAAGGGCTTTGAGGGCCTCACATCTGTCGTTGATGTTGGTGGTGGCACCGGCAGTGTTACTCACATGATTGTCTCTAAGTACCCCTCGATTAAGGGCATTAACTTTGACTTGCCTCATGTCATCAAAGATGCTCCCCAATATCCTGGTATGTTCTTCGTTTCTGATAATGTTTATAGTTAATTACTATTTGGGCCCAAATAACAACTTAAGCCGAGATGAGTTGACCCAAGGACCATGGTTCTTAGCCTAGTAAAATCTTTCAAGCTAGTGGGATTTTAGGCCACGAGCAGGATTCGTTCGACCGAGTCTTCATAGAGGTAGGACTATGAAAAGGTTAAGTATAAGGGTGATTTGGTCAAGCTCTACACAAACTGAAATTGCAAGGATTAGTATAAATTATGGATAAATATGAATTAGCCCAAGGATTCGAATGCCTACGGGACCAGATAAAGATGAATGAATCTCATCATGGGACTAGGTTCAGAGTCCTGATGAGAGTCAGAGAGGCTGAGACTAAATAGAGATGAATTTTTGGCTAAGTAGGCATAAAGGGAATATTCAAGCAAATATCGAGCAAACACAATCCCATTAGGACTCTGCCTCGGCATGCTTGTTTATTATGAAAGCCTCGCGTATAAATAGAAGAGGCTTTTCAACATTGAAAGCTCCTTCAACTTAACAAATAACTCAAACGCTCTATGCTAAAACCCTAGCTCTGTGCGAAACCCTTTTCACACCCCTAAGAAGAACACTAATTGTCCTAACCCTCCAATCATTACATCTTTAGTTAGTACAGCTGAACAACACTGTTGACAACTAGTGACATCTTCAGATGGATTAACAGCAGTAGAGCAATAGAACCAGACAATTTAGGAGCACCTTCAATTCGGACAAGTGAACAACATTGTTGTTGGTTGGTAGGTTATCTATTCAAGTCTCGGCGGGTGAAGAGTTTTTGCAATTCTTTCGCCTAAATAGGTCATCTCATTAGCTCCTCAGCAAAATGAGGTGTTACCTAATTACCATTTGTTCGGTACAGTGAAAGCCAAACCAGTTATATAACCTCGCAGTGATCTAGTAAACTTGTCTTTAGGTTCTAGAATCCAAGGCAGAGACGTGTTCCTTCCTCTGCCCAAATCGCTCACGTGTAGAAGTTAGCAGTGCATTCGCCACTACCACCACATCGATTCTACTCGTCTGACCAAGTTCGGTTACGAATTCGAATTGGCACACCCACATTCATAAGAATAACGTAGTTAGCTCATAATCACTCGACATGCGCACCAAGTAGACATTGTAATTTCCAGTGTCAATAGTTACTAAAAGCATTCACCTTTACACTTGATCTCTCTCAAGTTCGATTCCTCTTCCTCTAATATTGCTTATATAAAAACAAACATGTTTAATTTGTACCATTTATCATTTTTCCCTATGAATATGAGGTCTATGAATGTGGATATAGGTGTGGAGCATGTTGGAGGAGACATGTTTGTAAGTGTTCCAAAGGGAGATGCAATTTTCATGAAGGTGAGTTATTATTTATCCAAATGAGAGTCAATGACTATTTTATAGTGCTAATAACAATTTCTTAAGCTTAGTTGCTTAATGTATTTGGAACTAATATCAAATCTTGTATGCAATCTTATAGTATATATGTCACAATTAGAGTGAAGAGCATTGCTTGAAACTTTTGAAGAACTGCTATGCTACGCTCCCCGACAATGGGAAAGTGATTCTTGTTGACATCATTATTCCGGTATCTCCAAACAGCAGCCTTGCCACCAAGCTAGCTAACCATGTCGACATGATCATGTTAGCTCACAACCCCGGCGGAAAAGAGAGGACGGAGAAGGAGTTTGAGGCCCTGGCTAAGGGATCTGGATTCCATGGCTTCCGCGTCATGTGCTCCGCTTTGTAGACCAATGTCATTGAATTTCTTAAGAAGAGTTTGATATAACTTTGGCTATGATATGCTGCCATATGCATCCATATTGCTTTGGTTTTTGATATGGTGATCCCATGTGGATTTTTCACCATAAGTAGACTTTCATATGTTCCCCAAAAAAAAAAGTAATAAGAAAGGGATTTTATGTCGCTTATATGTTATAAATGTGGATTCATACTTTTGCAACAAGGTCTAACACAACGGAAATCTGGTGTACAAGGGGCAGATCATGTGTTTGTGCTGCCACAAGCACAGAATCAGGACCTCATGTATTTTCTCGACACTCAAACTTACCTGTCAACAGAATTCGACACACAACCGTTCATACACAAGAACACTTCTAAAATAGAGAAAACTGGCAAGAAAGGAATTATAGTATGACATTTATATTATTTTTATGACATACCTGTAAAATTATTAATCAGAGCGTTCATTCAAACTAGTATCATGATCAAGAAAGTAAATCAACCAAATTACATAAGCATTCATACCAGCCATGAGGAGCCATAATCAGATAGGCAATAATTAATAAGGTAAATAGTTACACGCACAAAATTGACTCCATTGTTATAGATTCTCTAACACATGCATGTTCCACGTACAATTATAGAGTCCACTCCTATTTTAAAGTGCATCAGCACTCAGCAATATGATTAGTTTTGTGCATATAAATAACGTTAGAGAGAGAGAGAGGAAGCTTTAAGAGAAGGGATCCCCTTTTAAAAAAAAAAAAAAAATAGGAACACTCTCTTGACCGTTAAATCTAGCTTTAATGAAATTATGTGTTTAAGATTATGTGGTCTGTGATTTAATCTCAACCACAGAATTTCATTAAAGCCAGATCTAACGGTCAAGAGGGTGTCCCTATTTTTTGTTTGAAAAATTAGGAACCCCTTCCTTAAAGGCCCGTATATATAGGCTAGGGCTGTTGCTGGATCTTGAAAAGGTCCAAACAATGATCTTTCTCCAAGTCCCGAGTCCAAAACTTCTTATAATACTCAGTATAAGTGTATCCCCTATATATGGCTGCAGATCCATCCTCTGTGAGAGCTTTTGCTGGGCTTATTAGAGCATCGTCTTGTGGGCAGAGGAATGAAGCTACTGAGAGTCTTGCTCTCTCAGTATTGGTAACGGCTCGATGCCACACACTCTTGTAAATACCATTACTTAGGGCCTGCACCAACCAATAATTTTCATTTCACAATTACATGCACAATTTGACAATTTGAGATTCTGTCTATACACAACTTTTGATTTCACAATGATTGCATAGAATTCGAGTTTGAATACACAATCGAATACTTATAACCTAAAATCAAAGATCTAGCGCGTAATTTTTTACCTAAGTAATCAACTCTCTCAACATATGGGATTAAAGTTAATAAAATTGATGGCCAGTGAGATTTCTTCAAAACATTCCACCTTATCAAAAAACAAAAAGACGGTATACATAGAATTGTTTTGTGTTATATGTTACCTGTAATTGGTCACCAACGTTAATGACAAAGGCATTAGGGTGGGGATTGACAGCAACCCATTTGCCATCTTTGAGAACTTGAAGGCCAGCAACTCCAAGGTCTTGGAGCAAAATTGTTAGGGCATTTGGGTCGGTGTGGCCCGGCAGTCCATAAGTCAGCTCGGGCTGGGGACACGGCGGGTAAAAGTTCACCGCCATGTGCTGTCCTTGCTCGCCCAGTGCGCTCTTTATGTAATCTTTCTCCAGCCCTAAACTCTCTGATATTAATTCCTGTAACCTGTATCCAAGTTCTCGAACCTCTGTGCAGTAACTACTCACAGTGTCCCTGCAGCTCAAAGGGATTCATGTAAGAGATTGAAGGAGCAAATCAAAGCCCAATTTCGGCCTCAACAGGCCCAAATTTAAGTTTGGTATTCGGAATCATGCAATCATGTTTTTTTGGGTGAAAGTGTTTTTACGAAGGAAATTATATTTTCTAACACGCCCTTGAATTTTAATAGCGTTTAGCTCACAAAATAGGGAATATTTTAGATCATCACCCTAAAGCGATGTTTACCATCTCATTTATAATCATTAGAAAAGTTTAAATAGGGCTAAATTATATTTTGCCCTCTCAAATTTAGAGTCGATTTCAATTCCTTACAATATCTTTAAAATATTTTACCTTTATACCTCACCTACTATTTTATTTCAATTTCATACATGAAAACTCGAACTATATGAATGTTGTAGGTTAATATATTTAATATTACTCTCAAATTTGTTATCAGAACCAACTCTATCTTAAACCCAATCTATATACCAATTCCAGATCTGATACCACCAACCACCCAATCTCACCCATTCGATTCCTTCGGCGGTTTCTCTGAAATCTCCAAACTACTCATTTCTCTCTCCAAAGCCCCGGCGCCCTCTTCTTCGAAATCGCAACCGTCTTCTGTCCGGCGCCCACATAAGAACTCGTCACTGATGCAGAGCCCGCCGAAAGCTTTCCCTAGAGAACGACATGTCGGTCGCCGTCCCCATGGCCTCGCCTAGTCGCCGGCTCGACTTGGATGACCAGCCATTCCTCAATTCCAGGATTAGTATGTCTCTCGATTTCTTTGTAAAGATATTAAAATTTAACTCCGTTTATTGAAATGATACCGTGATTATTCTCCAATTAAAGTGTAATTATGAATAAGTATGTTTATTTACAATTCGATTTTGGCTAAATGTGATAAAGATTAAAGCTTTACTTAGCTTTGGTTCAATACGATAAGGTGCAAGAGAAAGGGATATGTTGATAACTAGGAGGCAAGCATGCCTTCTCCAAGCATGACCAAGCATAGAACGAGCAGTGTGAAAATTTTCGGGGTCGAATTGTGCCCTGACAATGTGGTTGTTGCCATGGTATTTTGTTCAAGGTGTCCTAGGCCTTGCAGGGCTTGCTGTCAGTTTTTAACTTTCCATTTAAAAGACGATTTGCATCTCAACCTGGCTGAGGTACATTTACATTCACACTTTCTGTTGTTTTTCGGAACTGGCTTGCTTTACATTTGTAGCTGTAGTTATTAAAAGTGGCATTCTTGATGAATTGTGAACTTAAATTGACGTTGGTATGCACTAATCGGTAAAGAATTTGCTTTGAGGATTCTGATTTGTATGAAAATGGTGCTAACGGGGTACGATAATGGGATTCTAGCTTTGAATTATTGATGTGAGACATTGTTTTTCTTTGATAAGTGAATTGTTTGTATAGTTTTGGTTTCTGACAAATTTACATGTGAAGGATCTCCCTCAATTTGTCTCACTCTCATTTTCAATTTTGATGTCCTCGAAGACTCAACGATGCTATCTTTGAACCTATTTTTGTTTGTTTTCCTAATTTTTTGGCCTTTTGTTTATAAAAAAAAATCTTTGTTTATGGTATTGGTTTGGTTAATCTTGTATAGTATATATTTGCAGAATTATACGTAGTGGCTCTATTTAGTAGGTTCATAATTTAATCATGTGTTTATCTTTTCTCAAAGGACTCCTCTTATTAAAATTTTGTCAAGAGTTCAATTTCAAAGGAATGCTTGAGTAGAAAGGTTTAGAGGCAGAAACTCTATTCACTTTTCTTGATTGAGATCAAATGTATATTTCCACCTATACGAGTACAAGATGTTTTTTCTTGTGATCCATATGCTTATGTCCATGCAAATAGAGAGACAGCAATTGCTAAGGCGCAAGTGTTGGGGGCAGTAGTTCATTCTCAAGGTCCTTTGTTTGGACATGTTCAAAGAAATGTGAAATCTTCAAGTGTTCTTGTTATTGGAGGCCTATTTGATCCTATGTGGATAGTTTGATATTTCTAGTATAACTCATCGTTAGCTTTAGTGTGCACTTTATAATATTTGATTTTGCGATTTGTTTATATAATTATTATATTGTAGTAAGTTTGTTTAAATATTAAATGATTTATTTTTATTTTTGGAAATTTTTGGAAATTTTTTTATGATGGTCATTAGCCATGTTCAATTTGTAATTCACAATGGCCATAATGAATGTGGTGTTAGATCTCAATCTACCACGGGTACAATCCGTGTTTATCTCACATTTGACAACCGGCATAGTCTGTGGTAGAAATTAAGACTTTTTATCACATCCAGATTACTAACGAGCATAGTGCCCGTGATGGATTGCAATCTATCACGGGCATTGACCGTGGTAGATGAGCTTTTTTCTACTAGTGGGGTGGGGGGTGTTAGGGTTGCAGGAAAAGGGAAGGGCTCGAGAAGAAGATAGGTTTGTTTGTTTTTTTTTTTAAATTTTAATAAATATGGTAAATTATTATAATATTTTAAATGAAAAAATATTTATTTATTTTTGCCACGTGGCACAAATTTGGTAGCCACATCAGTACAAATGTGGCAGCCATGTCAGCTCTTAACAGATCAATGGATGAAAAATATAACGCATGTACTATATTGAAATAAAATAGTAGGTGCGGTATGAAAGTGAAATGTTTTAAAGATGTTGTAAGGAATTGAAATCGACCTCAAACCTGAGGGGGTAAAATGTAATTTACCCTTTAAATTTGGATCAATAACATCCCACACATTAGACACGACAAAGTTTAATATCGACTCAGTCTCAACTTGGAGAAAGAGTATTGATGACAAAACGAGGATGTCTTAAACTGCAAAGTGGTAAGGACATGGATACTCTTCGGATCCATGCATCCTAATCCTTGGGATCCATCAATCCGGCCCATTGAAATTTAATCTAACGACTAAAGTTATTATAACTTTTAAAGTGGGCCCTTGTTTATAGTCGTTAGATTAAATTTCAATGGTTTGGATTGGTAGATCCCTAAGATTAGAATGCATGGATCCAGAAAAAATCCATGTCCAAGTGGCAAGATCAAAAGAGATAACTATTTTTGGAAAGTTCAATATTGCCATGGCATCACTCTATGAATGGGGAACCGTATTTACATGTAGCCAATCATTCATCAACCACCTTGTCCGTACCTATGTCAACACGAACTAACCCCAAGAGTAGTTCCACCGGACACAAAATTGCCCAGCACCCTGTCCAAAAATCAGCCCAGCACCTTGTTAATCTGGTACAGCCCGTAAAACAGTCTGGCACCCAGCCCAAGCCAGGCAACAGACCAGCTCATTTTGGACAGACTCAGAGGTTGGCCTATTTGGTTGGCGCGTGCAGTACACTCGCGACTGGGTGTGAGTAAGAGACAAAGGTGCAGGCGACGGGGCCTTTCTTGTCAGCCCACTTGTGTTCACCCGGATTAGAGCTACGTGGCCCTCCTCAGTGTCGTTGGATTTCCAATCACAGATCAATGGTCCACCTTTTTTCACAAAAAATAAAAATAAAAATAATAAAAAAAAGGCCCAACGGTTAGAATTATGACCGTTAGCCACATGGCAACGCCTTGGCTCTTGGATTTGAATATTTTTCAAATCCAACGGTCCAAATTAATTTACTATATTAAAATTTATTAAAAATTATGAAAAAATACAGAAAAATTATTACAAAATACAGAAAAAATTTTAAAAAATATAGAAAATTTAAAAAAAAAGTTTTTTTTTTCTATAAATACCTAATCCTCATCTTCCACCTTACACCACATTTCAATATTTTCTACACTTTCTACCAAAGCTTTCAGTGGGGATTGCAAAAAGGTGAAGATAATTAAAATAAGCTTGTGGTTGAAGAATAAAGTGTATTTTTTGAGTTTAATGTAATTTCATTTTATTGTTTTTTTTTTTAGTTTATTTGATGAGTTTATGTAATTTTATTTTAGTGTGTTTTTTTTAAGTTTATTTGATGAGTATGTAATTTTATTTTAGTGTTTTTTTTTTAAGTTTATTTGAAATTTTATCCGAAATTGGTTAAAAATATTATCCGAAAATAAAACTATTTTTTTATTTATTCTTTAAAAAAATATATAATATTTTAAATGGGCTGGATGCCAGCACATTCTGTAGGGATGGAGATCGTTTGTGCCAACGCATTTTTAGACTGGGTGCTAGCGCATTTTTTTAGGGGTGGAGATGTTTTAGCCTATTACTGTTCATTGAGGTTTATTACTATTCACTTGAGTGGATAAATGCGCTGGATGCTGGCGCAAAGTCTTTAGGGGTGGAATTGCTCTAATACATCACCACTCCACTATACAATAAACCGAACCACAATGCATCGACGGCTAGGATCTCCCCTTTCTTGACCTAAAATATCATCACACCGTCAATCAACCACGATTCCCGTATGCAAAGATTTTTAAATCAGTAACATGTAGGCCCAGTTGTCTCAATTTTTTTTTTTTTTAAAGACAACATGTGTTAAGTTACAAATTCGAAGAGACTTTTGGGAATTTCAACCTACCCATGGGTACAGTCAAGCAGACTCACTAACTCGAAGCATCAAACCCGATACCTCCCACATTTTCTTGTTCAAAATAAAAAGTTCAATTTTGCTAGTTCAAAGATACAGGTGATGATTACCTCCTTATTTATCAAGGTTTGATTAATTTAATTTAACTGATATAAGATATAAACTTTGAAATTAAAAATAATTTAGCCACAATCTGTGAGCATCACTCTCAACTTCAGAAAAGTGAGCACAAATTCACCCCAAGTGAGAGAATATCATCCAACAATAAGCCACCGCCGTTGATCGTGCCCGATTAGTAACAATGAACTTCAAAACTTCGGACAAGATTTTTGTTCAAAAATAAAACTTTAGACAAGATAATGCCTACTCTGTCCTAGATTCGGACAAAGTTAACGTGCATCCATTTTCCTCCTACAATAATCAGAAATGGCTGCAAGTGCTGCCGACTAAACTATAATTTTTTCTTTCTTTTTTCTTAATAAACTACTGAGAAGATGTGGCCAATATGTTAAGAAGCTACTAATTGGTAATTTAGCTATGTCAAACAAAATTAAATCATGAACATATGGCGGCATATGTTAACTAGAAACTACTAATTAGCAAAGCTGCATAAAACTATTTGTGTGTTTTAGCTGTTTAAAACTTTCTGGAGAACCTATGTGCTAGTTTCTTCATGAAGGATCGATTTTCTACAGTTTAGATGAACATCGTACTTTCAAGAACGCCATGTGGGCACATGCCAAGTCAATGCAGAGTCATAGCATTTTAAAAGGGGGGAAAAATCAAAGATAAAAGATTTAGAGGTGATTGTCATTAAGATTATTAGATCCAATCAAGGCCAATTAGTTGTCTCAGTTGTTATATGGTGTATTTATGTGTAAAGAAAAACGACTTTTAATAACTGAACATTGTTTAGTAAACCCTAGAAACCACGTACCCAAGTGGTTAAACCCTACAAACTAAAAGCTATACAACTTACATCTGGTTCCTTTAATAATATTTCACTTTTCAATGTACAGAAAGAGATCTTAGGATTTAAGAATGTCCCCTGTAAATATTAGAATATGAAAAGAATAGAACTAAACTTTTATGATTATAAAATTTCTTGTGTCAGACGTAACCAATAACATCACATGTAACGAAAAAATGACGTGAATTCTCTGCAGCTTAGTTATTTTCTAATGCCAAACTCTTTTTATTAAAGACCTATATGATATATAGCACGCTATGAAATACATGTAATAACAAACAACGTGGCAGACAGCATAGCTTTTTCCCACAGAATAGTACACCAATGGTGTCTGATGCATCTCTGAGAAAGAAAGAGACAAATAGTTGCGAGACAGATCTAGAGAGAGAGAGGCGTACTTGAAGGAAGAAGGATTGGAGGGCCACTCAGGAACGTACTTGTCCAAAGGATAGCAATGGAGTCGAAGATAATCTCTCCAGTTATGAACCTTCTCCTTGTTCACATTAAAACTTGTTGAAAGTCTCATGGTTTTTGAGGGATCATCTGAGTACAACTTCAACTTTTCCTCCACAGGAAGGCTAAAAAACTCATTGGCCACCCCTACCATTTTTTCCACTCCTTCCGTTGACACCCCATGATTAATAACCTAGCACCAAATTCACCCAAATATCAACACTCACACGGATACACACACACAAACATTTCAGTTTGTGCAAAATGCGATTGTTGAGTTTTCGCAATAATTAAAGTGAGATGGGGATCCATATATAAGATGTTAATGATGAAGGGAAGAGGGTACCTGAAAAAAGCCATAATTTTTGCAAGCATCGCCAATTTGCTGCACAGTTTGGGCTCTGTTAGGAGAAGCCAGGTCAATGACTGGAATGTTTTGGCATTCAGACACTTCGGACAAGCCAGGCCGGTCGGATTCTGGTCTGACATAGCTTTCCGGCACGTTGGAGTGTCTGACTCCGGAGGAGAGGACTTTTGCATCCATGTTTCTGTATAAGTTCGAAGGGGGAGACAAAGGCAGCAATAAAAATGCCGTCTCTCTCTCAGCTGCTAAGCTTAATTTAGAGCTAGTGAAGTTCTAGGAAGTTGCACAGCTAGTGATTTGCCCATTGTATTTATAGGAAAAGGTTCCCGAATCCTTTTCTTGGGACCCAGAGAATCTCATAATTGTGTTCGTTCATCGTATATCGTGCGATTAGAAATTATTTGAAATTTAAAATTTAAAATTTAATATAAATAATACCTAACGAAAACTAATCGCACAATGTACGATAAACAGAATCCCTTGAATCCTAGGAAAAGGATTCAGAGTTCACTTGTGAATAATGTTAGGAAAATTAAATTTAGGGTAAACGACTGTTTACTACCTTCATATTTTGTGGTTTTCAACGTTTAGTACATCAAGTTTTTTTTGTCTCGGAGTCATACCTAAAGTGTAAATTTTGGGACAGTCTCATACATCCGATAGTCAAACTGTTCAGTCTCCCGTTAACTGTGACGTGGCGCCCATGTGGACATTGACTAAGCGCCACGTGTCATTCACGTTTTTTTTTCTTCTTCTTTCTTCTTCTTCTTCTTCTTCTTACTGCAACTTTTTTTTTCTCCCTCCTTCTCCCTCCTTCCCCCTCCTTCCTCCTTCTTTTCCTTCTTCCTTCTCCTTCTTCTTCTTCTACTTCTTCTTCCTCGGGGAAGATTTTTTTTTTTCTTCTTTCTTCTTCTTCCTCCTTCCTCATTCCTCCTTCTTCCTTCTTCTTCTTCTTCTTCCTCCGACTGAAACTTTTTTTTTTCTTCCTCCTTCTTCTCCTTCTTCCTTCCTCCTTCTTCCTTTCCCTTCTTCTCCTTCTTCCTTTCTTCTTCCTTCTCCTTTTTCTTCTTCTTCTTCTTCTTCTTCCTTCGAATCTGGGGAAGATTTTTTTTTTCTTCTTCCTCCTTCTTCCTTCTCCTTCCTCCTTCTTCCTTCCTCTTCTTCTTCTTCTTCCTCCAAATCTGGGTTGCATATTCGGTTTTTTTTTTCCTTCTTTTTTCTTCCTTCTTCTCCTTCTTCCTTCCCCTTCTTCTTCTTCTTCTTCCTCCGAATCTGGGGAAGATTTTTTTTTTCTCCTTCCTCCTTCCTCCTTCTTCTTCCTTCTTCTTCTTCTTTTTCCTCTAAATGCAATTTTTTTTTTCTTCCTCCTTCTTCCTTCTTCTTCCTTCTCCTTCTTCTTCTTCTTCTTCTTCCTTCGAATCTTGGGAAGATGAAGGTTTTTTTTTTTTCTATATATATATATATTATTTATTTATTTATTTATTTTATAAATAATTTATTTTTAATTTCTACTTGGATGACACGTGGCGCCCAATCAATGTCCACGGAGACTTAATAGTTTGACTAACGGATGTATGAGACTGTCCCAAAATTTACACTTTAGGTATGACTTTGAGACGAAAAAAACTTGATGTACTAAATGTTGAAAACCACGAAACATGAGGGTAGTAAACAGTCTTTTACCCTTAAATTTAATATAAAATTTATAAATTAAATGATGTGTTATTAATAAGAAATGAGCACATTTATTAACGCTTAAGTAATTATACAATCATCAATTTCTATATTATTTAGTTTACAAATTTAATTTCGTGATCTTGCATAGCAATATTTATGTACACCTAATGTGGGAGAATTGGACAGCAAAGTCGCTTACGTAAAAACTACAGACAATTAAATTATTAATTATGTCTTACTTTCTATCTTTTATTTGGTAAGCAAACGATCAAATTCTTACAAAATACAAATGAAAGGTAACGAGGCAAACCAAGACGCGGTCTCTCTCTCTCTATGTGGACTCCTCAGCCGCCGCCCCTTGCTTTGCTTGGGGCAGGCAGCAGCTCGTTATCTCTTTTTTCTCCTCATTTCCTCCTTTCTTTTTTATCCTTTCCTTATTTTCCTTCCCTCTTATCTCTTCTTCACTTTCCTCATCCCTGCATCCACTTCTTCTTCCTTCCCCTTTTCTAGTCTCCTTCCTTCATTTCCATTCTCGGTTATCCCTCGAGTTTTATCTTAATTTTTCTTGAGCTAGGTCCCAACATCTCTTGAGCTTGTCTCATATTTAGGCTTCATGTCTCTTATCCGTCGTATTTCGCCCACTTTTATTACTTTTGGTCTTTAAATTTTCGTTCCTTCCCCTCCCTAGCTGTGATACTTCATCTCAATCCCATCATGTGCTCGAATCGGCAGGCTCCTATTAGAAATTGGATATCATATCTACTGACCTCTCTCACTTCCATTCCTGAAACCTGCATGTCGGATCCCTAGTGTTGTGTATTTTACATACCCCTTAGCCTCACTCTCTACCCATATGCTTCTTTGTTTGTATATATTTGAAGGGCTCGTAAAGAGACTCGGTTTGGAATTTGGCTTCCTCCAAAGATGTGTCAGTGGCGGTAGTGTGGTTTTTTCTGCTAGAGATTAGGGTTTTTTTATTTTTTTTATTTATCTTTTATTTTTTGCGGCCTTCGGGCTTAAACTTGTGTGGACCTCCCGTTGTATCTTTGGTTACTGTTCTCATTTTGCTTGGCCCTGTTACTTTATCTTTAGTTGTTTATCCAATTCTTATTGAGACTAGTTTTTAATGTAATGAACATATCTTACTTGATTAAAATAATAATAATAAATAAATAAAACAAACAAACAAATGGAAGGTGGGACCTTAGGGGGCGTTTGTTTGAGCTCGCTAGCTTTCGCTGGTTTGGACTGGACTATGTAGTAGTCTAGTCTCGTGTTTGTTAACAGTCCAGAACTAAGTTTAATGAGATTAGAAGGGACTCACGGGGACTAACTCCCTCGCTAGCAAACCTGTCGAGAACCATGGGTTTAGCGGGGACTAACTCCCTCTCGTCTTCCTCTGCTCCTATGTTTTCACAAACGCCGAGAGCCACCATCATTCCCTCTCGCCAATTCCCCCTTCCCCTCCTCCTCTCTCCTCGCTTTCTTCTCTTTCTGCTCCACCGAGATCTGAGCTTGGCTCGAACTCGGTCGCGACGACGACAGTTGCTCCATCCTCTTCATGCTACAAGTCTACACGTTGCTTACAAAGTCTGCTTCTTTGCAACTCTAGCCACCTATACCCAGATTTGAAACCCACCACACCCACCGCCTAATTCTTAACATCCAACCACCAAAATTTGAAAAGAAAAAAAAAATCAATTCGATAACAACAACAAACTCAGTAGAAAAATTCTTCATTTTTCTCATAAAATTAAGAGATTTTCTGAGAAAATCAGAGGGGGTGATGAACGACAACAGCAAAGAAAAGGAAAGGGAAAATAAGAGAGAACAAAAAGGGGTGATGAATGACGTTGTTTTGAGGGAGGAGAATGGAAAGGAAAAGGAAAAGACGAAGAGAGGGAGAGGGTTGGGGCAAAATTAGGAAGAAAAAGGGATCAGAGGAAAAATAATTAGGAAAGGAGATGAGAGGTTTTCAGAATGTTAAAAGAAATAGACAGTGGTAGTAATAAAATATTACTAAATATGTATTAAATAATATAAAATATTAATAAAATATGAATGAGAAAATATAATATTAGAATTTGTTGTTATCCTGTTTTTTAGTCTGACACTGCATCAAACGCTTCACTAAGTCAGTCCAGTTTAGTCTAGTCTAAACCAGTCAAACTTAGTCCTTGAAGCTAGTCCAGTCCGAGATAGTCCAGTATAACAAACGCACCCTTAGTTCGTTTATAAGGAAGATTGCAAATGAAAAAGCTACAGGGCGGCTCTCTTCCTTGATCAGATTCTTAGACATGCATAAAAAACCCACCGGAAGTACTACTTTCATTTTGTGCATGGATTGCTAAGCGCTGGTTGAATTCTAGGATAAAATTTTCGGCGTAATCGTCACACGAGGTAGTACACCACGTGTCATTATACAAATGGTGGGATATGTGTGTTAAAAAGTTAATAACTTAAAAAATAAAATTTTCCACCACTTACATAAAGACACGTGGTGTTTCATCCGTGTTCCTGTAACAATGAAAAAAAATTTGTATTATAGAATAGAACCTTTGTCCTAACAAATTAAAAAATTCACCATATCTTTTGGAGAGCATTTTTGCTCACCAGTCTGGGTGAGCATTACCAACACATTAATTATTATTAATATTAGGATTTTAAATATAAACTTTGTGTAACACATTGTTTATCTCTAATTTAGACTCAAACAAACACACAGATTAAATCACAATCATTCAACTACAGTGTAATGCTCACAACCACCTAATCCCTAAAGCAAAAACTCGCTCTGTCTTTTAAGTTCAATAAAATACGAAAAGAAAAGAAAAAGTGCACCATTTTCCACGCCACCTAAAAAGTAATTACACTTTTTGTTTTTTGTACAAATAAAATATCCGTGACATAAATAAAAATAGGAAGATTAAAATAAAAAGATAAGTAAAAATGTTGCTAGCTAGAACAAAACTCGGTACTTGCTTTGCTTCCAAATTTAATTTACTTTTTGTTCACTTTGTGCATTGATAGATCCCAAGGGGAGGGGAGACATAATTGGTGGATTCTATTATCTTTCACAGAACCTTCAAATATATGTTGCATAACTTACACATGGCGTACTATCTAGATTCGTAAAAATCTAAACCTGTGCCATTGCCAATTAGCCATTGGTTCACAACCACAAAAGTTACCACCGCCCTCTGCGTTATCAAGGTCTAGCAATTGCAAGTGCATGCACTTGCATCAGCCATGGAGTGTGGAAAATGCGGTTTTTGTGTGGATTAGAAATGACCAGTATACATCATTGCTAAAAACCCTAAAAGATGACAATCTATAGCATCGTGCTGTGTATCATTCAATCCATGAGATTATGACATTGCTGCGTGTGTTTTGGGCTGCTAATACTAATGGATTATGTTCATGATTAATTTTTGACGTATTGAAAACTTCAACCATGTCATAGTACTAGTTATACCTTTTGGTATTAATCATCTACAGAGGGTTAGCTTATCTCTCAGTCTGTGGTGTTACAAACGTTCTAATCTGATCTTTCCGAACAAAACAATTGATCGGTCAATTACACACCATTCATATTTGCAGAGGTCAGAGTAAAATACAATCCAATCTCTAAGGCTAAGCTGTGGAAAATGAATCAATGGTGTAGAAATAGGATGATAGTTTTATGGACAAGATCTCCTTCCCCACTTCATGACTGGCCCTAAAAGTAAAACAGGTCGGTTTGACCGTCGGTTAGTATTTGTTGTTGAACAATAGTTGGCTACTCAAGAATGTGTAGAAACTTCAATTTAAAAATTTTTGTGTTCGAATCAAAATCATAGAGTTTTGTACTTATGATGAGAATCTGACATATTATGAATCATTATGTCAAAGGTTGTCTCTGCAAAAAAAAAGAAAAAGAATTAAAACTTTAGTTAATCTATTATACCAAATATATAGACAGTTTGTAATACTTTTACCAATTTTGTTTAACTGTTTATATATACAGTTGGATAACTAAACGACTTGAGTTTTAATTATTTTTTTTTTGCAAAGACTATCTTTATGAAGTGATTTATAATATAAACGGTTCTGATTATGCACACAAAAATCTAACTTTTGAGTAGTAATTTTTATTTCTTTCTTTGAGCAGTTAAGCATTAATGTTTGTTGTTTCTTTGATGCTAGAAGACTGGAGAAGTTTCGAAACCTGCAGGGCAGAGCGGGCGGGCAGGGCTGCCAGAGGTAGATGTATATATATGCATGCATGTGAGAATGCGACTGACCAAACACCAATGGTCCCTGTTAATATGGCGGTAAAAAAACTGGTGCGAATTAACTTGCTCAGGTTAGGTGCCATCCCACCCCATCCCATGTGCCCTAATTTATGCGGTGGGTCCCGTAGGTATACGACCAATCAGTACAGGATTAACATGCCCTAGCTAGAAATTACAACCATTCGGTTTGGGAATGAAAATATCGTATCAATCTTCACAACCATGAAGGTTAACCACATTCAAAACGACAAATTAACAATCGAAGATTATCCGAAATTATATCTACCGGGTAACAAGTTTCTCATCGACTAATAGTTATATTCATCTCGTCAATGCAAAACAAATCATTTGTTTAACTAACACATTATAATTTAATAGATGCTAATTTTGTAATAAAATATTCACATCCAACTCATCAAAAGCATAACATATTTTGGAGGTGTTCATGATAAACCAAATATGAGCAAGTTAAGCAAATTGGTACGAAAAGAAAGGGGAGGGATAACAAAAGCAAACAAAAAGACAGAACAAATTATCAAGTAATTCCAATACTTGTGAATATATATATTGGATTATATTATTCTAGGCGGAATCGGAGCTAGATACGAATCAGAGACCTATATAACCATATTCAAAACTGCAACCAGATAATATTCATTGTTTTTATCCATATCCAAATATTCATCTCCAAACTCGCCTCATTCAAGTTGTTTTCCAAGGTTATTGAGTTTAACGGATTGAATTGCTATCTTTTAGTCCTAGCCTATGGCGTTCCCATCATAATTATTAAGAAATCCTAACCCTAAAATTCTATAAGATTGGCTTTTCTCCTAAGTCCACCGTTGTTAGT
The DNA here is from genome assembly GCF_916048215.2 of Malus sylvestris. Lineage (NCBI taxonomy): Eukaryota > Viridiplantae > Streptophyta > Magnoliopsida > Rosales > Rosaceae > Malus > Malus sylvestris. The sequence goes on along the minus strand of NC_062266.1, from coordinate 34,757,653 downwards.
GACTGTATTTTTTTCGGCCACCTTTATGACCATTTCATCCCCAATAGGTTTGTTTAGTGGTTTATTCTATTAAATACCTACTTTCTATTACGATCGATGACCACATAGCGACAAGATTATTAGGGTTTCTTATTAAAAAAAGAAAAAGATAATTAGGGTTGGTCGACATACAATAGCCAACAATATGTGGTATTTTTTAAATTTGTTCACACTTCAATTTCAAACTTGAAATTAATCAGTTCAAAGCTAAAGTTATCTACAGTACATATGGCATGTCGGTAATTGACTCATGGAACCGCAACAGATACGATCCTCCTGTGTTATATACTCGTCAATACTCAAAAGTTCTGCATGTTTTGTCCAAATCCATTGTACTTTATACATTTAACTATTGAAATCGCGACAGATACGTACGTGTCATGCTCTTACATTATCAGAGATTACATCAATCATACTCGTCGTCATCTGTGTCTTGTCCATATTTGTTTGTACCTTAAACTTTGAGAACATGACTTTTCCTCGTATGTCTTGATTATGTGTAACCGGAGATATAAACCTGCGATACTCATAGATCTATGAATTCTTGGGAATTTGAATGTAGTTAGGAAAAGTCAGCTTTACTGATACAAAGTCCGCATCCCACTAAACTTTGGCTGATATAGTTTGGCTTCCCAAGAGAGCAATCGCTCCATCTCCATCCATGGAGGGAGCACCACAAGCAGCATCTAAACCTTTTTTTAAGACCCAATTGCATTATAATATCTGTAGTTTCCGTCCATTTTGGAGAGTTTGAGACCGTTAATTAGATATATTATAGTAATTAGCAATTGTTAATTAGACATAGCAAGATCAATTAAGTCCCCCCATGCCCTCCAAAAACTGGAAACAATGGTTAATCTATGGAACCCAATGCTTACTGTTTCGATGCAAGGTTATGACATCACATTTGCAGACGCGTTGTGCGTCATACCATGACGAGGTGATGATATCACGCGAGGGACAAAAGTTAGGCCACCACCGGCGGGTCTCTCGGTGCCATCAACATAAACTGACAAGCATGGTGACTTGGTCTACTGATCTAGTCAATGACTCCCATGTCCTATCCTCCCAAGTTGCACCGAATTGGCAGGCATTATTGGGATGGGCATCTTTTTGGATTTTCTTTGTGGAAACTCTGGAGATGTTCACATTTTAATAGTTTATCATATATAATGTAGCTTGTTTTTATTAGTTATTATTTATGTTTAATTTTAAATAATAAAATTTAAATAATTTCGGACCGCATAATATATGATAAATGATTAAGATGTAAGAATTCATAGAATCCCTACAATTTGAATTCGGATTAGATCCAAATCTGTATTATTGGCCATAGATGATGACAGGTTATTGGCTAGGATGTCACGTGTTCAAGACATGTAAGTCAATTTATTAAAATGTTGTCACGTGAATACAAAAAGAATTTACAGTAGAACTAATTTACTTTGATGGTGGCATCCCGTTTGAATTAGATAATGACATGTGCAAGTTTCAACACATAAAATTATATTACTGAATCGATATATCACATGGCGATCAAATGGTCATTACATTTTATATAAATTTCTCCATACATTGACACAAGTTGAACCACAAATTTACTCGAAAAAAAAAAAAGAATTCTAGTGCGTTTGTAGGATTAAAGAATGAGGAAGAAACTCACTGCCGCCCCTAAGTCCATCATTTCTTTTACAACCTAATAATTTTTGCTTGCAAATTGGTGAAGATATTGCTGGTTCTATGATTTCAGCTCTCCTTCAAAGTATCCGGTCCATAACTATAGTCGCAATTTAATAATCGTTATTACCGCCAACAATTGCGTTGAGTGCACTTTGTAATCACTAGCATAACATATGCTAGACATTTGTAACATGTTCATGAGCAAATAAATATAAATAAAAAGAGCCACTCTAACAAGCTATTGACCCAAGTGTTTATTTACACAAGCCATGATGGAGCACCTTCAAATTTTCTTTAAATTAAGGTAACAATTTGCTACTGATGCTAGAAATGATGTGTTGGTGCATGAAACATGTGTATGAGGTAATACTTAAGCATAACATGTCATTTTTGTGGAATGAGGATCCTTTCCGGATTCTTTTTGTGAGGATCCCGGAGATCCTCTAATCACGTCCGTTCATCGTACATCGTACGGTTAGAAATTATTGTAATTTTTTTTATTTAAAATTGAATATAAATAATACTTAATGAAAACTGGTCGCACGATTTACAATGAACGGACTTAATCAGAGGATCTCTAGCATCCTCACAAAGAGAATCCAAAGAAGATCCTCATTCATTTTTGTTATTATTGTAAGAGACGAAATTTCCAAATGAATCAGAATATAAGTCATCAAAATATCTTAATATATACGACTCGCTAGCTACTTTAAGAAATCTTTATATATGAAAACTGTATATAGGACTCAAAGAGAGGCCCACTGTTTATTTTGAGTGGAAATGCTGCACATCAGCTTCTCTTGTTGTTTTTTTAAAAACCCTGCACGTGCAAATGCTGCAGAACATCTTCATTTTTTGTTCAATCATTCAGAAACCAACGATAGAGAAAGCTTTTTGACCTTTATTAACAACCACAATACTCTAACAACAATACTTTTTTAATATTTTAGTCCCTACATTAAAAAATTATACTACAAGGACATTCCATTGCAGAAAATATTCCTTTAGGGACCCAAATATTTCCTTAAAGTTCTTAAACGAGTCCTCAAAGCTGGTGGTGGTTATGTGAGTGCCTAAATAGGGACCCCTATTAGAAATGCTCTTATATACAATACTTTTAGGGTAGTGCTATTCACACATATTTTTTTACCTTCCCTACGCCCTTGTTAACTTTTGTTCATTGATATTATTGAATTCATTTGATCTGACTACTATAAATTGAGAGGGTTATGTAAGAGGTAAAAATGGGTACGTGCATAGCACCACCTTACTTTTAATTGCTAAACTAAAGATATTGTTCATAGAAAAAAATTTCAAGACACAACATTTAACGACTTCACACATTACTTTGAATGAATTGATAATATTGTGACAACTCTGGAAACCATTGTCCAATAATGATTCCCTACCATTGTCCTTTAATGATTTCCTCACCCTCATTTTTAGAGGGGCCTCCCACTGTATCTTTTACTCTAGTTACTTTACTCTCTCAATGAAAATTACACTAACGTGAACGTAGCCTTGTATCTTAAACCTTAGTTACTCTGTTACTTTACTCTCAATCGAAACTACACCAGCATTAACGTTGCTCAACTTCTGTGAACTGTGATACATCTCGTGTTCTAGTATGTTTGTGTGATTTTATAATTGAGTCTAAGTTAATCTAGCTTTATGCATCAAGATCATGATATTTCCTTCACACATAATAATGAATTGTTGTGCTGTGCACAAAGTATATGTACAATAAGTGATGCCCGATGTGCCACCATAAGCTAAAATCACTCCCCTTCCAAATACTACCAAGTGTTCTTAGGCATGACCTACACTATTAGGCCCAAACATGTGACTGGACTTCTCTATACTGGCCTAAATATAATCATGGCCCAACCCATTTCATATACTGGATCGCATGTACATGTAGGCCTAAATATAATCAAAGCCCATGGAGAAGTCCAGTCAAAATACGTGTGGGAGCACACACTAGCTACTTTGACAGTTTGACTTTGGTGACCAACTAACTTTTCAGTTACTCGCGCGCAAACTACACGTCGTTTCTGGAGTTAGCATCGCCTGCTTCCCAATTCTCTTCCGAAACCCGACCCGAAACCTTCCCCAGACTACCTCTTCTCCCTCTCGACAACTTTTCCGTCACTTTCCCGAGAAAATTTGAGGAAGAAGAAAATGGAGAACTCTACGCAAGAATCGCATCTCCGACAGGAGAACTCGGTGACGTACGAGTCGCCGTACCCGCTGTACGCCATGGCCTTCCCCTCGCCCCAAACCCGAACCCGCCACCAGCACCATCGGATCGCCGTCGGCAGCTTTATCGAGGAGTACTCGAACCGGGTCGACATCCTCTCCTTCGACCCGGATACCCTTTCAATAAAACTGAACCCGACCCTCTCCTTCGACCACCCTTATCCGCCCACCAAGCTCATGTTCCACCCGAACCCCAACGCCCTCCATAAAACCAATGACCTCTTAGCTTCCTCCGGCGACTACCTCCGCCTCTGGGAGGTCGGCGACTCCTCCGTCGAGCCCATCCAGGTGTTAAACAACAGCAAGACCAGCGAGTTCTGCGCCCCACTGACGTCGTTCGATTGGAACGACATCGAGCCCCGGCGAATTGGGACTTCCAGCATCGACACCACCTGCACAATTTGGGACATTGAAAAGGGGGTCGTCGAAACCCAGCTGATTGCGCACGATAAAGAGGTATACGATATCGCGTGGGGGGAAGCTAGGGTTTTTGCTTCGGTTTCGGCTGATGGGTCGGTGAGAATTTTCGATTTGAGGGACAAGGAGCACTCCACGATCATCTACGAGAGCCCTCAGCCGGATACCCCTTTGCTCCGATTGGCTTGGAACAAGCAGGATTTGAGGTCCATGGCTACAATTCTGATGGACAGCAATAAAGTTGTGATCTTGGATATCCGATCGCCGACCATGCCAGTGGCGGAGCTGGAGAGGCACAGAGGTAGTGTAAATGCTATTGCTTGGGCCCCCCAGAGTTGTAGGCACATTTGCTCTGCTGGGGATGACACTCGGGCGCTTATTTGGGACCTGCCCACGGTTGCTGGGCCGAATGGAATCGACCCCATGTCGATGTACTCCGCAGGTGCGGAGATTAATCAGCTGCAGTGGTCTGCTGCACAGCCTGATTGGATTTCCATTGCATTTTCTAACAAGATGCAGCTTTTGAAGGTGTGAGGGCGGGAAGCTGGGAGGCTTGTTTTCTCATATGGATTGTAAGTGTTCAGTCAAGTGTTTTCTGCTTGTGCTTGCTTTGATTGATTTTATGACTGCTCTACTGATGTAATTTAGGCTAAATTGATTAGTTTGTTTAAAACTATTGAATTCATCACATTGCTTTTGAATTCGCTTTTGTCGAGAATTAAACATAAGGTTATAGGACTAGACTGTAGTACAAATGAAGAGAAATATCATTAGACTGTAATACTAATTAGCAAGAAATCAAAATTACAAATCCAGAAAGCAAAAGCCGGTACTAAAATAAAACAAAAACATGAAGCCTTTCGACCCTTGTCATCACAAATCCGCCTTTCTCCCTGGTCTTAGCACCGTGTTCCCATCTTATATGTGTGCGAGAAAGATACTTACATTAGGACTTTCTCCAATCATTTTTGCTCATAAGTGCTTTTATTAAAAGTAAAGCAACAAGTTGAAGTTTATTCAAAGTTCAAGTGTTTATTGAAAAACACTTTGAAGTGTTTCATGAAGAAGCACATGTTTCTCTAGAAAGCACTTTTAAATTCACATAAACACTTTTAAGCTAATCTGTCAAACGCACTTTTAAATTCACATAAGCACATGTTTCTCCAGAAATTACTTTTAGTTTGTTTAAAACTATTGAATTCATCACATTGCTTGCTTTAAGTTAGTTTGAGACTGATCTGTTTTCGTGAGTTTGTAAGTTTTGCATATCTGAATTGCTAGTAAATGTCGTAAATATTTGAATCTGGGATAGATGTTCGGGTGCATGTGTTGCAGAGTTATTGAAAAACATTTACATTTGTGCGAAAAGTCCATCATCCTGCCAATTTTTTCACGGTTTTCTTCTATATGATATTTGGTCTCATTGTTAACCTTCTGGCCTTTTTGCAAATGGTTCCTTTGAAATTCCAACCTTACCAATCTGTTCATGAGCTTCTTCTCTGTATACTATTATGGCACACTGATGTACAATTGAAACATAGACAGTGAAGTCTTCATCCGCATGGTAGCTGTCCGTGTGTATTAGTAGTTGGGTGGTGTTATCCACACACCGTTTTTACCTCCCACACACCCCCTGTTAATTTTTTGTCCTTTGATTAATAATTGATGAGCTAGTCATTATTGTTAACTGCTATAATCATGTCATACTCTGATTTCTTTCCGATCACAACAGATCGTGTGTATTTTTTTTTTCATTCTTTTCGGTTCAGTCAGAGGTCGCACTTGGTGCGATGGCAAGTGCCTTCGCCCATGAGCGGTAGGTCTCGGGTTCGAGACTTGGGAGCAGCCTCTCCATAAATGGGGGTAAGACTAGCCGACATTCACCTCTCCCAGACCCTGCGTAAAGCGGGAGCCTTGTGCACTGGGTACGACCTTTTCGGTTCAGTCATTTTGTCCTTATTGACGGGATAAGTTGCATGTTTAACTTCTTTTGATGCAGGCATCCTGTGTTGATGGAAGCAGTGATGATCACTAGGGGGAGTTAGCTGGAAGTAGTTCTTCAATTACCTATGAGCCTTGTTTATAAAGGAATATGGTTAGCTTTGCACTCATTAGAGATCTATTTATCGTTGATTATCAACTAGTCTTGGTCTAGACCCACAATGTGAGTAGTGTATCTTCCCCTCACACGCTTCGCCCCTTTTTAGATCCAATGTTAATTGTACCTGTTAGTGTTGGCCTCTCCTGTATCGCATATGTTATTCCCTCATGTTTGACAGTACTCTACTTGAAAAAGAAGGAAAAAGGAAGTTGTCGGACAGTTTTGGTTGGTGCTATATATAAAATGTGTGGTGACAAGGTTTGCTAGATTGTTTTGATATCGATTCCCAGATCAAACGTGATTGCGTTGTATTTCTGTTGTGTTTTGCAACGTGTGAGATTGGGGAAACCATAAACGAGGTGCTGCGGAGCTGAGATGCGGTTTTTCCTTTGGCTTTACTGGCTGCATATGATTTCGTCTCTCATTCATCACAAGAGAAGTGAAAATTGTTTTTTTAATAAATGAGCTAGTTATAATAATTTAGCTCGAATTCGTATTTATCAAAAATCGATTCTATAACCTCTCACTTATAAGTGACGAGAAATATCACTAGACTGTAGTACTAAGCAACAAGAATCACAAGTCCAGAAAGCAAATGTCAGCTCAAATGTAATACGAAAGCTATATGACACGAAGCCTTTGGGCCCTGTCATCACAAATCAACATTTCTCCCCAGTCTTAGCATCGTATTCCCATCTAATATATATACTAGAAAGATACTTAAATTAGGACATTCTCTAATCATTTTTGCTCATAAGTGTTTTTATTAAAAGTAAAGCAACAAGTTGAACTTTATTAAAAGTTCAAGTGTTTATTGAAAAACACTTGGAAGTGCTTCCTAAGAGCATCCCCAATGAGGGTTTTATCCTTCATGAGCTACTACATTTGGGGCCCGTTTGTTTGACCGGATTAGGCATGATTGGACTGGACTAGACTGTAGTCCGTTGTTTGGTCTGCTCCAGGATTAGGTTTAATGAGCTTAGGTCGGACTCGCTTGGATTAAAGACCTCCTTACGCGTTCTTAACGGGGATCCCCAATTTCGGGCGGACTCGTAAGCCCTTCGCTGTTTTGATAGAGAGAACCGCAAGAGAGTCGCTGGTCTTATCTGTGTCTGCGTCTTCCCTCATCGTCATCCTTGCTTGCTCCCTCATCGTCGTTGTTCTCACCATCATCTCTGCGTCTTTCCCTCATCCGCATCTGCTCGCCCTTATATGCTCGGAGTTGTCAGGTAAACTTCGAAACTTTGATTTATTTCTTCAATTTGTTTTGCAGATCGTGATGTTATTGAGCTTTATTTGATTTTGTTGTTTTGGGTTTGAGAAATTTTCAATCATAGACCTCTGCACTTGAACAAATTAGGGCTTTGATGTTTGGGTCAAATTGAGATTAGAATTTGGGGTTTTCATATTTCAACTTTTCTTTCAAATCCGAACTCAGAAACCATGCTTGGCCATAAAATCGACAAGTTTCTTTTGCAGAAATAACACATACTTCCATCTCTGTTATGTTAGCATAAATCTGTGTGGTTTTTCGTTTTTATGTTCTTAGTTCACGAATCTTTACTAGTTTCTCTTTTTTATTTTATTAAATTTCATGTAGGGTTGGATGTTTGTGAATTGTTTGGATGAGAATTAATGTGAGCTGAAGAAATTTTTGTTATGCACTATTTATATGAGATTCTGAGAAAATTAGGTGTTAGTCTGAAGGCATATATAAGGAGATCTGTATTACCAGGCATGTTTGACATTAAAATCCTGACCTATTTTATAGGGCTTATGGAGTTTGGATTACAGTGGAAAATCTGAATATCTTCATTCAGCTTTTAGAGAAACTTTTGCAAGAATTTTCATCTTTGGTCTCATTTTATTTGTTTGTTTGATTCTCTGGGAGAGGCATAAAGATTTCTTCTGATAACAAGGAGAGATGACTAGTGAAAGGATTGTCTTTACTAGTGCATGGGCCATGAATTAGACATTTTTAGTTGGCTTAAAATTTACTCTACTTTTGTGCCACTGGGAAGTATATGAAAGTGAGAGCAATTGCATACAAGTCGAGTTATAACGTGCACCCAATGAATTTCCATAGTTGTTCTTATAAGCAGCTAATCTGAAAATTTTGTGTCCTTTCATACTTTGGACTTTCTATATGGCAGGAGGGTTAACTAGCATGCATCTTGAATGCATTTGGATTCATATACCAACTTCCCGCCCACCCCTCCTTTTAAAGTGAATAAAAAACACTCACAACTCTGTTCATTCACAGGAAAATACTACTTGTTAACTATGATGGCTTTGTAATTAAGCCTTGCGACCATGGCTTTACAACTAAGCCTTGCTATATCTCACGTGACAAGTGATGAAAGAGTCTGGTTTGTGGTTATGTTCGAAGTCGTATCCTCTGTTTGGTTTTGTTTCTGCATTTTTTGATTTCCTTTTACCTTCCTCGGACCACCTTGTTTGAATGGCTTTGGAGATAGGCAGGAAGAAATTCCACATGTCCTGTCAATGCCCAACCATGATATTACAATGTGAATGTTTTGTACCGTGTGGGGTTGATGCTGAACTGCAATATTCTGTGGTTGTTGGTTGCAAAGAAGAGGAGCATAAACGGAAGTGGCCAATGCTAAGAACCCAAGGGAAAACAAGTAACAAACGACTGAAAACCCTCAAGTCTAGAAGAAGGTATAATTCCTAAACCCATAGATCAATTTTCGACATGGATCTATTGAATGTAGTCCTTGGATGTGTGAAAGTTTGCGTTGCATCTCTGTGAATATGACTTCTGTGATATTATAGAAAAACCAAACTGTTTAGGCAATATAAAAAAGGACCCACCATTTTGTAAAACTTCATGGCTGTTTGATATTTGATCGTATGAATTTAACTTTAGAAATACACTTCTTTAATTAGGTGGTAAAGACCCCCAATTCCAGTGTCCTACATGTTTAATTGGATGACAATATCTTCAAAGGAGTGTACTACAAGTTTGAACTATGTTTAATTGGATGACAATAGCTTCTTTTCCTGTTGAATGCTATGTTTCTGATGAATAAGTTTGAACTACAAGTTTTTTTCCTAGATAGCAATTTCAATAAAGGAGGCGGTCTTCTTGTGGTTTTTATCATACAAACTGTTTGTTCACAGTGAAGTCTATATGCATTATGATTGCTACCTTAAGATTGTAATTTAATGTACCATTTCCATAGTTGATGTTGTGAAGTTGACAAAGGATTGGCGTATTTATGATGTTGTTGTGTTGACAGTACAAGAACATGTTTACTTGATAAGGGATGTCATTCGAATAGAAAGAATAACATGGTGGGAAGGTGAAAATTGTGGGAAGGTGAAGAAGTCAGCCAAAGGCTGTTGCTTGCTCCTCTTGTTGCTGTTCATGGACTGAAAAATCTGCTCTAGCTCCTTCACAAAGTTTATGGCACCCCCAACAATTGATGCTTTGTCCCCCTGTAACAAATATTTATAACAATATTAATTTGGTCCAATCCCCAAAAAAAATTCTGTTTAAAAGAACATATGGGTAGAAATCCATGTGAGTTTTTTGGGTTAATCTCCCAAAAACATTTCAATCTAAAGAAAATGGAGATGCAAGGGACTTCTAGTTGTACTGCCTCCGTTAATAGTGGTTAAGCCAGTTTACCCTCACATTCGAGGTTCTTTGTTTGTGTATCTCCCTCCCGTAATATGACTTTTGTAAAAGAAAAACAAAAATAAAAACATATGTAGCTCGATGAAATTTTTTGGCCATTTTTGTACCTCTTGATTTGTTTCTTGTTTTCTTGTTTAAACTTGGAATACTTGTGGAGCCTGCTCTGTGTTCTAACAGAATTGAGATTGTTTTTGTAACTAGACAAAATATTGGAGGGAAAATAAGTGGTAAAACCGCTTTATACACCAAGCCCAATTTCATTTGAATTAGGATATGTATTTATCTTTTCATTTATATTAGCAGGTACTAAAAACAAAACAATTGTCCTCTTTTTTTAAGATTCATAATATACATGGCAAAAATATGCTTCAATTAACCCAGATCATGAGATTTGTAGCATTACTCTATTACACAATGGCAAAAATTTTAGGGCGTTGGGCATATGTTTTTGAGTTATTAAAATAGAACAATAATGTAGTTCTAGTATAAGCAAACACAAATCTGGTGAACAGTACTGTTTTCATTATCCTACTTCTTAGTCCGACACTACACCAAACGCTTCACTAAGTTAGTCCAGCTTAGTCTAGTCTAAGCCAGTCCAGCTTAGTCCCTGCAACTAGTCCAGTCCGAGACAGTTCGATGCAACAAACGCACCCTTGAAGTCCTAATGAGAAATTTCATCCCCAATGAGTTGGAAAATGGGGCTAGATCCACCACGGCTAGCAATTCCCTTCCTTGGGTAGCAAAAAATAAGCTACATGTAGCCCCTAAAAGCAGTGGGTCCCACGAGAAAAGTAGCTACCCATGTGAACCAAATTTTGTCACTCTCTCCCACTTGCGAATACACTTGTACTCCTCTTTTATACTTTTTTAAATTCTTTTTCTTTACATTTTTTGTTCCAAAGGTCATCCTTCATTTTATATGTATGTGTAATGCTTAAGACATAAAATGATATAAGATGTTCTACTAAAAGAGTTTACTGTTATTAATTTCTAAATACAAACACACTACATATTAAAATGACATTGAAAGTTTAGAGACCTAAACTGAAAACATAAACAAACAACATACCTAAATTGCAAGGGCATTACAATTTAATTATGAGATGAAATCTTATCTTGTCTGATTTCGGAGAAACAAACCAAAGGATAAAATTGAGATAAAGAAACCTAATCCAACGGTTCATAAGTGATCAATTCCAACTTTGTCAGAAAATGAATTTTTTTAGGTTGAAATGTTCATAATTTTTTTTTTTTTTTTTGAGATAACACGTCCAAAAATAAACTTAAGAAAAGTTAATACAATTTGTTTTATCGTGTAATCAAATTACTACTATATATATATATATAGCCCCATATAAAGTCCAAAAGTAAATAGCTCCTCATTGGAAGATATTCTTTTATAAAGCCCCAATGATTCCTCGAAGCTCTACAATAGGTTATATCCATAACTTTTCCAGCCACATATAAAGCCCTTCATTGGGAATGCTCTAAATAAGCACATGTTTCTCTATAAATCGCTTCTAAAATTCACATAAAACACTTTCAAGTTAATCAGTCAAATAGTCATGAGTACTTTTTGCTATTAGACAACAGTTTTAATTATTTTAGAAGAAGTCCCAAACAAACCCCGAAAGACCTACCAAATGGTCAATGACTAATTAGCAATAAGTGTTTTTTTTGTTTACTTCAACTAGAACAAACGAACTAAAACGTTACTTTTCTTTCATTAGTATTGGTTGAAACAATAAATAATGGCCTAATTAGATTACTAGTCTTTGTAGTGATAGGGTACTCGGAAAATAGTTTATGTGGTACACAATTAGGATTTAAGCCCATGTGGTGAAAATTTGTTAGAATTTATGCCTAAAATCGAAAAATTCGTTAATGGTTAGCGCATGAGGCTCACATGTGAGGCTAAAAAGTTAAAATTAGCCTCACATGTAAGTCTCACGTGCTAACAATTAACGGAGAATTCTTATCCTCATATATGTGGTTCACTTGTTAATAATTAATGGAGAGTAGACATAATTTTCAATTTTGAGCACAAATCCTAACATAATTCACCATAAGGGCTTCAATCCTAATTTTTTACCACAAGAACTATCATCCAACTATCATATCACCACGGAAACTAATAATCCAATCAGGCCTAAATAGATAAACCACAGGTGCATTACTAATTTTCTGATACATCAAACATGGGTTTGGTTAGGCCAAGATGACTTGGGGGGGGGGGGGGGGGGGGTACGTAGTGTGCTTGTTTAATTATACTTGGGTCTAATTCTCCTTTCCGTACTTTCACTATCGTAACGAAAAATCCATCGACAAATATATGGTAAATGACGTTTATTTAGTTTTGACCTTTGTTTATTTCGTGGATGAGTTCATTTGAAGTGGATAGTATCATAGACTCATAGTGGCCGAGTAGTTGCGATGCTTTCACGAGGAAGAAAATTTGATAATTGTAATAAACGTGTAACAACTACTGAAAGTTCATTTGAGAAAGCGCGCTGTGTTTGGATTAGGTTTAAGTAAATAAGTCTATCTGATATTGTATAATATATTATGAAAGGACCAACATTGAGGTCAGAGTTTTAAATTTCCACGATACAGTCGATATTTCTATGAAAATATCTAAAAAAATCATAGAAAGATATGGAAATGGGGAATGAAGTCTAAAATTCACCTTATATCGGAGAAAGTCTTAAGTTTAGGCTAAAATCGATATATATTATTGATATTTTTGATACATTTGTTAAATATCAAATAAACTCTTATATTTTGTCCAAACCATGGTTGACAAAAATTTCATTATGTCCATCGAAAGCAATAAATATCGATATCGATATTCAATATATGTGTCGATATTTTTATAAATTTGCAAATCAATATTTTCACCGATACTAATATTTTAAACATTAGTCGAAGTGTGTGTATAGACTCTCGATACCGATTCGCGGACGTACGTAGGAACTTAGACTTTTCTGCATTCTTAATTTCTTTCAGAACGTAAATTACAAATTAATCATAGACATATATGCATATGTAGGTTTGGAAAAAAAAAAAAATATATATATATATATATATATGCATATGTAGACAACAACGGAAAGTGAAGCTTTTTTGTATATAGCTAACAAATATACATTCTTCCCGGCTTCGAAAGCGATTATATAGATGCACTCAAAAAGTCTATGGTCAAATCACATGTACTTATATAATAAACCTATGATTGTGATATATACCTGCGCGTTGACAAAAAGGAAGATATAAATATTTGAAGATTAGTCCGTACAAGCTACAGTACGTATAATATCTTGGTGCTTCTAGTTCTTTTTAGGGTTTCTTTTTCTTGAGTGATCAACCATCCTTATTTCTTTCTGTCTTTCTAGAAAGAGGGGTAAGTGGGCGCTTCTTTAATTTGGGTGTGAAAAATAAGGTGAACCTTGAAGGGATCTCCTCTTCTCAAACAGCAATATCCCACAATCGGAACATGGAGTCCTTGTAAACTAATATAGTCTACGCCTTAAGGCTGGACTGGACATCATCTTCATTTATATGATATTCAGTCCCAATCAATTAATAAATTCCCCACTTTTCGGCCATTTTTTAGTACATGGTAGTATTGTTGAAAGTGAATCTTACGTCAGAAAAAAGAGAACTTTGTATGTGCTTATAAATAGTTTGGCTACTCCTAAATTGCCAATTGATTTTACGGTCGAAGGAACTTCAACTTTGTTCAAGTTTGAATTGATCAAACATTAGACATACCAACAAAAACAGTAAATTAACATCACACGTATCCTAAAGTTAAGCTGTCTGCTGTCACCGTACCCCTCAACTCAGGTAACTTCATGAATCATGTATATAAGCGGAGGCCGAGACACACACAGAGAGGCATACATTTATCTCCTACCGAAATTGCAGCTGCCGCTGAAATCTTACGTACCCTACTATCTTTAATGCTAGCTTCTTCTGTTAAAGAAATTATGTGAACGATCCTTTCACTATCTTCATTCACTGTTGAAGGTTACAATCCTTTCACTACTTAAAGGCTCTGCAACTTTTTTTCTTTTTTTTCCTGCTATATATACTTCCAGAATTTTATTCATCTGATAAAGAAATGGAGCAATCAAGAAACATGCTCATCAAAATGTTACTTTCCCTTCTCAATCTCCTCAGGATCATCAAGACACACTACTACTCGTTCATGATTACTTTACGTGATGATCAATATCACAAGCTTCCCGGAATAAGTTATTCTGATCGTGTTGCGCTACAAGATCACAATAATTTATTCCCGGAAGTAACCCCTTCGCCTTGGTTGGTGCCGTTGCCGGTTCACTGTATAGCTGAATCCGTGAAGAACCAGCTCCCGACGGTGCAAAATAGAGGAGGCAACACGCAGGATTCGGATTATGGCTCGCACACCGATACGTGTATTGTGTGCATGGATAAAGTGGAAGGAGGGCAAAGGGTGAGAGAGCTTTCCAATTGTTCACATGTATTTCACAAAGAGTGCCTAGATGCTTGGATTGATGAGGGTCAGTGTACCTGTCCTCTTTGTCGATCCAATCTATTGCCAAAGAATTGTACTACTCCAGAACCAAAAGGTCATGAACGGGAGTTGGATCCATGGAGGGCGGAGAGGATGATTTACTTGTTTGGGGACGATTACCAGCTCAAGAGGTAGCTGGCTTTGTTAAGATGTAGGAGATATTTAGTGGTGAAGCAGGCATGAGGTCATTAATTGGTTGTCCTTGACACCAATAACTCCAAAAACTCCATGTGTATTTGTTTGTATTATTGTATTTGACCCCTATAATTAACAGTTAAGGCAAACTAAATTACAACCTCATATTCCTACTTCTTTTATTTTCTTCTATCATATTTGTCTTTCTTTTCTCTCTTCTTGTATGAAATGCTTTAGTTGAAAAGCTTTGGCAGTCTTCAATATTACTCTACAGTATCATGTATCCACCCTCGACAAGCTTCTACTAATAATAGTAGTTGTTGACATATGTTGGCATAAACTTTTGGCATATGTTGACAGGAATTGGCAGATGCCTACTAGGTACTCGACGAAATGGCCCAATAAAACGTTTTGGTTGATACTATGATCCCATTATTTTGAAAATCCTAACTACGCATATATATATGTACGTATTTGAATATAGTATATTAATTGTTATTAATGACTTTTTTATTTGATCGATCATCTTTTTATGAACATAAATAAATAAGAAAGCATGAAAACATGAATATATGAATATATGGTGATGTTGATAATAATTTCAGATTTTTATTTTTAGTTTTCTATTTTCTTATAAATTGAAAACTTGTTTATGTTGGAGAACAAAGTCGCATTCAACACAAAATAATATACACTTTATAGTGGACGTTACTAATATCACATTTTATGATTCAACCCCATACCTAATAGAAGGCCGGCTAAGTTAGAAACTATATCGGCAATGATGGTCTTAAGACTTAGAAAGTAGCGTTAAGGTTTTAGTTTTCAATTTTCATTGTTCTTTTGAAACTTGAAAACAATCATCAAACAAGTTTTTAGGTTTTGGTTTTTCAAAAAAAAAATTGAACGAACACGAAATGATTAACAAACATTAACGAGGCTTTATGATAGGATATTTAGTACCTGCACAAAGAGGGTTTTTTTTTTTTTTTTTAGAGAGAAATGATAGAATTTCATTAACATAACCAACCACTTACAAGGATGCCAGATGGGTACATATACTCCAGTGATCAATTTCTTGATTTGAAGGTAATAAGCACAAATACAAATGATTTAAAAACCCCCATACGGTCATCACACAAAGCACACCACTAAAACGAGGAATCCTGAGATTGATATGTCCTAAAGACACGTGACATACCAAGCAACGAAACCCTCACCAAAACCTAAACAAGATAGCGAGGCTACAAAACTGCATAAGCGATACAAAAACCTATGTGTGACAGCAAGGCTACCAACAAATTTGCATAAATGACACAAAGGCCGAAGCAACAGACCAATAATAAAACGTTAAACTAAAAAACAAAAGAAAATAAACAGGACTTGGATTGTCTGCCCTCCAATTTTGGTACCCTCCTCGTGCCCTTCTGTTTTTATGGTCACGGTTAAGCCACGTCAACATTTTATATTAATATTTCTTTTTGTTTTATTATTTTTATAAAAAAATAATATAAAATATTAACGTGACTTAACCGTGACCACACAAAACAGGAGGGCACGGGGAGGGCAGAGAATCCAAGTCCAAATAAACAGGTGGTGTAGCTGCAAGTTGACAGTAGGTGTGGGGAGCAAAACCAGGGCACATGCAGAAATGTCGGGAGAAGTGCAACACCAGCTGTAGTCGGGACGAACTGAGAGAGGTGGAGAGGAAAAGTTTCCAGCCAGAGCCATCGAAATCGTCGGAACACCACCATAAACCAAACCAACATAATAGTACCGAAAGCCACCAGAGATTCCACAAACCAGAGTTGGTCGCAGTAATGGCAAGAAATAACGGCAACGACATGGGTGGTAAATGGGTTGCCAAGCCAAGACCACCCATGCCACTGAACCGCCATCCCCACCACCATCACGAACCCAAAGAGGACAAAACGATAGTTCCAAGGGTAAAGCCCTCGGATGTCCAAACAACCAAGAGAAAAATGTTGTCAAATATGCACACCCACACAGTGGGAGACCAAGAAGCTACCGCCGGGTGCAAACCCCACCCAGGAGCTACACGAAGCCGAATAAACAAAACCTCCAGAGGTAAGACCGCCACCAACCTGGCAAGAACAGAAAAAGAAGAGTAGGTCAAATACCCATAAAACAACCTAAAAACCAACCCAAAACCGCAGATCTAAGCCCCAAATAAGAGCCTTGTGCGACAATAAAACAACAAAATGGATCTGAGGCTCGCCATCGAAACCATGGAGCCGGTATGCACAGAAGAGTGCGAGGAGAAGGTACTAGGCAGACCAAGGAAATAAAGAAAGAAGAAAAGAAAAAATAACAGCGAATTGAGGGGTTCCCGGGGGGGGGGGGGGGGTTGGGTCGCAGCAAGGGTAGGAAGAATGAGCAAGGGGTGGAGAGGCTAGGAGGAGGGGAATGGTAAAAGAAGGTGGGAGGGGTTGTCGCCAGCCTAAGCCTTAGCAAGGGACCGACGGTTGAGGTTTGCAACGTTAGGGTTTTGCCTTAGAAGGATAGAGAGAATAGGAAGAACTTGTAAAGAGGGTTAAAATCACACAAAATACTTGCAAGCGTACAAGGTACGTAGTTATAGTAAGAATGCTCATGCAAGGTCATTCCCACATGGATTATTTAAAACGATTTATGTAAAAACCAAATCTTAAGAAATTATTTGAAAACAAGGTTTAGAAAAGGTTGATTTTGTGACTAAAAATAATAAAACGAATTTAATAGAAACAATTAAAGAAATCGGCAAGAAAACAATTTTCAAAAAAGAAAAACAAATTGAAATTAAACAATTTTGAAAGAATGATAAAAAGACACCATGGTTATGCTGTCACCTTAACAATCCTATGTAGTTTTACCAATTACTTCTGAATTATACATGCAACTTTGAAGGTTAGGTTTTTTTAATGCATATTCTACTTGTGGAATTCAAGATAGAATGTATATGAAACATGCAATCCATCTGTGACACTCAGATCAATTATAAACATGCATGACTAATTACGATTTGTGTCCCTAAGTGAACTTACAATTATTAACCACAAGAAACATTCCTCAATTTCCGGGTGGCATTCCAAGAAACTGTATCCAGTTACTTATCTAAACATCATGATAATAGCTAAGCATTAAGATGTAGAGATAGTTTAAACATAGTGATTAATAATTCAAAGTATGCATGCATAATATCATAAACAATTAAATAAAGACTACATATTCATGTTAAGGCTCATTCTCCAAATTGATGCGTAGAGAACTCTAATGGCTAATTAGCTTTATTTATGCTACTACAAAATAAAATCCTTCATAGAAAAAATACAAAATAAAATCCTTCATAGAAAAGGTCTTTTAAAAACTAGGAAACTAAATAAGTTAAAGTAAACTATGAAACATAATCCTAATCAATTAGGGGAAATTTGTCCAGCCACGTTCAGGACCTTAGACACCTAAAAAACAGGTACAAGACAACTCTTTTAAAGCTTGAGATGTCCTGAACATATTTGTTGAAAAGCCCATTGCCATAAAACATCATCTTGAACGCCAAAAAAGTTAACTAAGCCCAAAATGGCACTTTAATAGTTTCACACACTGGTCATTTATGTATTCGCCATAAATTAACCACTTAGTATAAATTTGACACAAACAAGTTGAAAGACTTGCGAATGTCCTTCAATTAGAATCACGCCATAATTCATCCGTTCGGTCACTTTTTGTTCAAGAGAATGTCACATGTCATGCAATTAAATTATAATTCAGAAAATCAAAACATGATCAAACAAATACCAAAATATACTAAAACAAAGTAAAATATATAGTATAATTTTGACTCATCACTTTACAACTGAGTAAAACGATATATGATAATCAAACGGTACCCATGCATCATATCAGTTTCTTCTTACTTTTGTTTTACCCGTGGGTTAAAAGAAAACCAAACCTAGATTCAACTAGAAGTAATTCGCAACCCGTTGGGTCATCAAAGATCACCGATTAACGGGTCACGGACCAGCTAGCATTGTCACCCTAGCTAGCACATCTCAATGGTCCCCATGCATGATCGAAATGTCACCGACTCACCATTCAAATTCAAGTATTCCAACTGACTGGAAAAAGAAAAACGGACCGACAAAGGAAACGGACCGACCTCTTAGACGTAGACAGACAAAGGAGTACTTTTTGTTGGCAAAATCTCTAGATCTTATTGAGTGAGAAGCATCAATTAATTTGTACGTTATTCGTAAATTGCCTACTTTCTTGGACTTGTTTGGCAGATGAACCGGTTGATCTGAAATCATATTTTGTTGGACTAGTAGCCATAAGAGTGTTTTTCTTCGGAAAATTGTATTCATATAGTTTGTTCGCTAGAATTGAATGTCTTAATAATTTTGAATTTGTCTAAATTTTGTAAGAATTATATATTTATAATGTACTAAAATACAAACAGTAGCCATAAACCGGTGTTGACTTGGGGTATCTAAACTAAAAATATAAGATATATATATACATATATATATATATAAGAAAAGAGAGACTTGCTTTGGGTATAAATCTAAACCAAAAATAGAAGATGTATAAAAAATAAGAAAGACTTAGGAGTAAGATTCGTAGGAGATGGTTAATTTGGTGCATTTTTATGCATGGATTCTCTCTATCTGTCTCTCGTTGACGCACAGCGAAGCATCACATGATTGAATGGGCGGAGATGCGAATGTGTTCGCACCTACCAAGACATCGTTATCATCTTCTTTTTCAAAGACTACAAAAAGTAGCCAGCAAATGAAAAGCAAGCCTAGCTTAATTAGCTTGCATTATTTCAGAGAACAAACCCTACTTGCTCATTGTTCCAATACAAAAAAGATGAGCCCCTCAGAAGATGCGACTTTAATTTACCGGTTCCCAAAATGTATCTATAAGTTGACAAAGTGAGCACACAAAATTAATGAATAAGTAGGAAAAAAAAACATCACTTGATCGCCATATATAGCTCGATTAATGTTCGTAACTTTCATTAGTTTGTTCTAAAGTTTCCATAATTTGACAATATGGAACCATCAAATCTGGTCTACCAAGGAAGTCGGTAAAGCTCCTTCAGTAATTACGAGTTATGATTTTACGTGAACACTAAAAAGTTGAACAAGAAAGAAAGATTCGAACTTAAGTGTTAAGGAAGAAGCACATTGCTCTATCCAACTTGGTTAACCAAAGTACGGAGCTCCTTGATTGATTAATTACAGTCAACTTCATCCAATATTCAACAATACTCAAATTGATTCCTTAATTTGCAACCAAGAAGTATTAATCCCATACATATTTAATTAAGAATATCCTATGTATCGTTGGATATGTTCTTGTACTTATTCTCTAGTATAGCAAGGAAAATGAAGACAGCTTGACGTACGGGCGCAAAAAAAATTCAACGGGAGCTTCTTGATTTATTAATTACACCGGGCATCATTCAATATTCCCAAAAATAAGGAAACTTTTTTAAATGTCATACTAATTTGTCATATGAACTAAATTTTTTTAAGTAATTTGTCATATAAATTTCTGAAATTATTAATTTGTCTCACCTTAACTCCGTTAAGTTTTTAATCCAAAAGAAGAATATCTTGAACTTTTGATCCCATTTTTCACAAGTTTATTTATTTATGGGATAAATTGATTTTACACTAGGGTGGGCGATAAATTATATTTCAAATTGCTTTCTATCCAAAATAAGTATAAATTATATTTCAAAAAAATTCTCAAAATTTAATTACTCAAATTGCTTTGTCGTGCCCTAGATTGTATATCAATATTATTCAGTATCCTCGTAGGATGGTGGTTGTTGATTTATATAATCATACATATAGTTGACTTCATCAAATTGACGTGTGATGCTAATAAAAGCCACTACATACGTAACCCTAATTAAAATACATCAACGTACGCCAGCCCGTTATAAACTTCTGTGAGCTCAATTATCAGAGCATCCACCATGCATCATCTCCTACTATCCGGTGCCACCATACCCCTCTAAGAGCAACTCAAGCGTAGGAAGGCCCCATGGGCAACTGTCTTTTGAATCCCCTTCAGTGAACAGTAATTATCTTTAATTAACAGTAATTGTTTTTTGCATTTTCACCCTTAACTGAATAGTCATGGCAATAGGTAATAAAATATTCGTATTTTTTATTTTATAAAATAATACAAAATTATTTTATTTGTAACTTCGGATAAGATTTTTAATTGTTCTCGTTGCGCTACGTGTCATTATCCGAAAAGATTGTGACACGTGGCACAACGGTAACATATCTGATTTTTTTTCCTTTTTTTCTTTTTATTTTTTAATTTTTAAAGGCGAATAATGTGGACCGTTGATCTGAAATCCAACAGCTGATATTGGGGGAGTTTTGAAATTTTTTTTTTTATCGTTGGAAATCCAACGGTCCATAAAAAGTATCCGTTGAAATCCAACAGACGAGAATGTGCCACGTGCCCCAAAAAACGGTAACATTTCTGACATTTGGACCACGGGCCCCACCAACTGAAAAGATGTTGGTGATGCGCCCTCATGCGCACATATGCGACACGTGCCTGATGCAAATTTTTTAATAATGTGGCTGACGTCAACCATGTATCATACGGTCCCAAGCGCATGAGCTGGAGCAAGAAAGGGAGGCAATTGGATTGAAATGGTTGCCGATCCACCGGGCTATCACATACGGTGGACCTGCTCTAAAGAAAATTATCAACTTGTAGTGTATGATATTATATTTTTGGGGCATTTCTTGTGTATTTTAATTAATTAATTTCTAATTATCAAACTTGTTGGCCGGTCAAACCCTACCTGTTTCCAAAGACCTTCCTTTTTTGCAAAACTGGTTAGGTTAAATGTCCACTTTGTAAAAAATAAAACTAAAAATGTTCATTTTTTTTTTCCGGGTGAACTGTTCATTTTGTTATTTTAGTAGACGATCCTTTCACTGTCTTCCTCCACTATATATCGGTTACGTTTGCTTGGTATTTGTGACTCTGATCTGTCTCTCTCTCTCTCTCTCTCTCTCTCTCTCTCTCACATTACATTCATCTGATGGGTCGACCGAGAAACCTGCTTTCCAAATTGTTACTCGTTCTTCTCGATCTACTCAACATGATCAAGTTACACTACTGCTTACTCATTAAACAACGTCAACAATTTAACAAGCTACATATTTATGAACATCGTCCGGTAGAGAATGATTCATTCCCACCACCGCCACCACAAGCAGCCACTCCTTCATGGCGGCCTTCACCTTGGTTGGTACCATTACCGGTCCACTGCATAGCTGAATCAGTCAAGAACCAACTCCCGGTGCTGCAATACCAAGAAACTCTCATGAAAACACGAAGCCAAGCAGAAGCAGAAGAACAGGACTGCCACGTGAATATGTGCATAGTGTGCATGGATAGCATGGAGGAAGGCCAAGTGGTGAGAGAGCCATGCAATTGTTCACATGCTTTTCATAAGGAGTGCCTAGATGTCTGGATTGATCAAGGTCAGCTAACATGTCCTCTCTGTAGATCAGAGCTATTGCCTAAAACTTGTAGTACTTCCCCAAACTCAAAAGATAAGGATCCATGGAGGAAGGAGAGGATGATTTACTTGTTTGGTGATGATTACTTCATGAGCTAGCTGGCCTACTAAGCCGATCTTGTTTCAGAAATCAGAATATTAATTGTTGCATTTTCTTATCTGAAGTTTCAACTCTCAAGCCAATTAACTCAAAGTTTTCATTAGTTAATTTTTGTTTGTAGATTATTATGTTTGCTCGATCTTTCTTAATTCCAAGTAGTTGCCGTAGAACCTATAAAAAAGAGAGAGTTGTAGCAAGAACTACTCTTGTGCACGCACTTCACCCGTCTCGGACGCAACCCGTCCCCTTTATTTTATAGAAGAATTGAACTTATTGCTGGGCTAGTTATTCTAAGCCCCAATTGGCTGCAGGATTTCGCTCTGCAACTAGATGAAGATCGCTTTGGGGGTTAATGTGGCGTGGCTGAATATAGAGCAATCCGCCACCGCAACGTTTGATCAATAGATTACATAGGACTTCAGAAGATAATCTCTTATATTAGGATAATACTATGGAAACTAAATTTGTAGACAAAATTTACAAATTAAATGATGCATCAACAATAAGAAATGAGCACGTTTATCAACACTTAGTAATAAACATGATCAAGTTACACTACTGCTTACTCATTAAACAACGTCAACAATTTAACAAGCTACATATTTATGAACATCGTCCGGTAGAGAATGATTCATTCCCACCACCGCCACCACAAGCAGCCACTCCTTCATGGCGGCCTTCACCTTGGTTGGTACCATTACCGGTCCACTGCATAGCTGAATCAGTCAAGAACCAACTCCCGGTGCTGCAATACCAAGAAACTCTCATGAAAACACGAAGCCAAGCAGAAGCAGAAGAACAGGACTGCCACGTGAATATGTGTGCATAGTGTGCATGGATAGCATGGAGGAAGGCCAAGTGGTGAGAGAGCCATGCAATTGTTCACATGCTTTTCATAAGGAGTGCCTAGATGTCTGGATTGATCAAGGTCAGCTAACATGCCCTCTCTGTAGATCAGAGCTATTGCCTAAAACTTGTAGTACTTCCCCAAACTCAAAAGATAAGGATCCATGGAGGAAGGAGAGGATGATTTACTTGTTTGGTGATGATTACTTCATGAGCTAGCTGGCCTACTAAGCCGATCTTGTTTCAGAAATCAGAATATTAATTGTTGCATTTTCTTATCTGAAGTTTCAACTCTCAAGCCAATTAACTCAAAGTTTTCATTAGTTAATTTTTGTTTGTAGATTATTATGTTTGCTCGATCTTTCTTAATTCCAAGTAGTTGCAGTAGAACCTATAAAAAAGAGAGTTGTAGCAAGAACTACTCTTGTGCACGCACTTCACCCGGCTCGGACGCAACCCGTCCCCTTTATTTTATAGAAGAATTGAACTTATTGCTGGGCTAGTTATTCTAAGCCCCAATTGGCTGCAGGATTCCGCTCTGCAACTAGATGAAGGTTGCTTCGGGGGTTACTGTGGCGTGGCTGAATATAGAGCAATCCGCCCCTGCAACGTTTGATTCATAGATTACATAGGACTTCGGAAGATAATCTCTTATATTAGGATAATACTAGGGAAACTAAATGATACGTTACCAATAAGAAATAAGCACGTTTTTCAACACTTCGTAATATTTAATCATCAATTTTCATGTTAATTAGTTTATTAATTTTGTCTACAAAATTTAATCTCCTCAGCATTATTTTATCCGTATATATACTTAGTGGTTAATTTGTAAGAATATTTTACACATATAATCGTGAGGTTAGGTACACATGAAAATGGCTAACCTCATGAGTCAAGATTACGAAGGTTTCTATGTTCCATCATTTTATTTTTGGACGCTACCTTTCGAAATCAATTGCCCAGTGTACCCACATAGCACATGTTCATCTCATGAAAACATAGTTTCTCTCGTGATCTAATTAATTTCCCGAAATTTAGATTTCACAAAGATGCTGAAACTTCCACATGCATGGCAAACATCGATAGGTTTGAAATAGTCTGCTTCTGTAAGCTTCCACACTTTTACAACCAAATGTGATGTACCATGAAGAGATTGGTTATCACGATTCATTTCATGTGTCATAATACAAGTGGTTAAATATTAAAAAAAAAATTGCTTATATTATGATACCTGATATATCGGACTGATTCACAAGAAAAATTTCTCAATGCCATGCATCTCTCCTCTCCTCCAAGTTCCAATAATTTTTTTTGTATATTCGGAACATCATCAAGTCCACCTGTATAATAACATTTCGAACGGTAATACCAATTAATTTCAAGTAAATATCTATTCCCAAGCCACCCAACGTTATGTGGTGTTACTTGTATCAATTTATCCATGGTACGCTAAATGTATATATATTTTTATCGAATCCTATACAATACCTTCATAAAATATATAATTTTTTGACAAGACGATTTTTTTTATATAACGATATTATTTATATTAAATAAGTTATATAATTTATCCATGAGTATTGTTTTTTTCATGACATACAGTGAGTCTGAAGTTGAAAAATTATGCAATGTTGAAACAATCATGTATAAATAAGTGTATCATTCTCATTCATTACTCCATCATTCACGGAATAAATAAAAGATATCGATAAAAATACATACATGTATTTAATACAATCATCATCTCGATCAGATAATAATCGTATATACATAATCATTGTAGCCATCCTAAAATAAATACATGCTAAAGGCTTTTGTAAACTAGTTCTTGAAGGCCCAATGTTTCTTATGGACCACAACCATTTTAGCCCACAATTAATATAATTATGTTGAACCGGTTCATCTTTGTGGATTTGCTCAAATTCCCCACCTCTTATTCTTTTCCCCTACAAAACACCACCACAACCCTTTCCCCGATTTCGTATTCACTCTTATCCATCTTGGATTTTGACTCAGATCGAAGAGAAGAATGGAGCTGATCACCAAAACTCCATCATCCCTTCGCCCAACATATATCTCCGATCGCCATTGTTATCATCATCTTCGCAGTTGTTGACATGCCGCCGCCGCCGCAACAACCGATCTGCAACAACCTCCCAACGCTACCCGATCTCCTCCTGACGGCGATCTCCATCTCCTTCCTCTTCTCCTCCTCCGCCCGAGCTACCCTCCTCTCCAAAACCCCATTTTCCCATTTACCTTCCTGCCCTCGCCGCCTTTTCAAAATCCCCACCATGTCTCTCCACCACCACCCCCAGCAGCACCGCTTTGCAACCCCGCAGTCCCTCTCCGAGTGGCTCAAGCCCCGATTGCTCTCCGACTCTCTCGCCTCTTGGGGGGTCAAGCCTGGCACCAAGAACGTCCACAACCTCTGGCTCGAGCTCTCCGAAGGCGAAAGCTTTTTAGCCGATTCATCCCCGCCGGTTCGAACGGTTCACGTTGTCACGGTCCGGATCATCGACGATAAATCCCGGGTTTTGATCGAAGCCCACCAAGAATTATCGGATGGCAGCGTCAGGAGCCGAGGCCGGCCACTGTCAGAGAAAATGAAACCCGGAGAGGACCACGAATCGGCGGCGAACCGGGCGGTTATGGAAGAGCTCGGTTCGATATTGAATTCGGCAAGCAACGGCATTGTGAAGATTGTTCCGGGTTCTTATGAGAAAAGGGTGGAGGAGCGGCATTCAATGTCGTATCCGGGCTTGCCGGCGTGTTACGTGCTGCACTCGGTGGATGCTTGGGTGGAGGGCTTGCCGGAAGGTGAGTTTTGCACCGAGGAGGAGCAGGAGTATCCGAATGGCGGAGCGATGAGCATTGCCCACGAGGCTGTGTCTGTCAAGAAGCATTTTTGGAAATGGGTTAGTCTTGATTCCATAAATTAATCACTTCACAATTTAGTTCAATAAATTGTTGGATTTGTTGAACTGTTTAGATTATGATATACTACTTATAAAGATACTTGACATTAAAGCAATCCTGTAAGAAAATGTCGTTTTGAGAATTTTGGCTATTGTTTATGAGAGGACATATTGATTCGATTTTCGGTTGAATGTGTGTATTACTTTTACTTTGAATCATCGTAATACTGGTTGTGTAATTTTTGCTTTACCGTACTTCGCTTGCAGCTTTTACGGTGCACTGATTTTTGACTTGAATGCTTTATCGAACTCGTTTGTCTCTTTTGGGAGCTGTTATTTGTTCAGGAAGGACTTGAGAACGTATAGGCCTTATGATCCAATTGCGAATTAAATTGCTAACCGAAAAATGCAGCTTGATTGACCAGTTAGTCCCACACAGTGCTTGATAATCTACGAACGAATGCTTGACCACGGGGTGCTGGGTTACTTGTGTTCAAGTGAATGAGAACAGATTTTTGGTTAAAATTACCGTATAGCATTAGCTTAGGCAATGTTTAACAGTTTCTGATCGGCGTCTGGGAATGTTGTCAAATTCTGGTGCAAGTAAAGCTTCACAGAATAGTAGCAGGCTACTAGTTGATATAGAAAGACAGTTATAAGTAGTCTAGTAATTTCCTTCAGAAGATGCGATTATGAGAGAGAGGCTCGAGTAAAAAAGGTAGAGGAAAGACTTAGGAAGACTTAGAAAGAGACTCTAAGAAAAGACATGGAGTACTTGAAGCTAACAGAACACTTGACGCAAAAACGAGTGTAGTGGCGTTCTAGGATTCATACAGCTGACACCACTTAATGGATAAGGTTTTGTTGTTGTTGATGTTGTTTCACTATCTTTATAAGAAATTGCACAACAAATCACTCTGCTTGCACTGCGTTCTCTTGTTGACTATAACATATGCACTCAAAGGTCTTGAATATCCTAATTTAGTGCTTGGTTATGTCTAGGTCTTTGATTCCTTCGTGTTTCTTACATCAAGATTTCAAATGGATTTTTGTGTTCTTCCATTCTAGTTCATGCTCACCCTTGAATCTGGATCAGCTTTTTGGAAATTTTGGTGTAGACTTTGATTCGTTGTTGCTACTCAAAAGATTGATTGCCTTGTTCATTAAGTTGTTCGCCAACTAACAACTGCTGCAGTATTTCTCTGTAGAATGTAGACACTTATCATCTCAATTATTTGTGTTTCATCTTAGACCTTTAAGCATCGGGGAATTAAAGTCGCTTCTCGCGTAGATTTCTCCTGTAAGATTGATGTAAAACTTCTTCAAGTTCTTGAACTGTCCATAGAAATTACCGGATGGATGTTGAAACGCAATTATAGAAGCGTCGTTGTTGTGAAGTTTGTGTGGTTTTCTTATTAGGTTGGTTGGAGACGCAAGCTTTCTTTCGTATCGTTAAAAAGTAGGTTTACTTTTGATATTTGTGGGACTAGATGTTTTTTGGCCACAATTATTTCTTCTTTTGCTTTTGAGGACGCACTGAAAGATGATGTATGTCAAGTCAACATCTTAAATTTGAAGTATTGAAGCGTTTGTGTATTTTGCAAGATCTGCCAAGATGGCCGTTCTTTGGTGCTCTCTAGTATTTTAATGTTGGGATGTCCCAATGTTAATACAAGTTTATATATATATATATATATATATATATATATATATATATATATATAAAAGAACAGAGCGCAAAGTGTGCAAAAATAAAAATAAAAATCAGTTTATTCATTGAGGGATTTCGTCGAACATTTGGTGAGTTTGTTGTCAGCCATCCTATGTTGCGCATATCTCAACAAATATCGGCATATGTCGAAATAATTTGATGAGTGATAAAGAAGAATTTGTCGAGTGATGTTGACGCAATCTGTTGAGAGATGCTTAACATTTATTACATTAAACAATTAGTAGGCATAAAAATGTCTTATACCGAACATACGAAAGGTCTTTAGAAGACTCTCGCATGCATATTTAATTTGTTGGCATGTTCACAAATTCACGTTGGACAACCTTGCGTGATGGCCACCAGCCAGCTCGCAACTATCTCGCAAGATTTGTCCCGCGCTGGAATTTTCGGCCGCTGTTTAAGTGGAGTCTCGGGTCCTTGGATGAAGAAGGGTATTATAGTGGTATTCACACGCTTATTTTTATCTTTCATGCACTTTTGTTAATTTTTTATCATTGATCTTTTTTAATTCGTTCAATCCGACGACCTAAAATTAAAAAAGTATGTAAAAAGTAAAAATGAGTATGAGGAGGACGAAACTAAAAAGGTTAACCTAAAGTCATGAACTGGAGGCTTACCACAAAGCTGTAAAGGCAAACCATAATTGGTCATATTTTATCCCAGAATTAGGTGGTTGTTTCAAAGTGGTCAATTGGTTGACAAATAGCAAATTTGCAGTTTAAAAACATTTTGATATCTTAAAGCAGAAGGTTAAAGTTCATTTTGTTTACTTGCAAGAACAAAGAGTTCTCTTTTTTTGAAAGAATAAAAAGTTCATTTTGTTTACTTGCAAGAACAAAGAGTTCTCTTTTTTTGAAAGAATAAAAATGAATAAATGAAATAGTTTTCAGACACAAGCATGAGAGTTACTCTAATAAGAAATTCTTAGTAAATATCTTCCGTTTATCCTTTTTGACCGGAATTAGCACATTCTGATGTATATTCAATTGACAGATTCATTTCCATTCTTAGGTTGATGGAATTATGCTCAAAGATTATGTTGCGACTTTTGCTTCCATGCATTACAAATTACAAGTGCACATGATTGTTAAAGGTGAAGGGTTGAAGTGTAAATTTGGAGATTCCTTAACGAAGAAAACAATGGATTTTCCCTCTTTTTTTTTTTCTTTTTCTTTCTTGTTGGCATCGCACCTATCATTACTCTTTTATGTTCTTTTTCCCCTCAATCTCTTTCCTTTCTCCTGCCTGCAGAACTACCACCAAACTAGAAAAATCAAAACCAAAACCCACCATGAAAAATAATCTATGAGAAGATGATCTCCATTTCTAATCAGTTTAGAGCATTCAGACGTTTCCAGATCCTCGCAAGGCGGAGAGCCTTGTTGGCCTTGGATTCGCCTTTTATCGTTACTGTTGAGGTCCCGTGTTTGAATTCTTTCTCACTCAGTATCGCTTGTATCGTAAAGAAACCAAAAAGAAGATAAGATCGACGATACAATTAAGCAAGCCTTTCATTCTCACTCATATATGATCATTACTTCCAGTCCTAGATATATATCAATCATATGATTAATTGATACAAATTTACAAAAACTTAGGCGCAGAACTAAACATCAACAAACATGACCAAGCAAATATTCAAGAACCAATCAAGAAACATACATGTTAGTAGTACGATCGAAGTAGTCTTGGTGGTTTAGGGAAGAACTCCACTCTATGCTACTGAGGCGTTATCCAGGTCCTGATGTGGGTAAGTTTCTCTTGTAATTCAGACGTTGGTAGAGCATTGAGTCCCTTGCCTTGCAGTGAGAGGACCAGTTGGAACATAAGGACCAAAAGCCATAACAGCAAGACAATCCACGGTAACCCGATATTTCCCGGAAACCCAAGTTCCAACCTTCCATCGAATTCGTCCTATCACTTTGAGATTCAAAACCAGTCTACCAGCCGTTTGATCACGTCCCACTTCATAGCCAAACGAGGGATCCACCGGCAGACCTATTCCCACCAGAGAAGCTGTCAAGACATTGGTGTCTTCATGTCCTTGGTAAAACGGAGGAAGAGAAGTGTAAAGAGTGATTTGCTGGCCCTTGTATACAGCGTAGACTTTAAGCTCGTCATAGTAAATCCCGACTTTCTGATTAGGGTTTTTCGAAAGGAGGGTGAGTTGGACGGACGAGTTGAGGAGGTGACCGCCGGAGAGGTTCAGCTGGTAGATATCGGCTTCTTTGAGGGAGAACTCGGGTTTCGTGGGTCGAAGGATGAGCCAGACGAGTAGTATTATGGAGAGAATTGTGGTGGCAAATGTAGAGAATAGTAAGAAAAGCTTCCTGTAGAGCTTGCTAATGTTAAGTCCTTGTTTGTTGCCACAGTGTTTAGGAGATTTTGTGAGGGCTTCAGACATTTGCAGCTACAAATGTTTAGAGAGAGAAAGAAAGAGTTAGACAGAGGAGGTTTACAGGGTTAAGCAAGAGGAGGGAGGTCATGGGGTTAATAAAGGGTGCAAAAAGCAGCAATAATTTGCTCTCTCTTGGACTTTTGACTGGCAGCTTCCTCATATTGCGGTGGGAAGTGGCTGTAAGTTATATAGTTGTAAACTTGTAGAATGCGCTTCTAATTTAAAAGGGTAAATGATATTGTACGGCTGTTAATTTAAGTATGTTATGTGACATTAGATTAATCGTTAAAAACATATAGCATGTTCAGATATCCAACGACGAGAAAATATTACATTTTTAGGTAAAATCATGCATATATTTTAACCGTTGGATCATTGTACACCTGTTGATCGACGTTGGATGGTTGATCATGCTTCATGATTGGTGAGCCTTGCTGTGGATCGATGTAGCACATCAGATAGGGTTGTTGTGGGATGATTCACGAATTGGCCATGTCAGGGGTGGGACGAGCTTAGCCTTTTCCTAAAAGCAAACTGGATTATATTCGTCTGTTTACTAACTTGCAAATGCAAAAGTTCGCATGAAGGAATATTAGTAGTGCTGCGTGAAAACGACATGAAAATATAGGAAGTTGTGCTGGTTCAAGTAAAACCCCTTTGCGGCCTAAGAGTCCAAAACAACTTAAGAGTGAGGTTTAGGGTACAACTCAAGAGTAAGGGTTAGGGTGGCAAAGTTGTTAGTTAGGAAAATAGAGTAATCAAATCAATTGTTCATCCATCATCTGTTTTGATTAATTCATGAATATTCTAGGTTGTTCATATTATTGTCACTATTAGTCACATCTCGACCCGGGCTCAACCATATTCCGTGGTCAACTCCGCCGTAGCACGATTTGTTCGTTTTGGGTCCCGACCACGCCCTCACGATTTTGTTTCTGTGAGTGAGAACTTCCCAATGGGTCACCCATCCTAGGAATGGTCTGACCCCTTTCTCGCTTAACTTCGGAGTTCCGACGAAAACTGAAGCCAATGAGCTTCCAAAAAGCCTAGTGTTATATAGAGGTGAGCATGTACATATAAGGTATAGAGAATCCACTTCCCCGGACAATGTGGGATGTTACACTATTCCCACACATAATATAGATGTGCAAATGAGGGTTAGGTGAGTTGACTTACACGGATGTCGCCTTCTTGCATCCGAGTTTGATTTCTAAATCCCGGTAAATTAAATAATTTTAAGTTATTACCTTGACAAGAAAAAAAAATATGTGGGGAACAGACATCATTGAGTTGGTTTCAAGATATGCGTGATGATTCATGAATATACATGTGTGCCATGCAACAAAGTTTGAAAAGTTGAATTTATGGACGCTACTCATATCTGATTATGCTTTACCACCAAATATAATGTAAAATATACATATAGGGTACCGTGATGAGGACGATCAAAATTCAAAAGCAGATAGATGATATTGAGGATATCTCTGTGCGTAGATCTATCTTAACCAGAATCAGAGATTGGGAAGCACTTTTGGAGTAATTGAGAGGAAAGTGAAGGCTTTTAAAGAGCAATAAGAGATAGCATAGCCAATAGGAGCCATAGCCTGTCTCATCGATTGAGCGTGAGAGAAGAAAATGGTGCAATATCGCCAAGTGGCCTGCCCTTCTCTTAAGCTTTGTCCTCCCTTGTTTCAGTCAATGGAAGATTAATCATTAGAACTTTGAGATTAGGGGATTAAGAGATGACTGATTGACGGTGCAGATCTTGCTAAATTAGGGTCTAAAGTCTGAACACAATGAGAGAGAGGGAGTTTTCAAATTTATTTATCAGAAAGAGTTCAAAAGCAGAGAAGACATGGAGAATCTGTAAACAGGCTTCTTGGAAACCACAGGGAGACATCACCAATCATTCATTTTTTTGGATTTTTATGTCTTTATGCAGCTGTTGCTTTTGAGTTAAGGAAATACTAAAAGGCTGTTAGTTGATGAGCCTCAATATCGTTTTTTATTCGAGAGATATTCTAGTTTATTCTAAATAACAAGAAAATGATTCGAACTTTGATACAAAAGAAGACATTATTCTAATTAACTTAGCTACGTCTGAGTTTTGTAATGTGAATACTTAGAAAACTACGTATCTTGGACAGAAAATATCACTGATTTACTTTGCATTATGGTTTGGTCTATTGTTAGGAGGGACCCTTCTGTTAAGAATCTGGAAGAGAATATTATAGATGACTTACAGTTGCTGCTCGTTTGAAAGCTGAGAGGTGTGTTGGTTTTTGCTTTTTTGAAACTTTTCATTTGAGTGATTTCTCATCTACTCATCTATTTAGTCTTCTTTTGTATATAAATTTTTGCTTCTTTCGCCATCTGGGTCCAAAAAAGGAAGTTCGAAGTTCCTTTATGACTTTGATTTTAAAAAGAGCCAAAAAAAAAGACCTAGGGTTTTTTCATTTCACTGATTGTTTAGAGATAAGCATGTTCTTCTGGGGGCATATGATAGTAGCCCTTTTGTTCCACCACCATCACATATTCAGCCAATCCAGGCTAACAGTGTGTGTTGAGTCATTGATCAACTGAGGAGGAAGAGAAACTTCAGTAGGTGCGCGGCATAGTCGGGCATGTAGGGCAATTAAAAAGTTGCCACAACGATACAAGTAGGGCCTGATGCGGGGTGGGGTTTGGGGGCCTTGAGAGAAAGTGAAAGACCCTATTTTCCCTAAAGTTTACTTGCACCTGAGATATCTTGCCACTGTAGTGAAATTCCAAACTCTTAAAACACTTAAATATATATATAGGAAACTTAAAAGTTAAAACACAGGATACCATCACAATGATATGCCGAGTGTTTCGTTTGTTCAGCTGGGCCCAGAATGATGGCATTGGGAAGATGACCATATGACGTACCTGCAAATTGGTGGTGGTAAAGACTGATGTTGTTGTTCATATGCATTTGTATCTTTCTATCCCAACATCTGCAAAGATATCCCATGCATTATTTCAACTAATTCACTGCACAATTTAAGCACGGCATGCATTACTTAGTGATGTTATATTTATTAATAAAGCCAAATTTAGTACTAGAAAGAGATGGATTGGAGCGTGCCTTCGAGTTGAGTTGCCTATAAACAGAGACTTGTTTACAAGTTGGCAAAATTACCAACCACAATTAGTGGGGAAAGAAAGAAGGCAACGATCAATTTGTGGACACCGACGACGACTTTGACAAGTCCTTTTGGTTTTGGAAAGCATGCACGTAATTGTAGGCTGTATCCAACGACGACGTATCTATCTATATCAGTAGGCTGTTTTGGTGGTAGAAAATGATATTTATGAATTCAAGTTGCAGAGTGGAGCACTCACTTTTTGTTCACCATCAGAATTTAAACGTACAAAAACAACTAATGATTATTTGTTTATGGAAATGAGCACCTATAAAAATTAGCCGACACTACGGAATTGAGCACTCAAACTGTGTCGCTGTTTGAAAACGCCACCACCTTTGAAGTTATTGAAATTTTGCGAATGAAGTTGAGGTTCAACTCTAAAATTAATTGCCTATAAGCTTTTGCAAGATTTTATAACGTTTCGAAGTGGGATTATTCTTCACATCCTCACAATTTTTTGGCAACATTTCAAGCCTTACACATGGATGGACATGCACAGACGTTGTGAAAGAAGTTCATGTTTCACCAAAAAACTAATCAGTAATAGGAAAGTGACTCAACTCCTTATAAGTGCTTACAAAGTTTTTTTTACTTTCCAACGTGGATAATTATTTCCTCACACTCGGAAGGAGCACTCGATGTTAAACTGTGGTTAATATACAACTTATACCTTGTGGATTCCCTCAAATTATTTAGTTAGTGATAATAACACAAGCATAAATGATCAAATGAAGCTTGTATACCAAATGAGATTTGAAATCTTGAATGAACAAACCTATGCGATAACAAACATATATAGTATGACTAAAACATCCCTAGGAACAAAAATATACAACCCTATTTTACAAATTGGTCAAATGAGTTAATACAATATATACTAAGAAGATGAACGTAGAAGTGATGTCAGAAGCTTCTTCAGGTCCGTACTACTCTCCTCATCTGTGTTTCTGGGCATCAAAAACTGAAACAATGGTGTAACAAAGCTATATACTACTTATAGTGCCATCTTAACTTGAAGTACAAGAAACTCCAAGTAGTTAACCCTAAAATATATTGCCATCAGTTTCTGCAGGTGAAGGATCAGTACTCGCTTGACGGACAAACTGCCCTTTTATTCTGGGACGCTGCTCTGCGAGTTTCTTTCTGCTCTCGTAGCGAACCTGCAGAATGGACCATATCGTGTTAAAATGCGAGTTTCTTTGGGGACTAGGGTGGGAGAGGCAGTAGTAGTAAAAATTAGAGCAATGGTAGAAAGGATGACAAAGATAATGAAGTACCTTCTTGTCGTAGCATCTATCTTTGCGCTTCAAGCGGAACTTGTTTAGAGCTGCTTCTCTTTGGATGGATCGATAAGAATTTCCGTTTTGATTAAAGAAACTGTCTTCATTCTTGCTCTCTGGCGCAGCCCTAAACATAGCCACCTGATCGACATTGTTGCTTCCACAAGCACTTCCGTACCCCATGCTACTAAGATGACCAGTATTGCCATTACAGAAACTACTACTCGCACTCTGATCGGTTGCTGAGGACATATGCCCTCGATCCTCATCAAATCTTTGATCCTGATTCTGCATTGTTTGGTCCACGGTACCTTTGGTATTTTGATAAAGTGTGCCGTAAACTTGCTCAGTTTTATCTTTCTGAAGATTTGCGGGATAAAAGGTATTCATTAGGAACGAGGGTTCCTGCTGGGCAGCTGAACTAGGCATTGGCGATGGACTTGATTGTGTACCAAACATTGGAGGTAGCACAGTACCATACCCATTGCTTAGATTGTTAAACCTTATGCCTTTCACGGGAACTGGATGAGGAAATAATCTCTGCTCAGGGAGTGACGTTCCAATTTCAGATTGGTTAGACTGACCAGTAGCCAGAGTGATAATACTCCTGGGAGTACTTAAAGTTGTAGGAGAAGTATCACAATCAGCGTTGGTATTAGATGTTTGCATCTCGCATGTAGCTTCATATGCCTTTTGCTGATCGCACAGTGATGTTTTCTGGGGCTGCATTGGCCTGTTGATGTATCTGCAAGACAGGTCGTTGATTGAATTAGAAAATAAGTGGCAAAAGAGAAAAATTGATGTGCACATGTCACAAAATTCCAAGCTTAGAAAATGGAAACTCACCTTGAAAAGGCAGAAGCATTAGAATGGCCAAGGGCATGCCTTTTCTCATTAACTCGATTCTCAAAGCCACTGGAATCAGGTCTTCTCAAGGATAGATCCAACTGTGGAGCAGAATCAAACATGCTAGGTGTATGACTTGAAGAAGAATTTCTCTGGTTGCTACTTGGATATTTACTGAATGCTCCAATGAAGTCCGTGATATCTCTAGAAGAGTTGACAAGTAGATCGTTGTTGTCACAAGCTTCACTAGTCATATTATCATCCCTCCTCTGACTTTCTGGCTTGGCACCCTTGCCTGGTGAAACTGCTGTGTCAGTGTTTTCATCGGCAGGCTCGGTTGTTCCTAATTGGATTGACACAATCATAAAACGTTAGCAGGCCTTCCTACAAAACTGAACAGACAAGAAGCTACTAAATTGGAAAGGTACAGATGTTATACCTCTAGCTGCTTTTTCACGCGTAAGCAATTTCTCACCAAATTTGGCGTGTGCTTCATCTTTCTGCATTCTCAAGTCACCAAGAGAAGTTTTTCCCTGTATTTGCGGTGAATATTCCTGCATATCCACAGGGGCACTCTCAGTTTCGAAGTCTGGCTTTGTACAAGAGCTCTGCAAGAGAATAAATCGTACAGTCAGTCTACTGAAAACTTCATAAAAATCTACACTGTTTTAATTCATATACATGTTAAGAATGCTTTTGCTGTGCCATTTATGAATTATGAAACACAAACCTGAGAATCGGTCCCTTTTCCCATGTTTTCCTTAACACATGCCATATAGCCACTTGAATGATTGCTTGCAGCATCATTTTCAAAAGTTGCTTCGATCTTTTGTTGTCCAACGCTCTCATCAAGGAGGCCATTTCGGGCTAACTGACAGACAATAAAATTTAGATTTAATCAGAAACAGTAAGACAAAATTTACAAGCTAAAACCAAATAACAGAACAGAAAGTTGAGCAGGCATACAGATTGTCTTCTCCAAACATGCTGCCACAAATTCGTCAGCTCATTCTTCCTAATAGGCTTGACTAGATAGTCAGAAACGCCTCTCGTCATGCATTTGTAAACCGTGCTAATTGAATCCTGAGAGGACATCACTGCAAGATCACAAAACAAGAGCAAATTTGTTAAGCACCACCATTGTGGAAAATCAAATCAGTTATTAATCAAATCCACGTTTATTCGTTCTTCATATCGTACTTATAACAGGAATGTTTTTGCAGATCTCATGCTCCATGATTAGCGTAAGCAAAGCAAATCCAGATATCGATGGCAGATCGACTTCTGTCAGTATGAGATCTATGTTATGAGGCCGTGCCTTCAGTATCTCCCAAGCCTTTAAGCCATCAGCTACAGCAGCAACTGCTCAAACAAAAAACAGGAACCTTAATAAGAACAGTCTCAAAACATTCATGCTTAACTATACGCCTTTTCGGTGAATAACAAACGAAGGCCAAAGCAAGTGACTCGAATCATTAGTCCCCTTGTTCATTGAAATCAGAACAGATGGTGATAAAAACATAGCACTCTCTTTATGTAACACCTTCGATACGGTTAATTTTACAAAATTTTACCGTCTTTTTAATAACTAAACAATTTGGTATCAATGGAAGTTCATTAGATTCAATAGCAAACAATATATAGATGATCTTACAGACTTTTACATCGATTTTAATTGGCCTATATTTATTTCCATTAAGATAAACCAATATAAAAGCTTCAACTTCATGCTAATTCAACAATAATCTTCAAATCTTCATCCCAAAATCTTTTTCACTTTTTTTCTTATCCAACAAGGTAAGAAAGTAAAAAGAGAAAAGCAGGAAATCATCCAACTCACTGATCACAAAAACTCTACACACCAACAAATCCACACCCAAAAATCGGCCAAAAAAACACAAAAACCCAGTTCATCATTAATCAAAATCCGCCACAAAACCCATCAAAACCAAAACTTTAAGCAAATTAAACAAAAACCCAGATCATCATTCAGCAAAATCCCCTACAAAATCCATCAAACCCAAAACTTCAAGCAAATTAAAGCAAAACCCACTAACCTCTGTAGCTACATTTCCTGAGAAGCGCAGCTATAATATGCCTGGTGGAGTCATCAGCTTCCACCAGCAACACCCGCATGTTCATCGTCGGCAGCAGCTTCTCCCACCGCATCGTCCCGACGGAAGAATCGCACTCGCCGCCGTCCTTCTTCTCCGCCTCTGCTCTCGACTTCGCTTCCACGTCCTCGCTATTCATACCCACCCCGCCCATTTCTCTCTAAATTTCTCTTTGCAACCACCGGAGGAAACAGAGAGTCGCAATGTTTCAGTGAAGCTGGAGAGTTTCGAAAATGTCTTAATTTCTTCTTCTCGTCCTTTTTCCCCCAATGTTCAGACCTTTTTGTCTGTACAAAATATCTGTAACTCCAAGTCCCAAATCAATCGGACGGCGAATATGCCGATTCCCAATCAATCTAACGGTGAAAATATCCTCAGCCTACCAGTGGGGTGGAAAATATCTGCACCCCCGTGTGAGCGTGGGACCCGGTCTGACACGTCATCAACCCAATCTTAGACGAGGGCCATAAATCATCAACAGGCGCCACGTCATTGGCTTCCGCATCGTGTGGTCCAAATTTAACCAACAAGATCCCTTCCGGATTTTTTTGGTGAGGATATCAGATATCAGTGAATCGTATCTATTTATCATATATCGTGCTCTTAATTTTTGTCAAAGACTGTTTTTATTTAATTTTAGATCAAAATATTTAAAATAATTTATAACAGTACGATATACAATAAATGTACAAAATTCACGGATCTGCAGGATATCCGGCGAGTATCTGGATTCCAAATTTAAAAGAAATAAGTTTTCTTCTCCGGGAGATTTTTTGGGAGGGGACAGGTGGCAGGGAGCTGAGGCCCGGCTTGTTGGGATATTTGGAGATATTTTTTAGTGCTTGGGAAAGCGATGGATCTAATGGGTAGAATCGAGCCACGTGGAGTGCTAGTGGAGGGACGCTGATTTGTGGCTTTGGGAAGTGGGTCTTGGACCAAATGGGCATCTTACTTTTTTAATTGCTTATGATTTTGGTACTCTCTATATGTGTACTCGCTTTCCTATTGGTCAAGGCAAACGTGTGGTTGTTAGCCTTTGATTGGGTTGGCTTCGCTCGTTGTTAGCCTTTGATTGGTTTTGCCTCACCAATACTTGATAATATATCATTATCTTAATCTCCTAACCTATATTAGAGAGATTTTTCAATGTACTGGAAATACAACCTGTCACATCCCGGTCCAGGTCCCCATCACATCTCGGACTCTACTCCACCATAGCACGATATTGTCCACTTTGGGTCCCAACCACGCCCTCACAGTTTTGTTTCTAGGAATTCACACGAGAACTTCCCAGTGGATCAACCATCATGGGATTGTTCTCGTGCGAACTCGCTTAACTTCGAAGTTCCTAAGGAATCCAAAACTAGTGAGCTCCCAAAAAATCTCATACTAGTTAGAGATGGGAATATACATATAAGGCTTACAGGATCCACTCCCCTGAGCGATGTGGGATCTAATAATCCACCCCCTTAGGGGCTCAATGTCCTCGTCTGCACACTCGCACCACACAGCATAGTGGCTCTGATACCAAATTGTCACATCCTAACCCGGACCCCCATAACATCCTTGACTCAACTCTACTGTAGCACGATAGTGTCTGCTTTGGACCCCGACTACGCCCTCACGATTTTGTTTCTAGGAATTCACACGAGAACTTCCCAGTGGGTTACCTATCATAGGATTGCTCTCGCGCGAACTCGCTTAACTTCAGAGTTTCTAAGTAATCCGAAGCTAGTAAGTTCCCAAAATATCTCGTGCTAGGTAGAAATGAGAATATACATATAAGGCTTATAGGATCCACTCTCCTGGACGATGTGGGATCTAACAATAAGGCCGGGATGTGACACGACCCGATACAACAAGTAGAACAATACAATTAGTTGGAAGTTTGAAAAAAAAATCAACTAATTATATTATTACACTTAGTGTACTAAACCGTAGTTCGACACACTAAAAGTTTCATTGCTCCTTGTGAAAGGCTCTTAAACCATCGCGTTATGTGATATTTTGCGTCCTTGTGGAACAATTGTGTCCTAAGAAGATAAAAACAAGTTCAACTAATATACAATCACTAGATTAGTAATATGACGTAGAGATGTAGTAGTTACATTAAATTTTTTTATAAATACACATAATATTCAGTACTAATCTACACTAAAATAGAGAAACAAAAGTTTAAACTCAGAAAATTTGAGTACAAAAAATACTCTAATTATCAAGGCAATCTACCACTTGCTATAGTGAAAAACTTATAATCGAAATACTAAGAAGACTATATCAAAAGTGGCATCTCCATAGACATTTTGTCATCTCACAGTTTAACATCAATTTATATACTAACATTGTAAAACATTATATCAAAAACATAAGATAACATAAATAATTTAGAGTTCATAAAAAATCTCACTTTTTTAATATTCTCAGCATTTCTCAACTTCTAAATACCAAAGATATCCCACAATGTCGGTAGACATGCAATTAGTGTCTCAGAAGTTGGTGTAGAAATTTAGACCCGCATTAGTGGCTCTTAATCCTTCATCATAACGACTAATATTGTTTGTTTAGTGGATAGAGATACAGATCAAAGAAAGTTTGATTCTTTTGTATGGGGCCATGCTAGATGGCACCTACTAATTGAATCCTCAGATTCTCAAAAAAAATTGTGTGATTTTCGTTTTGACACATTGCATTTTATATCATTTCCCTTTTGATGGAACGATTGTCGTATTTGCACAAAATGGTATTGTATAATTAATGGAGTAATTAAAATCATAAAACAATGGATCATGTTCTAAAGTCGCAATCAAAAATTTGAAAAGTCTACGTAGTCTACCAATCACACATTCCTCCTTCTTTTTTTTTCTTCTTTTTTTATTAAAATATTAACTAATGGTATCGTCACGATAGTCTATCTTTTTTAAGGTTAGGAAGACTTACAGAGGCATTTCAGTTTCTCTCTGGCCACACTAAGCACATATTCTTTCACTGTATGTACCTTATGATTATCTAACAAAGACTTGATTCTATCAACTCTTGCGTTATGTGCTAGCAAAGATTTCTATGTTGTGTTCTTTTGTAAACAAATATTCCAAGATCCATGGCTCAATGGTTGCATCTTGGCCCAACATGTTAAGAGTGTTTCTGTATTCAATGTCTTCGTTGGTCCACTCGTTCGACTGTTAAATGACAAAAACTCTTTCTTTTCTTTTAAACTTACACGTGAAGAAGAACTTATATGTCACAAAGACAAATCATCTTTTTCTTTTCTCACTCATGTAAGAAGTTGTTACATCTGGGTCCACTTATTTTTATCATGTGCTTTAGAGACATCAAGCTTCCAAGCAAGCATTTGAGAACCCTCTTTATATTGTGAATCTCCTCAAGCAATAGAGACTTGAAAATCAGAGCATGCATAACAACAAACGAACAAACGGATTACAAAACTATGAATATTATTGAAAACGAAGAAACACTATAAGATTTGCCAAGAAGGCTACATAACATGTAAAACTACATTGTAACAGGCTTATTCTTTCTAACTAAATTTACAGAGAACTTAACCTAAACCTAATAGGTGAATAATCTAACACTTAACGGGCAAGGAATCACAATCATTGACCCACATGAAAACAAATAATAAAGTATAATTTCCGACACCCCCTTATAAACTCATGTTCGTAAACAATATGAGTTTGCCAAGAAGAAAACTTATCCTAATTTCCAATGCCAATTTCAATATGAAATCCCACCAATGCAAGTGCAAGATTCCAATGCAAGTGTCAGCGCAAGATTCCAATGTGAATGACAGTTCTAATGCCAATGCCAACGCAAAATTTCAATTTCAATACCAATACAAATGTAAAGTCAATGCCAATGTCAATACCAATACCAATAACAATGCTAGTGCAAACTTCCCTAATGCCAGTTGCGGACTTTCAAACAAAATAGAAATTCAATTCACCAAGCACACAACGTCACTCCAATAGTCACCAATCCAAACACTCGAGCAATCGTTGTAATGGACAACAACAAACTCCATATACAGTCCAATCAAAAGAAATCCTTGCGTGAGCCTTTAAAGCAACAAGTTGCCTAACAAACTCAAAATGAGGCCAACAACTTCTTTTTCACTCCAGCTTCTCACGGTCAATAACTTCTTGTCCTCATTCCTGGGGCCTTCTTCAGAACAAATGCAGCTTCAAAACTCAAGACAACGGCACGGTGTAAGTCAAATTAGAGGGTGCGGGTCAGGGGGTGGGGATGCTCAAAAGCGAATTCGGAGTTACCAAACCGAAACCACCCTTGTAAAAGGAGACTTGTAAACGGGTCGGGTTTATCGGATTTGGGTCGGGTTCAATCCGACCTGTTAAGTTAATGGGTCACCCAAACCCAACCCGTTTCACCCGTTAACAATTATTATTATTATTTTTTTTACATAGAGTTTATTTTTTATTGTTAAAACTTTACTGAAATTACTAAAACATCATCAACTAATGGGTGCTAACGGTTGACCCAAAGTGACCCGTTATTTAGGTGGTTGTTAACGGGTTCACTCGTTAGCGACCCGACCCGACCTGTTAAGCATCCACCCAAATACTAATATTAACGGGTTGGATCCAAAATGTTAGGTCTACTTGTAAAGAGTCATTTTTTTCTTTAAAAAGAACAAGTTAGTGACTTTGTCACGTTAATTTACTATTTTGGAGCCCGGAGAACTAATAGATGCATTTTAACCTTCTATAGTCATCATCATGTGATTCACCAGCATCAGAAAGCGAACTCAAAATGTGTTGTGTGATAAACAGGTATAAAATTCGTTTTCAACCACTGAACCACCTAATGATAATTCCTCGTAAGGAGTCGTTGATCCATCTCCATAAACTCTTGACGCTTGTTTCCTTCTAGTTTAAGCAAAAACAGACATCCTATTTGGCACGTCACATTCTCATAGCGGAGAAAAATCTAATCTCACGTGCCATATAAACACGTTGGACTGAAATATCTACAGGCAATCCTATCCAAAACGGAAGAACTGGACAAAAGCAATTGGGCCCTGACCAAATTGGTAGGGCTTTGAGATCCAAACCAACCCCCATGAGGCCCATGCTACGAATGAACACGTGTAAGTCAACGAGGGGGCCCAAACAAATGCAGAGCTGCATCCAACCTAAACCGTCCATCTAACTGTGAGTACAAGATAAACGGTTGAGGTTTCTCCTGTGCCTTACACCGAACCGCAGAGGATGAAGTGGATAACGTAAGAGATTGCCACGTGTGGCCAAGGTATATCCATTTCTGTCACCTTGTCCGCTTGCTCGCTCGCTCTGTAAAACCCACAGCTGCTAAACCCCCTAATTTTCTCGCACTTTCCTTCCAATTTTCCATCGATCAAAACGCTCCTTATCGCTTTACCACGAACCCTAAGTTCTGCGTTAATCAAATCCAATGGCGACTCTGTTTACTTCTCCACAATCAATGGCAACACTCTCATCACCGATTTTCCAAAAGCCCCAAATCTTCACATTATCGTCTAGCTCTTCCAATTTCTTGAATCCGTCGAAGAATCTGAAACCCATTGCGATTGCGATTCGACCCCGAAAATGGCGCGGCAAGTCGCTCTCCGTGCAGATGTCCTGGGACGGCCCGCTCTCCTCGGTCAAGCTGATCATACAAGGAAAGAATTTGGAGGTACTCTTTCATCAGTTTTTTAGGTTTAAATTTGGTTGCTTTTGGCATATTTTGAGGTTTGCATTGATGTGTTTAATGAACTTTGTGTTTTTGGACAAAACATTGTAGAAAATACCATTAATTGGGAATCTAAATTGTATTTTGCATTGGCTTTTTATCCAAAATAACTCCTTATTTTCGTCTATGTTTTAAAATCAATCAAAGTGGTCAATCAATTGTCAACCGTCAACTATTTTAGTTATTTTATGAGTCATTTGATTAGGAATCTCCTTTAAATTGATGATATTTTTGTTAAATCAACTCCTTTTATTAAAAATTTCTACATAATGATCAAAATGATTGACGGACAATCTCATGGACCACTTCTATCTATTTTAAACCTTAGAAACCAAAATGAGAAGTTACGGGACAATTTTGGCTAAAAAAAAAAGCCTTGATTTGTTTATTGTATTGTTATTTGCGGGAAGTGCATTATCTGTGGAAAATTGGAATTTTTGTTTTTGCTTTTAACAAGTGATGGTAGAGGAGGGAGATTCGAACACAGGACCCTGGCCGGAGAATTAGAAACTTTTTCATCAATGTGGAATTTGAATGAGAAATTTTCAATCTGTGAATGCAGTTGTCGGAGGCAGTGAAGAAGCATGTGGAAGACAAGGTTGGCAAGGCGGTTCAAAAGCATAGTCACCTAGTGAGGGAAGCCGATGTTCGGTTGTCTGTTCGAGGTGGAGAGCTTGGAAAAGGCCCCAGGATTCGGAGATGTGAGGTATTGTCGTCTGATGAATTTCATGAACTGTCAGGTTATCTGCAATTGCAGCATACGGTTTGTTCCTGTGAAGCACATTTGTGTGTGTTTGTGTTTTGTTTAGGTGACTTTGTTCACGAAGAAGCATGGAGTGTTCCGAGCTGAGGAAGAAGCTGAGACACTTTACGCGAGCATAGAT
This sequence comes from Malus sylvestris, assembly GCF_916048215.2. Taxonomy (NCBI): domain Eukaryota; kingdom Viridiplantae; phylum Streptophyta; class Magnoliopsida; order Rosales; family Rosaceae; genus Malus; species Malus sylvestris. Next base: position 34,713,194 of record NC_062266.1, on the reverse strand, counting down.
TTGGCATCTTCGATTATCCAGAGGAAGTTGAGGAAAATCAAGGAGAAGGAATCGGATCATGGGCGGCACATGAAAGGCTTTAACAGATCGAAAGTTAGGGAGCCTGCAATGCAAGTAGTGGCGGAAGATGAAGAGGAAGAGGCGGTTCCCCAAGAGCAGGAAGAAGACTTCATTGACGAGGTTGTCACTTGGAACTTTCACTACGCATCTGCTGATTATCTATAGAAATGCCATTCTCTCCGTCGTATTCTTATTGTTCGGTTATTTTTACCAGGTTGTTCGAACGAAATACTTTGACATGCCGCCTTTGACAGTTGCTGAAGCGGTTGATCAACTGGAAAATGTTGATCACGACTTCTATGCTTTCCGAAATGAAGAAACTGGTAAAGAAACTACAAAACACCCATACTGCCTTCATTGTCTCGAGCATCAGTTTTCGATTTCTGTCATCAGTAGTTGAAGTTTTCCTCTGTTCTTGCTTAAGGTGAGATTAATGTCATATACAAACGAGAAGAAGGAGGTTATGGACTAATTATACCGAAAGGAAATGGTAAAGCGGAGAAGTCAGAGCACGTGGTGGTAGAGCGAGCTAGAGAACGCTCCTTGGCGGAATAAAGAGGCCTAGGTATTCAGTCTTGTACGGTGTTTCTAAAAGTTTGAGGGGGCGTAGTTTTTGTGACGTACGAATGAAAGCTTATTAGCAGATTAATATCATAAACATCAATTCCTCAGCTGCCTCTGCCTTTCTTTTACTCGTCTGACTGAACTGATTTGTTAACTGTTTCTGCATCTCTTTTCAGAGCCTAATACGAATTCAGATTTAACATAACATCAACGAGGAAAACGTAGAAAGTCGATATGCAAACTGCTCGAAAGGTATAGCTTTCATAACAAGGAAGCTGGGAAGATTTTACCTTGAGTAAACAGCTCAAATTGGTATCATGACTCGTTTGTATTACAAACGTTTTCATTTTGATGATCCGACAAAACTTTCATTTCGTCGTTAAGATCAACATACGCTGTCTTCTTTGTCGAAAATCTCTCGGAAGAAACAGTTAAGAGCTTGTTCAGTGACATTCCTTCCCCTAAAACCTTCTTCCTCAGTTCATACCTGGCCTTGATTCTGTCATCAAGCTTGTAACCAAGGAATGCCGGAAAGTTCAGTAACTCTCCGACTTCACGACCCATCCCATTTATCAAGTACTCCATCTTCTTCTCCAAAGCAGCATGGCTGTATTGCAGTATCTGAGGATGTTTGGTGCTCATGACAACAATGTCTGAACACGAAAGCCCGTAACTCAAGAACAACCCGACCACCTTTTGCAGATTATCGCAGCTTGTTCTGGTGGCGGATCCCATTGCTGCCGCCAAGTCTTTTGTTCTATGTTTATACCCAATCTTCACTAAAAATGCAAGCTTATATGCAATGTTGTCTTCAAAAGACAACCCTAGAAACAATGGAGCTTTGATCAAGAACTTGAAGATGTCATTCGAACTCAACCCGCACTGCTTGAGAAATTGAATTCTCGGACGCAATTTCCTCTCCCGACTGGCACTCACCACGTTGGGAAATACAAGCAGAAACCTGAAGATTTGATCGTCAGTTAGGCCGGCATTCGACCTCAACAAATCGACATGGCCCTCCGTGTGATCCACGGTATAGCTCAAGATTGCAGGGAGCTTACCCAACAGAGTCCCCGTGGCCTCATCATCTCCGCCACTGAGCTCTGCCAGGAACCCTACTCTCGGAACCAGCTGGGTCTCCAGATCAAAATTGAGAAGCGTCGGACGCATTACTATCAAATCAATGCCACCAAAGCGGTCGAAGAATGCGATTGTTCTTTCGATTTCTTCAAGTGACTTGAGACACAATGCCTTGTACAGATTAACCTTGTTGAGAACATAAAAAATCTTGTCAACTGGAACTCCGCGGTGAAGAAGCAATCTGACTTTCTGATCAAAACCCACCAAGAATCTTGCTTCTGTTGTTCTCAAAAGCCGCTTCAGCTGCAGCGGCTCGATCTTCCCTTCCAAATCGTCGAGAACAAATTGCAGAAACGGACCTATTTCCTCAGCTGTTAACAAACTTGGGGATTTTGTAATCAACTGAGAAAGCACAAGGCCGTCGATTCCAACAGAACGGAAGGAATGAACCCGAGCTCGCAGTGAATCCAAAGATGTCGACGCCACAGCTGGATTCTTGTCCAAAAGCACTCGGCTTTCATCCTCGCCGACCCCAATTTCTTGAAAGAACGAGAACAGCATTCCTGGCACAGGATATAACGATTAAAATCATGCAGGCAATGTGTTTGACAAAAGGCCTCTCAGAGTTCCTTACCTACTTCGGCGAGGACATTGGCGGGGGAGTTGATATAACGGCATTGGAGAAGAAACTGTTGATTTTGACGGAGACCCAGTTGGGTTAACGACGGTTGTCGTTCAAAGGTCTGGGCTTTAGTGAACTTTAACGGAGAAAAACATTCACGGGCTCGGAAGATTGAAGGTGAAAGCGACAAGAAATGAGCGGCGGCCGGCGGAGGAGGAGCTAGTGAGAATGAAAAGAGAGAATCGGAGGAAGAAGAAGAAGAAGAAGAAGCGGGAAAAGGGTGAGTGAACAAAGCGCATACGGCGACCATTTTCCTGATAAAAAATGGTTTCTTCTCCGCGTTTGGAAGGATTGAGCTTTTGTTTACAGTCGTTTGTGGCTGAGGTGAAGACGATGCCCGGGCCTTACCTAAATGGGCCCTTCAATACAGCCACAAATCAATAGTATTATAGGCCCAATAGGCCCAATGATTATCTAAATTGAAAGGGAATTCTGTATGGCATTTCCATACGAAAACTTTAATGAAAAACTTTCGGTACTGTTCACTTTAACGAAAAACCAGTTTTACACTAAAAGTCAATCCTGGTACTATTCACTTTACCCTTATTTTGTCATTTTCGTTAAAACTCAAAGTTTCAAGTTTTTTTTCATTAGTTTTCCTTTTTTATACACTTGTTTTCTCCCAATGCACAACTCTGAAAATTTCCGGCCTTTTGATTGAATAAATTAAAAAAGAATTGTGAGAAAAATAATACAGGGTGAGGGTCGTAGAAGGAGAAAAGGGCGTGTGTAATCATTTCCCGTTTCGTATCAATACGTTTGTAAAAATTGCAACAAGAAAAACAGAAAAATCCTTTTGGGGAAAATAGCTTCAGTTACGACATTTGTAAACACATACAAAAAGTTTCACCATTTCACAACATTTTGATTCCCAAGTCAGCATGATCGCCGGCACCGCCGTCTCGAAGCCCTGTGCGTGACCCGAACCTCCGACACTCTTTCGGAGAGGGAGATGATACGGTCAACTAAATTTTTATACCGAAAGAAACGACGCTGGTGCCATCGTGTTAAGTTGTTGCATTGCCGGCAGCTCGCTCTTTCTGGTGCAAAACTCTTTTTCCGGTTTCCGGTTCAATCACGCTTTGCATTGTTTTTGGCTGTCCTTGAGAGTCTTTTTATGAAGCTTTCCTCCATTTTTATTGTCCGTAGGAAGGCCTTTTATTAATATAACAGAGGAACCGCCCTTTTTCAAATTTCGCGGTGATCGGTTCAAAGAAAACCTGCATGAAATTCAACAAGAGCAGAATAAACACCTCGGTGCATACAGGCAGCAACACAGAATATCAAAATCAGATAGTACTTTCAAGTGCACTTGCCCTTTTCTTGTATCTTTGGTTTTATTTTCCGGCAGGTGTTTGCCGAATTCTTCCCCTCTGTCATTCAGATTATCTAGGGTGTCATTCTGTGGCTTCTGTACCTGAACAATGAAGCAAGGGGAACAAACTTACATTTCTTTGTTTCATAATATTATGCACAGCTACTCTACGACTATGGCATCAAATCACATGCCGTGGTTCATACTTATTTACGTTAAGCAACAACTGCACACTAAATTCAGAATCGGAACATAAAATCTAATCAATTATTCAGCAAAACACTTGAAATCCAAAACCAGAAGGTGGAGCTGGCTACATCCAAAGCATTTAAGGGGTGCGAAAACAGAAAGATTCAGAGGCCAAGGCCATGCATAATCTCTAGAAAACTCGCAGCATTCTACTTTACACAGCCTTCAAAACAAATTATTCAGTGTACCAACTAGTTGAAGTGAAATCCTTTCCCCTTCGATACTAATAGTTGTTATCAATACAATAACAAAGAGCACGGAGATTAACTGATTAGAACTCCTAATGAACAAAACCCGGAGAGGTTACTCGGGCACAATTCAAGCCTTAAAGTTTTCAATGTTAAACTTATCCAGTGTACCAACTAGAAGACTTACATAACTCTGTGAATTATGAACCAAGACACATGCAATCACAGTATATGCAGACGAAGAGAAGGCAATGATCATACTAAATCCTAAAATCGAAACAGAAAAACACATGCAATCACAAGCTATAGATACGGACTATCACACTCACTAGAGAATAGAGATGACATCACATGTTGCATTGGAAAGAACCAACGAAGATATTGCAGCCAAGAATACATCATTTTTTGTAACAAAAACAGCATTAAGCAATCGAAGAATCGCAGCGAAAATGCTAGCGCCATCCACACAACCACTTCATTTCCATACCAAACAAATCAACACATGCAATAATTGGTAATCCAATATTCGCATTCGTAGATAAACAAAACTCGCAATGATTAAGCACAATCAAGAAGGAAATATGATACCAAATTAGCAAATTAATCAAGACAGAATCTTTGTATCTTACTTGAATGGAGTTGAGAGCTATACATTCATCCCCACCAGCTTCAACATCCAACGCGGAAACCGAAACCTTAGCTTTCTTCTTGTCAATGTCATCAGCAACGTGTTCCTCAACAACCACTTTCCTCTTATGTCTCCCAAAGCTCCTCCCTTTGACCTTCTTCTCCCTAACTTTCCACACATTCTTCCTCCTAAACACCAACTTCTCCGTCTTCCAAACCCCGCAGCTCGTATCAATCACCGTCACTTCGCTCCTCGAATACCCTTTCATCTCCCCCTTCTCTTCCTCCTCCTCATCCTCCTCCCCCTCACATTGCCCACCACCCACATTCCCTCCTAGTTCCTTCTTCTTCTTCTTCCCCACCAAGCTGTTGTTATCCGACGCCACCTTGTCGAGGGCATTTTCGATATTTCCTTCACTTTCCGAGCTCTTCTCCTCCGCTTCATTCGCAGTGGCGGTGGCGTCGCCGTTAGAGTTGGTCGTGGAACCGACACAGACTCTGGGGTTTGCTTGCTTTCTAGGAATCTTTTTCCCAGAAAGTCTGGAACTTTCGTCGGCGCCGCCCATGAAAAATAGCTCAGACAGAACGTTGCTCATCATTCCGATGATTTCCCCTCCCTGGTCATCGCCATTCGGACACAAGGATTCGGAGCGATTCCCGACACGGTCCGAATCCGGCCTAGTCGAATCCGTGGACGATGAGACGACATTGGGAGCCGGGAATTCACAGAGAGAGCTTGCGTTTCGGGTAAGGAAGTGGTCGAGGTCGGAATTGTCGGCGGTCGGGAATCCTTTGTTGGACCGGAGCCGGTTCAGCCAGTTCGAACCGGACTTGGTGGCCGGCACCGAACAGAGCATTGCTGAGGTGGCCGGATCTGATTGGCCAGGTGGATAGAGCTCGATGGGCTTCGACGCCGACAATTGCAGGCGGAGATGGAGAGAAATTAGGTTTTCTGAGTTCGAATTCGAAAGCTTGACACTTGAAACGACCGTGAGAAGCTCCGCGGTATGTTTCGTGTTACGTGGTGGTAGTTGAAGTTGCTTTTACTTTTTACTATCAAGCATGAAACACGTGGGGTTTTGTAAGTACTATTTCTTTATCTCATGGAAGTTTTAATTTTAATCTTTCTAACTTTGCTTATTTTAGTAAGATTGTCGCTTAAATTGGTACGTCTAAAATACGGACACATATATGTTCTTGATTTGATCTCATTTTGTTAGATTTGTAGACACAAGCTATTGTCCAATGTCATTCGACCCCTCAATTACGTGACGAGTATATCTTTTATCCAAATATATGTATAATGAGCATCATACACAAAGAGTCAAAGGAGAGAATGGGTGAGACCAAATTAGGGTGATTTGTGTATGTAAATGAACAACTATGTGTTTCGATCATCCGCACTCAAGAATTTCTCTTAAACTCAACCCCAACGTTTTTCTTTCCAGAGTACACATTAATCAAATAGATTATTGGGCTCTATTTAGCAATACTCCTTCAAAGTTCAAGTAAGCCCAAAGAAAAGACCAATATATTTAGGATCTCTCATTCCAAAATTCAAAGATAAAAAAAGGGCTTTCATCTCTCAAAAGTAATAGGGACATTACTGGTGGACCCAAAGCATAATGATTTGCGATCAAAGAGCAACTTATATGACACAGATTTACCGTCACTTGACACCTTAATTTAAGAATATAATGTCATGTAAAGAAAAACTTACTGACACACCCCGACCCGGAATGTCCACTTGGACTCTGAATCGAGTTGTATTGACCGATACCTAAAGGGTGACGAAGTCATAAAGTGTAGTGCAGTGGAAAAATACAAATAAATTTAAAACCTATAAATGCCTAATTAAAAGAGTGCGCGGGTAAGCGGGGTTGAACCCATTTTACACATGATGGCAGAGCATAAGAACAGTACAGTAATTAGGGTGAGGGTTATACCACTGAAGATAACCATCCCCTAAGATTTGCCAGAATCCTCATTTACACATAAGCATAGCTTTTAAACCTGGAGTGGAGAAAAACAAAGTTGAGTAAGTCAGAAAATAACATTTTGTAAAAACCTTTTCAAAAACATTATAACACATCGCCGTAAAATCAAGTATAGTTTCCAAAATATACGTACTACATATAGTAAGAAAATACTTACCGTAGCCTGCAAAGTCTCAAGAAATCATTAAGGCACAACTATAGCAATTAAGCACAAGGTGACCAATATCACATAACCTCGTAATATGTAAACATAACATAACAAATGCTCATCAACACATGCTGACACACAAGTCAGAGTTGCCTAATGCAACATGTACGATAGGATTGGGTGTAATAAATGTGCTCTACTACTACAAACACATGAAGGCTGGCGCCGAAGCGCAGTCACATACGAGTCGGAATTGCCTAATGCAATATGTACGACATGACTAGCACCTAACTTAAATCCAAGGCAAGTAAATGGTGCGGATGTGAACATACACGTGAAATACTGGCTCTGGCCCTAAGCGGAGTACTAACACCGGGATGCATCAATGATGAGCAGATGACATAAATAAAATCGTGCCACAAAGATTTGATAACTCTAATCAACATAGTAATAATCACAGCTGTAAATATAATATCATGGTATCTCGTGTATACCTGTGAACGTATAGGGCGCATAATAATTCCCTAGGTTCAATCATTTCACTACTTCATGTAATTTTAGTCTAAGCAAGGCATACGTAGTAAATTCTTTTCAAAGTATAACTGGAAACTAGCAAGTATACGTATACTTATAAAAAGAAATGGCCCACTCATAGTTACGCAGTCGAAACAAAGCCTCCGAGCCTTGCTTGACCCCGTATGTCCTCGGGATATGTTTCCCTATATGTGAAATTACTAATTAACTTAGTTTCATAACACATAAACGGAAACTTAAATAAAACATTTGTAGATTGCTTAAACATAGGGTTTGAATAGACGAAGTCGATCTACTTGACGTCACAGACCTACACAAGTTGACAAAAAACCAATCGAAGGCCGGACGGGCTGCCACGAGCTGGCTAGGGCACGGCCATACGCATCACCACGCGCAGGCAAGACCCTGACGTCCGTTAGGAATATTTCGTCAGTTTGACGGAATATTCCATCGTCTTCTCCGGGGGTCCTCGCTGGTCTCCGTAGTCTGAACTTGCGGGAATCTGGAAATTTTCACGGGTTTCTGAGTAAAATTTCAAACTTTCATATCTTCTTCATTTCTCAACCACTTTTCACAAAAAGTTATATGGAAATGAAGCTTATGAAGTGTAGAATTAGTTTATACCTTTTGGAAGTCCAAAAATGAACGGGAAAAGGCCTGAAATTGGCTCGATAGTCTCGACTTAAACTCGGCCTCTTGAAACTCATTTGTTTCGATGTCAACTCGTCCTCAAACCTTCACTAAAGACCTCAAGGAGTAGAGTGGAGGCCTTTAGAGTTCCTAAAAACTCATAACTTGTTCACAACTCTTCAGGGAAAAACTAAGCCGAGTCGGACCTTCCGAGTTCGACGTGCAAAACTCGGTCAAACCACGATCCAAGGGCACTATTGTGTTCATGGTGGTGAGACGAGTTCGATGGTGTGGTTTTTAGGTCATGTTTGTAAGGTTTGGTGTCTGTTTGAGGGAGTTGCAGAGTGAGAGAGGTTTCGAGTTTGAGAGAGAATGAGAAGAGATAGAGAGAAATGGTGCTCTTTGATTAGGTGAAGGGTTTGATGGTGATGATCTGATTGGTTGCTTTCAAAGGAGGGAAAGCAATTGATTGGGTGGTAAGGATGAATTCAAGGAAAAATCAAAAGTTTGATTGGTGGTTTGTGTGAAGAAAGGGGGACCGGATCCACCAATTAGGGAAAGGATTGGTGGATTTTGTATAATTTTTAATGTACAAAATCTGCTTCCCTACAGTGTTTCAAACACTGATAATTTGTACACGCGTGTACAAAAATACCTGTAACTAACGTACTTTAACGAAGCGTAATTTTTTCGTTACAGATCCGATTCGAGTCTAAAACGTGCTCACAGGTTCGTAGCGATGAGTACTAATTTAGTACGAAACTAGGAAAATGAAACTGAAAGCCGAAAACCACGTCCACATCAGATTCCACTTTTGTCCAAGAAGAGTAAAATCGTCAACTCACACCAACAGAAAAAGAAATCACACTGAAAAGTAGGGATGTGTCGTCACACTTACGCACATCATTTTTATCGAAATAGGAAGCCAATGTCACAATAAATTCATTTCATATAAGTCTTTCTCCTAAAACTAACCAAATTCACATCTTATTAACTTGCACAAATTGGAAGCAAAATTGGTGGCAATGGATCGTCTCTTGTTCACTTGTTTATGTCTTACGTTTGTGTTAACCCACATATTGATCAACACGCAAAATTATATAATAATAATAATTTAACACAATTGATTTGTATTTATTATATACACATCAGGTTATATACTCGTAATTCGAACCGTATAATGTGTCGCGTCCGTAATTGCCACCCGAAATTTGATCATTTATAGTTTTATACCAACTACGATTCGCCTAACAAGTAGTTGACAAGTAGTTAATCACATGGCATATAATAAGTAGCCTAAATACTGGTTAAGAATCAATCTTTCACTTCACAGTTAACAAACTTCACATCATATTAACTATTACAGACAAAAATATGAGAAGACAAGTGGTTGAGCGCGAACAGGGACGGAGCTAGAAATTTCTTCTAGTGGGGGCAATTCGAAAATCAACTAAGATAACTGTATTACGGTATAGCTTATACCCAATATGATAATAGAGTTGATTTCAAATGATGATGTATCACAATTTTAATGTTACTAAAATTTCAGTGTAGTAGTGGAAAGTGGCAGAGTGATAAGAAAAATATAAATACATGATTACGCGGGAGAGAGGTTTTTCGATTTAAATGACAGAACAAAAGCATTTTTGCTCATATAATAATTGATATGAATTATATGCAGTATGTAGGTATGTTGGACATTAGATACATATATTTGCTTCAAAGATAACGCGTATGTATTATATAATTGTAGTTGGCAACTTAACAAATGAATCACTTGAGTGGGACATATGCCCATGTGAGCCTCCATCCATAAGCGTGAATTCTAACAGTTGGCCCCCGCAAAATCCAAAAATGGGTGTGCTATCTACACACCCCAAATTACTTCTCACACACCCTTGTTAAATTCTATCCGTTGATCTTCTTCAATTCATCCTATCTGACGGCCAAAAATTAGAAGGGTGTGTGAGAAGTAAAATGGGGTGTGTGGATATCACACCCCTCCAAAAATAGTCAAACAAGATGATGCCGTCGCCACAACTTAAACAACAAGAACAAAAATTTAAAAGGGTTTAAGCCAACGTTAAATCCAAGAAAATTTGAAGAGCCACTCGCACTGGCAGGAAGGCAAAGATATGTACTCGGAAATTCGAATGTAGAACGACAAACGTACGATTTTTGGAGTTTTTTTTGTTGTGTTCTTTTTCCTTTTGATAATTCTTCTATTTTTTGCAGCTTCTATTTTTTGTTTTTCCTCATTTTTCTCCCGCAATTCTCAGTGTATGCCATTGAAACGACACCGTCACATGAATCCCGAACTCCTCCTTCCCGCCTCTCAATAACTTTCCCTGATTTTCCACCCACTGTTTTCTGATATCTCCTTCTGGGTTTGATCTTTTTTTTTTCCAAAGTTTCAAGCTTTATGCATATTTTTTTTGGTTTATATCTATCGGCAGCAAAAAACCAACTTGATTAAATCTTTTAAAAAAGTATGCAGCTTTCTGTTTAGTTTCTTTTTCTCTGGTATTTCTTCTTGGTGGGGTTTCCTAGGTTTCGTAGGTTGTTGTTGTTATGTACGGATTCTATGGAGGCTTTGTTTAGATTGTCCTAGGTATTGGAGAGAGTGGAAACACCAACAGATACTACAATGGAGGTCGCAGGTTTGTATTTGATGGTGCTTCTGGGTATTTCGTTGGCATTGCTTGTTGGAGTTTTGATCGGATGGTCGTGGAAACCAAAGTGGGCATTCTCTGGCAATGACAAGGACAAACTAGGCTGCCCTGTGCCTAACGCTTTTGATTTTTCGTCAGCTCTATGCTTGAATTGTTTTGAGTCATTGGTTTCCCAAGGTTGTGAAGCTCGCTGCATGGGTAAGGGAATTCAGAAAACTCCTTCTGTATCGCCTCCGGCTACCGAATTCGATGAGGGCAGCAGGTACTTGGTATTTGTCAGAACATACTTCTGTTACCATGCTTGTTACCATGCTATTACAATTGTTTGTTATTTGTTTCTGACTTTTGATCCCTTGTATCGATTGAAAAATGGTTACTTGTACCATGCTATTATAATTTGGGTTTCTTTAGTTGTTATTACTTTTACTGTTGGGCGTCTGTGATGTCTTGTAGACGTTTTGATGTACGGTTGAAGTTTATCTGATAAATATCGTTTACTATAAAAAGTGGAAAATGGTGTTGAAGTTTCTAGTCTTGATTGGATAGATTTTTTATGACGTTGAAAATACTCACTAATTGATTGTACTTATCCAGCACATCGCAGCTGAATGAGGAGAAGCCGACTGTAGTGACTGAGGAGGATTTAGAGGTTTTATCCGAGCTTGTAGATATGAAAGATGGAGGTCCTCCATGGATACAGATGATGGATCGCTCCACCCCAACTATGACCTACCAAGGCTGGCGTAGGGATCCAAAGGTAATGGTTTTCCCTTAACTTTTGCTTTCTTGGCCAGCCGCTTTGTTGAGCTCTTTGATTTTACCATTCAGTTTTCTCAATGTTGTGTTGTATTCTTCTTGTTGGGGATTTGATAGGTCGGTCCTCCTCAATATCGTAGCAGAACTGTCTACGAGGATGCAACGCCGGAATTAGTGAGGGACTTCTTCTGGGATGACGAGTTTCGACTAAGGTGGGATGACATGCTTAGTTATGCGAAAACCATAGAAGAATGCCCGACCACAGGAACCATGGTGACGCTGTGGATTAAGAAGGTAAGGCTTCCCTTTTGTATGTTCTAACTGGTCAATGTTTGTTTTACTTTTACTGGTTGATTCTCCCTTGCATATTCTTTATCTCTGCCATGCCTTCCGTTCTGCAGTTCCCGTTTTTCTGTAAAGACAGAGAATACATCATAGGTCGTCGAATTTGGGAATCTGGGAGGTTGTATTATTGCGTGACAAAGGTATGCGGAGTGGAAATTTTTTTTTTATTCATCGATGCACTCTTGTTACACTTCATTTGATGACACATTGTTTGCACACCGGATATAAATTGACAGATCGAACTAAAAGATAGCAGCAGTTTCTCAATTTTTGTTTGATGAAACATAAGAAGCTTTCTGTCTTTCATGTTTCAGGGAGTGCCCTATGCTTCTGTTCCAAGACATGACAAGCAAGTACGTGTAGATCTGTACTTCTCAAGTTGGTGCATTCAAGCAGGTAAGTTCTGCCAATCTTCGATCTGTTTTCATCAAAATAATATGTTTATATTCCGCTTGTGACTATGTTAGAGTCGATAGAGCTGTTCAATCTGTAATAAAGTGACATTTTTGTACATAACCAGTGGAATCAAGAAGGGCTGACGGCCAGCTGACTGCGTGTGAGGTTATATTCTTACATTACGAAGATAATGGACTCCCATGGGAAATTGTAAAACTTGGAATAAGAACAGGGATGTGGGATACAGTCAAGAAGATTGAGGCTGGCTTACGCACCTACCAGAAGGAAAGAGCAGCAGGATCACCACTTTCCCGGCCAGCCTTTATGGCTCAGATCAACACGAAAATACATCCCGGGTACCTGAAATCCTCAGGAGCCACAGAAGACTCATCACAAACTGAGGTGGTGATTGCATCCAAGAAGCCTGCGGTTAGGCACATACCCAAGCTCTTAATACTTGGGGGGACAATAATCATTGCTTGCACTCTTAATAAGGGACACCTGATGAAGGTGGTGATATTTGGGGTAGGCGGAAAGCTTGCAAAGGTAGGAAAGAAATTGCAAACAAAGAGTGATCGAGATTCAAGTTGATCCTAACCAAGAACGTTGGCTGGTATTTGGTAAATGATCCTGAATAAAACCTTTTATCTATTGTTCAACGGGAAAGAAACAATGAAAGATTGCTTTTCGGTTGAATAAACAATGTAACTGTTACGTTTAAGTTGTATCCAGAAAACAGATATATTTTGTTGTACATAAACTTAACAGATTGTTGAAGTTTCCAGCAGGCTGCTGAATTTAGGGAGTTCAGCATGTGTATCTTAGATGATGAAGAGATATAATAATACCTAGCTATTGCTCTTGTTTCTTTTTCTTTGATATTGCAGGAAAATTTAAATTATTGGATGATAAGTAGATCGATCATATTTTATATTGGATGAAGTATGTACAGAGGGAAGATATAACAAGAGCGGAAAGATTCAGTCATGTGTCGCTACGATTCGTTACGTAAATTAAGGGCCTGAACGAGCAGATACATGCTTTCGCACAGGGTTTAGGGGTGCTAACGATCGACCAAGGTTTCAAACGAGTCTAATCCGTCAAATTGGGGTGCCAACTTTGGCATCTGAGTAGTGTTCGCCTTGGCCTTCGCTTTTGCTACAACATCTTGGATGGTTGCTCGAATCCCAGCTCCGAGTTCCTGCTTCAAGAACTTTCAAATATCAGCTGGCGAAAGCATCAATAACGGAAATATTAGTAGAGAGGTGGACTAACCTTTGGTTGGTAATGGTTTTTGTCGAGGAAATATATCCCGGTTGCGGCAGCAACTAGAAAAGGCATCGACACATACACAGCCATTGCAGCCTGAGAAGAAATAATTGCTCTTTAGGTGTTGGTGGATCGGTGATGATAAATTTGTGGGTAAATATATGTAGGTTTTAAGTTTGAATAGAGAGAGAAAAGGTGACGAAAGAGAGGCGGGAGAGAGAGTAAAGCGTAGGAATGCGAGATGCCTTGGTGGTAAGGACAAGTAAAGATTGTTGTCAAAAGAATGGAAGGTGGGGAAAATATAAAGGAAGCTGTGAAAGAGGGTAAAGTGAGGAAAAAGTAAAGACCCAATGTCATGATCACTATTCACTAGTCGGTAATCCCAACCAAGAAGGCTCTCACCCTTGAAAGGATCGGGGAGAAGGGAACGTCTATCGTAAGCAAATTTACTTTTACTTTGTAAAAAGGTTGTAACCATGATTCGAATCCGTGATCTTTCAGTCAACAAAAGAGTAATCATTTCGTTGTACCAAAGAGGAAACTATTCACTAGTGATCTACATAAATAATTCTACTTATGGTTCCATATAAATATACATGTAATTAATGAAGGGCTCGTTTCGAAATTGTTTTTATATGATTGAATGCGCTTTTAGAGAAAATATTTTCAAAACCAATCCTTAACAAAAATGCAAGTTAATCGTAAAATATCACTTGAAGTGTTTCCTGCAAGAAACACATAACTGTGGTGTTTTTAGAACGAAAAATATCTTCCCTAAAAACGCTCATTCATTTAAAATCTTCCAAAATTAACTAACCCTGACTTAAGGTAATGATCCGATTCGATTAATCTGATTCTTGAGGTTAGCTTTTGGAGTGTTACATGGGTTAAAGTGGAAGAGTCGGTGACCCCGCCACTATCGGACGTGCCGCCAACCACATCCAAATCCACATACCACATCCAAATCCCAATCCACATGCATCCGATTCTTTCCATGGTAAGCAACTTTGGACTTGCAGACTTTAATTAATTCATTAAACTTTCAAAATTATGATTTTAATAATATTACGTTGGCAATTTGTAGTGCATACATTGATTAATCATCACGTTATAAACGATGATTACAACTTTTCTTGTGCAAAGCTACAACAAAAAGACAACATGCACAGACAGCGACAGATTTGATTTTGGATTTAGCAAGGAAGAATGGTTTCGAAACAGTGCACCCCGTCAAGTTCCGGAGCAAACCTCGGCAATGTTGACGGCATCATCCTCCGCTGCCGTCCTTGCTGCTGCGCTTGTTTACCACCGTGCTCTGCCGCAGCCACCGCCGCTGCTGAACTAATGCAAGTATTTTACTCGGCCTGGGGCTTCCCGTTCTTGGAGAAGCTCCATCCCAGCTTCTGAATCGTATCCAAGGACATCATCGTACATTGCTGTCACCTTGATCAAGAAAATCTACGGCTCTGATCTGATTCTTGACTTATTTGCAGCAAAGAAACGAATAGAATCGGGTACTTAAAGGGGTCAGGGAAGTGAGAGCAGATGAGAGAGCCGACAAGAAGGTCGGTGGGAATTAGGAGGACGTTTGGTACGAGTTACCACGTGCATGGCTCAAATCGCATTTGTTCGGTCTAACATGTTGTGATTACATGAAGTTGTGATATTTTTTGTCGACTCTATCTATATGGGTGGAGGAGTCCCCACCTAATCTTTTTTTATTTCCTTTCCTCTTATTTAAACAGATACGGTTAAGTTATATTTACATTTTATATTGAATGTGTATAGAGACAATAAGATAAAAAAACAATGTGTGAAAGGGAAGGGAAAGAGATGTGAATAGAAGGGGAGACACTACTCCATCTATATGCATAGCTGAAAGAAGTTTCGGAAGAGTGCGAGGATGATGTCGTGTCCAAATTCTAGTGGCTTCTGGATGAGATTCGTACGTACCAGAAATGCTAATCACATATCATTATTTATTAAGAGTAATACTAGGAAATTAAATTTGCAAATTAAATGATGTGTCACGAATAAGAAATAAGCACGTTAATTAACATTTAAGCAATACGAAAAGAAAAAAAAACACTTAAACAATAATTTGATCATCAATTTCTATGTTATTTAGTTTACAAAATTAAGACTTCTTAGTATTACTTAGTATTATTCATGATCATGACCATTAACCACTTCACCACATTTCTATCCCCACGCCACGTGATCATATCAAATTGATGATGATGACACGAATATAAATTATGAATAGTCTACGTCAAGGTTTGTTTGGTGTTGCTCAATTTTTTTTTGAAAATCAGCTTCTTAAAAAACTTAGAGCTAAAATTGTGTTTGGTAAAAGAAAAAAAAAGTATTTTTTTTCTTTTCAAAATCGTGAGTTTAAAACAGCAAAAATCAGAAGCAGCTCTAATCATGCTTCTCAAAAAAGTTTTTTTCATAGAAGGCGGGTAAACAATATTCTTTAATGAAACTTTCAAATTGATATAATACCTGTCTTTTTTTTTATTGCTAAATATACTTTTAGCATTATAGTTTACCAAACACTTGCATAATAATCTCAAACTAACCCTTAGATCTATGACATATCAACTCCATCGGTCCAACTATATTTTAAGATTATGCGACCCTCAAACTCTATTTTCTCCATTATAAGAAAGTACAATTATTTACTTAGTACTACAATTTACTTATATTTTCTTCACTTGTACATAAGAAATCTTAGATTTTTTAATGTGGCATGTTTCTGGCATTCAACAAACCAATGGCCACTCGCTCCACAATAATCACAATCCTTCAAAACAGTCTTCACCACGCACACCAAAGTGGCTCCCAACACCGCCACATTCCGTACAAATTACGTCATAGCCAGAGCCAACGCTACCGCCCTGGGTAAAGGCAGTCGCAATCGAAGTAGCGGGCACAATATCAGCAACCGAAAATCATCCCCTTGACAAAGTTGGGCAGCGGCGCTGGAAGCACCACCTGCACCAGCAGCAGAAGGGGGCACGGCTACCGGAGGTGAACCACCGGTTGCGCAAGCATTCAAAAAAAGATCCTCCAGGTTCCTCTTTTCTGCGAGCCTGGCAAAGAGGCCAAGCCAGCATGACTCCACTGACACATTAGCAGATTTCACCAAGGCGCCGATCTTCTCAGCCTATTTAAATCCAGCGTAAAACAAATTTATAAACGAAAGAAACTCGAAAACCTACGTCCTAAGTTAAATATAAACTGCACAAATAAATATATAGATAAAACTATAAGGTGTATATATTCGTAAAAAGGAGGAAATGAGGAGCAGTACTTACAGTGATCGACATGCCATCGTCCTGAAGGATCATGGCTGCGTAGGAGTAAGCAAGCTCGGCGGTCGACATTGTATCGCTTACTGGGTGGCGCAACGCACAAGCAAAGGTTATGGAGGAAACTAGGGTTTTTGGAAATGGGGTTTTATATAGGAATTTATCACGGTTTTTTAAATAATTATGGACCACGGCAATTGTCAACAGCCCCAATTTTCTTTTTACTTTCTTTGGGGGCACAATTTTCACGTAATAAAGCAGTCGGGTAATCGGACGCGGCTCAATGATAACGGATACGGGTGTTTTAGTCAGTAGATTTGATTTCAATACTACGTAGTGCTTCAAAAATATTTCCAATAATCAAGACAATTAGTTAATTAGCTCCATTTTGGAACTGCTTTTGAAGGAGCCAAAAGCACTTTCCAACAGGAGTTTCTTAGAACACAAAAACATCGATAAAGCACTAGCGAGGGCCCCTCTCAGCAAGATTTTCGATGGTGGTAAAATATGTAAAAATTTAATTCAAAAAATAAAAAACTAATAGCCATTAGCCAACATACGTAAATAGCAGACTTGCGAGTCCAAAATGGTAAGAGCTTAAAAAGTACCATGTAGCATCACAACCTTCATAACCAATAGATTTTAGTTTTGTTTTGGGCGCACACAATCAAAACAACCAAGCAACGGAAAATCCGACGATATAGCCTTGGGGAAGATGTCCTGACTGAAACAGACCAAGTATTCTCGACAACATTACGCAACCACTAAATGTAAAATCACTTGGCATTACAAAAACCACTTACTGGCCGCACAACTAAGGTTCTTAAAAGTGACATTTTCAACAAGTCGGACATAACAAATCCTCGCATCTAACACCAAGGAAGCCGTGAAGATGACTTTGCCAGAGAATCAGGCACTACCCGACCGCGCCTGAAAACAGATCAAGTTCAAAGTAAGCATCAAGGACATCACATAAATGTTGTCATGTCTTAATAATGCGGCTAGCAGTTGGTGTGGCGTATTTCTTTAACGTTTGCTTTCCATGGGTCTGAGTGCATCTGGCAACAACAGCTAGTTGCTCTAGGTCATTTCTAAAAATTCTATTATCCTACCCCAGACCAAAACTATCCTGCAAAACCTGCTTTTGTTTTTCGGATTACCCTTTCAAGTTTATAAATATCGCCTTCCAATGTTATGTGCCACACAAACTTGTTTTATCAGAGCGAGATTCCACTTACCGGACGAGGTGATTCTGACCTTGACCTTGATATTGATCTTGGCCTGCAATAATATAGACATGCATTAAATATCATAAACAAAAACAAGAATTGAAGGACCAGAACCACCTAGTGGAAAATATATAACAAAGCCACATACCTGGAAGATTTAACAGGAGATGCAGACCTAGATCTTGATACTGATCTTGATACCGATTTTGATACAGATCGCTCCAACGACTTGCTGCATAATACAGAATAACTCCCAAGATGTGGCACACATGGAAGCAAGAAAAACAGAGGAAAATAATGATAAAAAGATAATAAATAAAAGAACTGGGACAGCTCCAGTACCTCCGATTCCTTCTTACACTCCGGCTTCTGCTACGACTTCTACTACGGCTCCTTGAGGGGCTCCTATCGTAATATTTAACCTGTTCAGTTGATGCACAAACAACATGACAATGTTCTTACAGTGCACCTATGTCCAGCTGTCAGCATCATTAGTGTAATGCTTAAGCACATAAACTACTCTAGACCCCTCAAAAGACCTATTCCACGATTACAAAGAAAGATATTTTACACAAAAATCATGGATTTACGATGGTCTAGGAAGCATAGAAACATCTATCCCAAAGAGAGGATATATAAGAAAACTTCCATAAACATAAAAGTTACCCGAATATGAGTTCTTGCCCAAGGATTTTTAAATTCAGTGTCATCAAGCTTCCGGATCTGAAAAGGAAAAAGAAAAACCAAGTGAATTAGCGTGAAGCTTAATGGCAGGTAAAGGTCCTGTATTTCAACAACTCACAGCATATTTCATGTCATCAGAATTGGTATAATCAACTAAGCCATAAGTCCCTGCATACAAACAACAATACCATTTGGTGAGAAGAAACAAAATTAAAAGCATATAAATTCAGGACCAACATCAGCTGCATGGTAATCAGAGCTGAAGTAATGTCGATCTTTGATGAAGTAATATGCTCTTAGGACCGTAGACATTTTATTCTCTGATCCTTAAATCTATACCTTCACTGTCACGAGAAACCTCAGCAAAACACACATCACCAGCTCTACGCATATGATCCTGAAATCAACAACCAGTTAAGACACCAATATTGCAGACATTATTTGAATACAAAATTGTGACTAAGAGTTTCCACACCTTCAAGTCTTGCCAAGAGGCGGAAGAAGGGAGATTTCGAACAATAACTGGACAAAATGAAATTATGGGTCAAGCAATAAACAACAATTAAGAAAAATATATAACCGAACGTTACTTAGACAATTGCAAAGCATGTTTAACTCATTTAGTAATGTAATATCCTAGAAAACACACCTCGATACTCAGAATGACGTGAAACGCCAAACCGACCCCCACCACTGCCTCGGTCATATCCACTACTACGATCACTTGAAGATGGTCCCCTACCACCATGGGCAAGTTCAACCTGTATTGAGATTAAAGGAGACATCAATAAATGAAGTAACCAAAGACATGAAAGAACAAACATATTGTTTTAGTAAGCCTAGGGATCTTTTAGTACCCTTAAACGGCAACCATCAAAGTTATACCCATCACGCCCTCTTATTGCATCTTCTGCATCCCGAGAACTTTCAAACTAAAAACCAAACACATGCAGAGATTACTAGTAATCATATAACAGGTGGTGGCCAAACATACACACAGTAATCCATAAGAGAACCAACAGGGTCTTAATGCATGCATCAAACCATTATAAGTACCTCAACAAATGAATAACACGGAGGACGTGGTGGAATCTTCAGTTCAATATCCACTACGCGGCCATACTGCAAAAGTAAATCCAGTTTAGAATGATTTACTAACTTGAGCATTCCTCACCACATACAAAACAAAAATACTATCATATCATACATATACATTGAGCAATGTGTTGTTAAGTACATTAAGCATGGAAGTCACTGAATGTACTTTCATATGCATCAGAAACTGGAAATAATTCAAAACACCATGATGAAATGCACTGGTTATGCTAAAATACAAAAAAGAAGCGAAATTCTATGGAAAATTTCATGCAAACCTTGTAGAATAGATCTTCAACCTCCCATTCTTTTATATCTGAGGGAAGGTTGCCAACATAGATTGTGCGAGAAAATCGACCACTCATTTTTTGACACCAGAAGATTCCAGTTCAAAACTTTTTACTGCATTAAAAAAAACAATTCCGATAAATGTTTTGTCCAACAATTTGAAAATAGAATAACACTACAGCTTCAGTGTCCAATTATCATCTGCATACACTCTGTTGACAATATCAAAAGAAAAACAAAACCAAACTATGAAGCAAACCAAGAGAGCAATCCTCGAGGTGAGCCGTGCTCCACAAGCTCCATTGCTCATTTGCTCCAAAAGTGCTCCAAAGCATTATTTATATTGAAATAAAATTTGATCTCCTCATCCTCTCCAGAATTTTAGCGGAGCCTTGTGCACTGGGTACGACCTTCACCTCTCCCAGACCCTGCGTAAAGCGGGAGCCTTGTGCACTGGGTACGACCTTTTTTTTATCCTCTCCAGAATTTTAGCAGATGTATAGATCTTCTGAGAGTGAGCAAGAATCTCCCATAATAAAAATAATACCCATAAGTCCAAAATGATTTCTCCCACTCCCTCTCTATATCCCTATGTACGATTGCAAAGCTCATATTTGTCCAAGCGCTTGCCATCTATCATAAAGAAAGCATCTGTGTCATGGGATCAGGCAAGATTGACATATATTTATGAATTTACCTTACTCAGCCCTCTTTAACATAATTGAAAAACAAAAAGAATGAAAACCCAGGAAAATTAATTCATATCCCTTAGTTAACTTACTTTCACTAACTCTTGCAGAGTTGCATAAATATATACCATATCCAGGGTAGGGGATTGAGATATGAGTCTCTAGGCTCACGTAATTGATAAATCATACAACTACATTCTGAATTTTATCATGGAAAAGCTAGTGAAATAGTGCACTTTCCCAGCTTCATGGATTCTGTTTCTTAACCCAACTTCTCATGAAATTACATGTAGGACAAGAAAACGGTGTAAAATTCTTCCAGTGTACAACAACAACAACAAAGCCTTTTCCAGTGTAACTAAAAAAAATTTACAAGCTGTACTAGTTGGAGCAATAATAGGGAAGTCCATCATCCTGATTGATGCTCCAATCTGAAAAATTCAAAACAATACATAACCCCGGGAAAGGCAAGAAGGATATAATATTGCATTGCGTGCATGGGGATAAGTGAATAAGATGAAACTCATTAATCAAACAATAACACTTTACCTAGAAATGTAAAGAACCCTGCACGGTAGAAGTTCCCTAAATCTATCACCCATAGTTGCTGCACCTATAAGGTATTTGTCTAATATCTACTCCCACAATTACTGTCTGAGACCAGTAAATGAGGTGACGATATGAACAATATCCAAAATAATCTATGGGTTGACCACTGAACCCCTGAACCCCAACCAACCCAGCACTGAACCCCTGAACCCCAACCCAGCACTGAACCCCTGAACCCCTGAACCCCATGTCCTAGTCTTATGTTTGGTAAGCCATGATAAAGTAACCATGATAAAGCAAAAGCTATTCAATATTTCCAAAATAATCTATGGGTTGACCACTTATATAATTACATGTAAAAAACAAAATGAAGTCGCTTCGAAACAGTACAGCAACATTAGTAACATACTTTTTTTATGTCTTTCAATATCAAAAACAAAAGAAAGAGTCCACGAGGTAAATACCAATTGAAAATCGAGATTCCTTCAGATGAAAAAACCCACTTACAACAGCAATCAAGTTTCAAACTTTACTATACTCCATGACAGGTATTGTATGCAGTAGTCAGAGAAACATATCCACAAAATGATATCAAATTCAAAACCCATACATAATCAAAGATTCAAAACCTATTGGTCGCAGAAAACCCAAAACACAATTGTGCACAGTGTTAACAAACAAGACATGAATCGAACACTCAATGAACAATGACAACGCCTACGAAACCCTAGACATACAGTATAATTAATCCCACAAAACCCCCAAATCAAAAACCCTAATTGCACTAATGCGAACAGAAAGAATTAGATGGGGATACAGGACTAGTATCAAACCGGAAATTGATTGGAGAGCTTAAGAGCTGGACGCGTGCGAAGTAGCCGAAGAGCTTGAGATGTGATCGCTAGGGTTCCGCTTTCGCTCCGTCGAGAAACGAGATGAGAAAATTGGGCTTATACGGTAAACTGCAAGAGAGAGAAAAACTGAGGTCGATTTTCTGATTTACTTGGTCGGTGTGGTAATTAAGTAATTAGGGAAGTGTATTGGGCCTGATATCAACTTTCGGCTTTGGGCCTGATATCAAAATTATAATGTTGGCTCTAATTTTCAGGATCAACTTGCAAGTGGTCCTTACAGAGGTGGAAAAGCGTTGAGTCATTGTATGACGGCGTGGGTTCAAACCCCGTTAGTAGCTAGTCTAACATCTAATCTAACAAAATCTATCGTTTGAAAAAAAAAAAAATTAAGGATCAACTTGGGCGAAGGACCTTGGGCCTTAAAATGAGACAAATTGTGTGACCCAAGACTAAGATCCAGTTTAAAATGCTTATCTGATAAGCACTTGCTAAAAGCGCTTCGCCGGATTATAGCATGTTTACCAACTCAAAATGATGAAGTTCATGAATTGGAGAAGTCAAAAATATGAAAGGTAATGAATTATAAAGTAATTTTGGGTTAGGGATTTGGACTTAATATTTTTAATGCATGAGTAAATACTCTTAATCATTTGAATCAGAAACATTTTCTCAAATTTTCAAGTATTAAATTACTTATGGCTAAGAATCTCACGTACTTTTTTACACCTTGTGTGTTATGCAACAAAAATGGAAAATCAAAATAATTTCAATCGTGGAAGAAAAAATTTTGAAATTCATGTTTACCGACTCAAAGATGAATTTCATGAATCGGAGAAGTAAAAAAATGTGAAAGATAATGAATTAGAAATTAATCCTAGTTAGGAATTCGAGCATAAGACTTTGAATGTGGTAAATATTCTTAATCATTTGAGTTACAAACTTTAAAAAAAAATATCAAGTATTAAATTACTTATGATAAGAAACTTGCATACTTTTTTATTTTGTGTGTTACACAACAAATATTGAAAATCAAAATAATTTCAATTGTGTCAGCAAATGTAAGGAAAATCATATGAATTGTTTCAGTACCCATGTCAAATAAGTAACATGTGAAAACTAATGTCATTTTTTTTCCAATAAAGGAGACCAGTTGATGATTTCGTCACGTCAGTCCATCATTTCAGAGGGACAAGGAAGACTCATAGAGGCTTTCAGCCTCTCCCTGGCCACTATGGTGTGATTCACCGGTGCCAAAAATCAAATTCAAGACGTGTCGTGTAGAATACGGACATGAATTCATCCCCAACTACTGAGTCACCTTGTAATGGTTGAAAACTAATGTCATTTTGTGCTTATCCTTATTGACTAAATATAACATTACATCCTTTATTTTGCTTCCTCTTCTTTTTTTCTTATTCTTCTGGTCTCTTTCGGAACGTTTTTCAAAGTTTTTGACTTGCAATGTCCTTTCCCCGCTCATTAATCTGTTAACTTATATAAGTAGAAGTCTTGGTTGTCAAGTTAGTCTATTTTCTTCCCAGACCATCCCAATTCCACGTACCTTGTGTGTTGGTTCTAACTTATCAGCTTACAAGTTGATCTATCCAACGTGTTCGATTTAATGGGAGAGGGAGGACATTTAAATAATTTAATATATCATTAATGGAAAAGGATGAGTCTTAATGCAATGAAAATGTTGTTCTTTTGTCATCGAAATGTCATA
This sequence comes from Malus sylvestris, assembly GCF_916048215.2. Classification (NCBI taxonomy): domain Eukaryota; kingdom Viridiplantae; phylum Streptophyta; class Magnoliopsida; order Rosales; family Rosaceae; genus Malus; species Malus sylvestris. The sequence goes on along the minus strand of NC_062266.1, from coordinate 34,689,257 downwards.
ATCGAGTCAGAGAAACAGTCTCTTTATAAAGTAATGGTAAGATTGCATACGATAGATTATCTCCCGGCCCTCACAAAGCAAGAACCTTATTAACTTATTAACTTTGAATCACCCTTTTATTATATATTAACATAAGCTTAATTAACTTAAACGGCTTGACCTCATGAGGAATACTTTTGACCTGCATGCATATCACCGTATCGGTGTAGAGTATAAACCAAAATCATTGGTTGCACGTCTATCTATTCATTTATTCAGAGTATGTCTACGTCAAAGTATAGCATAAATTTCGCTATTTAAAGAAATTTTTTAATATGCACCAGCGTATAGCATACACTGGAATTCTTGGTCAATTGGATCCTTGGTTATTGAATTCTTAATTGCACATCTAATATTTCATTCTTCTAGTACGTCATATCCTGTAACATAATAGAATTTTCGCTATTTATTAGAAGTTTCTAGTGTGTACTATACACCGAAATCTTGACCATTGGATCCTCAAACCAAACAGTTCCTTTCCATGAATCATTTTTACATGGATTCACTATGATAGTGCTATTCACATACCTATTTTTACCTTCTACACACCCTTGTTAATTTTTTGTCATTAATTTTCTTCAAAGGTTTCTTACTCCCGCGCTTGCCATCGCCGGCCCGTGTTAGAATACATATACAGTGGTATAATGACAAAGCCCAACAATGGATTCTCCTAAAAAGAAAATTAAAAAAAAAAAGCCCAACAATGGAAGCTTGGGATGAAGCCGAAATCACACTGTGTGGGATTTGAACCTACGACATCGTATTTTGGAGACCCACGTTCTACCGGACTGAATATTTTTTCGATCCATAGCAAAAAAATGAAATGAATGCTTAAGAAGTCAAAATAAATGCGTTGATAGCACAACCCTCTCATTAACCTTTGCAATGGCAGTCATCTTTTACTTGTAGTGCAAACTGAGTTCGAAAATAACTGAGACTTGGGACTGAGTGCGAGGAAAAGTGACCCCCTTGTTTACATATTTGTCGGTAACAACAAATTACAACCCCTTTTATTTACATTTTGATGTTGGGGTGTGCTATCCACACACCTCATTTTATTTCTCACACACCCCTTAATAATTTCTGTCTGTTGATCTTCTTCAATTCATCCGATCCAACGGCCAAAAATTAAAAAAGTGTGTGAGAAGTAAAATAGGGTGTGTGGATATCACACCCCTTTGATGTTTTGCTTTGATGGTGCAATGCAGAAGCCATGCGTGAAACTATCGGAGTCTTTGATCCATTTTAAGCACACTGTTGCTAGAGAAGCCACCTGACCAGCCTACTTTCAGTTGTTGTCTATTAGCCTAAAACTGCATGCATTGGGAAATTGCAATATGCTGGCTAAACCCAAGAAGGATCCCCAGATAGAAGTTGAGATTCTCTTTTGATTTCTGTGTTCAGAGTAATTGAATTCAGAAATCCAGACCACTTAATTAAATTATGCAGTCCTCATTAGCCTATCCCACTAACTCATCTCACAAAAAATGAAATCTTTCAATGATCTAGATCTTTCTCTTAAACGGCTCGAATTTCTGAATCCAGCTGCTCTAGACACATAGATTCAAAGAGGATTTCAACTCCTTAGCTAGCTGCTGAATGAACTTTCTGGCGGTTTAATAGTCCACTACTAATTAGTTCACCACTAATGTTGTTTTAAACTAAATCACTTGCTAGTTCGATCAATAAAAGAACTGGTTTAATAGTCCACTACTAATTCATTCATCATTGATATTGTTTTAAACTAAATCACTTGTTAGTTCGATCGATAAAAGAACTACTCGTAAATAGGTGTGAGAGTTTATCACAAAAAAATATTAGTGCAATTAGTGGTGGAACAACTCAAATTAAGTTGTATATAGTTTTGTTATGCCTCTGAAGTGGGACTTTAATATTTTTCAACATGAATGTGATATGGTCTGAAAAGGACACCACTTAAAACCTCTACAATCGAGTTTTTGTACTGTTTTTATTCGCTTTAGTTTTGCTTTTCAGTTGTTGTACGTATTTTACTAATGTTGAGATTCATGTCTTACACTCTTATTAAGATTTTTCGATGAATATTGTTAATTTGATAAATAAAAAAGATCAAATTTTGCTGCCAAGATCATTGCCAATTCCAACATTAGATCACTGGTTTGCTAAATTCACTCTGGCTTTTCCTACTCGGGTGGATTAGTTACTTGTTAATTGGCTTATAGTTGCAATTGATTAGATGATTGGTAGTAAGGTCATCTTCAACCGAAGGATCCAGAGGGTCAGAGGGCCGAAAATAGCTCAAAAATCGTCTCCAACCAAGGGCTAGGCCAGAGGGCTCTGAAATCTGAGAGGGCCCCACGGAATCAGAAAGGGCTGGAGGGCTCTCGGAGCTAGCCATTTTTTTTAATGTTTTATTATTTCTGTCGGTTATAGAGCCGACAGGAATACATTATATTACTTAATATAAATGTATTATTGTCGGTTATAACCGACAGTAATACATTTATACTAAATAATATCAATGTATTCTTGTTGGTTATAATCGACATGATTTATTAAGAAAAAATTCAAATGCAATGGCTAGTAGCCATTGCATTTGATTTTTTTTTTTTTTACAGTTTTATTATTATTTTTTATTTACAAATTTTTTCATATAACTTCTATTTTTTCCTATAACTTTTATTTTACAAAATTTGTTTCATATTTTTTTAAAATTCCATTTTTTCCTATAACTTATATTTCACAAAATTTGTTTCATTTTATTTTAAGTTGTAGTTTTTAAATAATAAATTATGTTTGGCCTTATGGCCCTCGGTTGGAGACGATTTTTTGTGACAGGGCTAAAACGAGTCATCTGGCCCTCGGTTGGAGACGGAGGCAAATATGGTAATGTACTGTTCATTAAAATATTAATATATTGGAGGATCTTGGAGGGCCAGAGGGTTAAAACGAGCCATCTGGCCAGTCATCGGTTGGAGATGGCCTAAAAGGCATAAGTTTTATTTTTCGGTCAAAGGGTAAATTTTATACCAGCGAAGAACAAGTATAAATATGAGACAAGTTAAGCATAAGAGTAAAAAGTGAACCTCAAAACGCACAAAATAGAGCCTAAAGTCAGCTTTAGATCCCATCACAAACAAAAAAAATGGAACTTTAACGAAAAGCTCCCGATTCTGTTCACTTTAACGAAAAATCACATTTTTACACTAAAAAGTCAATCATGATACTATTCACTTTACTCTTTATTTTGTCATTATCGTTAAAACTCAAGATTTTCAAGTCATTTTCATTAGTTTTCCTTAAAAAAAACCCTAAGTAATCTATAACCCCTTCCGCTACCATAGCATCAGAGATCCACCACCACACTTCAGCCTAAAATTCAACCAAACAACGCTCCCAAGAAGGAATGAACACAGAGCTCCATCATCTTTGAAATGGACTTGGCTTCTATGCCCTCCCACTTCCCATACACTCCTATCCTCTCCTATTTATGCGATCACGGTTAAGCCACGTCAACATTTTATATTACTATTGCTTTTTGTCTTATTATCTCTATACAAAAATTAATATAAAATGTTGACGTGGCTTAACCGTGACCACACAAAATAGAAGGAGATGAGAATGTATAGGAAGTGGGGGGGCAGAGAAGCCGGGTCCCTTTGCAACAGCACCACACAAACCGCCTCCACAAAACACAAGTAGCTCATGGGAATACATAGACCAAATGCAATAGTGCCAATAAAAACAAACAAATGGAAAGTAACGGTGTAAACACCTAAGCCAAAGCACTACACACCCTTCGATAAACCAGCGTGAAAGTGCATGAAGGATATATGGATGCATATGAGTATTTATCAAAAATAGCCAAAAATTAACCCTTAATTTCAAAAATGTCACTTTTTATAAAATCTTTCAAATATATTGAAAATTCCATCTAAATAGACACAAATATCCTTAAATTTAACAATCAAATAAATTAAAGACTTTTTAGCTAAAATAATTCGTGACATTGAAATAACTTCTTAATCTGGTCCTTAACAATTAATGATAATCAATAGTAGTGTTCTTGAATTTATCTATCGTAAATCATTTTAGTCTTTCTTTGAATTTGTCCATTGTGATCATTTTAGTTTTTTCGTGAAAAATATGTCAATTGTTCTGTTAGTGTGATGATGTGGCGCCACGTGGGTCTCACAAATACAATCATATAACAACATGTGGATTAACTTTAAAAACTATTTTTATATTGAAAACTAAAAATGATATTAGTAAGAAAAAAGGCGTTGAAGACATGATTGAAATTCTGCTACTCCCACTGGTAGTAACCGCGGCAGCGCTCAATGTTGGTGATGAGGAGGTCGAAGGGGATAAGGTTGTGGTGGTGGAGTGTAAAAGCGAAGGTGAAGTTGGATCAGAGCTTGAGGAAACCGTAACTAAAAAGCCCTTAATTTATTTAATTGTTAAATTTGAGGGTATTTGTGTCTATTTAAGTAAAATTTTAGATATATTTAAAAGTTTTTATAAAAAATAACATTTTTAAAATTAAAAGTTAATTTTTGGCTATATTTGATAAAGACTCGATAAATATCTATAAGTTTTGTCAATAAAGCCAAAAGATTTGGTTCGACTAGTTTTGGTTAATTTTGTTTCGTGAGTGGATAATCATCTAGCATGGCAACTAAATTGGATGTCACGGTCAGATTCATTGCCTTAAAGAAATAAACAAGAACACTTTGGATTACGTGGCAATAAGGTAACCCTTGAACAAATTTAGGGCAACTGAAATCTTGGCAGAGCCCCATCATTATCTGGTGTGGTCCACCACCGAAACAAATATGGTCGATTTTGTGATCGCAAATTAGCAAGAAAATGGATGGATCATAAAATTCAAAACATGTTTAAGAAGTCCCTATCCTCATCATTTTAAACATGCTTTATTGTCGAGAAAAAGAAGTGATTACTGCACATTGTTTTTTACTTATGCGCATATTTATGGTTTTTTACTATTGCATTGAAAAAATCAAATAAAATCACGGTTAGAATTATCATCGGGTGACTAAATAGTTAGAACGAATTTAAGTTTGTATTTTACACGGTGTGTTCTAGATTTGATTTTTGGTGCTTGTGAATCACACGATGATCAGGAAAAAATTAAAATATTTCTATGAGTCTTCCCCATACTCAGAAGAGTGAACTGCTGTAAAGAATCTTTTTAAAAAAATAATAAAATGAATGATAATAACCATATACATGATGATGAGTTAATTGAAACGACAAAATGATCTTAAAAGAGGCTTCTATCTTAGAAAATATATGGACCGCAAATTGGACGAAATGCGCAAACTTGACCACATTGGGCAATATGACTATTTCTGAAAAAGAAAAGGGAACACTTATTAATTCTCTTATTCTAAAGATCATTATTTAATTGTGTTTGTTGTTTTGTTTGAACTATATAATGTGATTATCTTAAATAAAAAATACGTGTGCCAAATTAAAAATAATATATGAAAATTAGCTTTAAAAAATATGGTTTAGGAGGCAATAAAAATGACCCCATAATTCAAGAGCCAGGAGGAATTGACGGATTAATCTTGTAATTCTTGGAGTAGGATTTTTTCATCTCCAAATCTCTTCCTTCTGTTCACCTCCTCTCTCACTTTTCTATTTTTTTCTCTCTATAAAAAAAAATCAATATAACATGGAAACGGAACGTAATCGTGAATTTTCAAATAGGATGAGAACGGGGGAGAGAGAAACTGAAAAATGAGAGAATCCAAATTCGTGGCTGCTATATTTTGCCTAGAAAAACGAAAAATAAAGACAAAATTTGTAAGTTTCGGCGATTGGGGTGGATGATGACTGAAAGTTCATCTTCTTGTCATTGAATACTACCAGCAACAAAGTGAAGGACCACTGCCTGCAGAAACCGCCCTCTTCCATCGAGCGTTTATTTCAATTATCGATGAAATTTTATCCTTCAATTTCAATAAAATTATTAAAATTACGCAAATTATATTATTTGTTGTGTGTGTGTTTTTTTTTTCAATATTTTTTTGTAATTGTTTAGGAAAATAAATTTGGGAACATTGTGATGATATATATATTTTGTTTTCTTTCTCTTTTGGTGGTCGGGCACCAACTTGGTATTCTGTCTGGGAATTCGAAACAGCATCTAATTGTCGACATGTATTTTTTTGTAAATTATGCCATAATATATATAAGTAGAATAATTACTTCTTGATTACAAAACCATTTGTTTCACCAAGTAATAAACACATGAAACATTTAAGTATGACAAACAAGCAAATGAGAAATTTTTGTAGTATGCCGGAAATACGGGCGGTACTCATGTGTTATAATACAAGTTGGTGAAATTTTTTTTGTAAGTATATATCGAACAACTTGTGTTATGATATTTGGTGTATTTGACCGTGTTATCCGCACATTAAAAAATTTCTCCAAGCAAATTATGGTTTTCTCTTTTATGATGTCAAATTAATTATGGAGATTTGAGATAAAGGCTTCTATGAATTCATTCTATAGATTTTTCTCTCTTTAATCGAAAGAAATGAAGTGTGTTTGGTGCACTTTTGCAAACATTTTCCCATGTTTGGGCAAAGAGCTAAGAAACTTCCTATGGCACACTCCTTCGTAGATGATACCTTTGTCATAAAATCTTCACATCAAGTGTCACTTGTGATAGGGTTGTGCAAACGTTCGAAATTACTCGTCTAATTCGATTTTAACTAGTTTAACCTAATATAGTAAAACAAGGTTGGTGTTACGGTTATAGTAATATTTGTTGACAATTCGAATAATGAGTTTCACTTTTTGTTAATCGCGTGAACATAACCGGCTTACAAGTTATATTCATTTCTAGAATCGTGCGACACGCATTGTGTTTCTATCAGGTATGCATTCTTGTAGTGGTCATCTCCTTACAATATAACATTTACTCTTCTTACCCTAAAACATAGCCTCTAATTTATCTCGTCTCATATCCACCACTATGCTCAAACACCTTTCCTCCTATATCTAGGGTTGATGTTTGCTCTCCTCCTCGCCTCCTCAAGGTCTATTTTCGAATTTTCCTTGTTTATCAAAACTCTTCGAGTTATCATGTCTTCACTCTTCAGGTATTTATGATTTGTGATTTTTTTTCTGGGAGTTTTCCTCTCTCGATTTAGTTGTTTGTTTACCTAATTATCTTGTTTCTTGTGCTAAATAAATGTTTCTAGACATTTTACCTATTCACTAGGGTTGATCTATTTGTTGCTTAATTTCAATTTGAATTTATGCTTTTGTTTGGTTCTTTATGAACAATTATAGAGATAAAACAATGAAGCAGGAACGAGCTTGCAGTGCCGAGTTGTTGTCACATGATAATCCAATTTGGTTTAATCAACTTCTTGAAAGATGGAATGGATCATGTGTTATGGTCGCCGACTATTGAAACATCGAAATTTGAGTAGGTCGGATCGTTTGGCAGATGGAGTCGCAACCCTTTCCAACATACTGACTCGACCTAGTGCTTGTCCAGGTACCGTCCCATATGTTTGGATAAGAGATTTCCCAAATTCCAAGAAGGATAGACCAAATTATGAAAAAATGAACTATAATTTGTTCGATATTGGGGATTACAAATGCTCTCCATGAGCATAACAAAGACATGAGAGAGATTAATCTCCTTTATCTAACATTTTATAGTCCATTTCTTAATTAGTTGATCTCCATGCGTGGAGGCTTGGAACTCCCATACCCAAACATAACCACTATATCTTATCATCCTTCTTTTTTTGGTCTGGAAAAATTGTGAAATTGAATTAAGCAATAGTAGTTATTGTTTATTTATTATATTATACACACTTACATGCACAAAAATTGTGATAAATAAACTAATTAGGTAAAGATTTATAGCTCAATTGTTCTACTTACTCACACGTTCGAAATCCTAGGTTCGACTATTTGTTCCTATTTTAACTATACAGCTCGTATAATTTGTAGCTGGATTGGTTTCTTTGTTAACTATGCTTTAAAAGAAAGTGTTATTCTCACACTATCGTTAATTTTTATCCATTGATAATTTTCTATTCATTAGATCCAACGATAAAAAATTAAGAAAATATGTACGAAATAAAAATAGATATGTAGATATTATTACCCTACTTTAAATTCCAACAACAGAAAAACTAATACTTAAATTGGTAGGCGACATGGTCAAATTTTCATTTGTTTTCTATTCCAAAAAAATAAAACAGATAACAATCCAAAGTTTGTTTTGATCACCTACGAAAACAAAAACCAAACACCTACGAAAACAAAAACCAAAGCAAATCATATGCCTCCTTCGTCAACGTTCAACTTTCAAGCATAAAAAACTCCAACATGCTTCTGTATTCGATTTCTCCATTTTTTTTCGTAAATAAAACAATTATACTTTTGTGAGATGCTTAAAACATAATAATTAAATAACTTCTAAATAAATAAAATTGTATCACCGCCCCAAATGGGAATTACGTTTTTATTTCTTTATTTGGAAATTTTTTTTTTGCATTTTTCTGGTCAGAAAAAATAATTTTTTTGAGTGAGGTTTTTAGTTATAATCGAAAAGAAGTTGTTGACTTGAAATTTAAATTGCACCAACAACAATAACAAAGCACTATATCATAAGTGGGGTTGAGTCGGTCCATTATATAAATTTTAGAACACTAGTAGGCTCTATTTTGCGCTAAATATTTCGTTGGAAAGGCATATAGAAAATCAAGCGTACTAGTATTTTAGGATTCATACGACCAACTCTACTTAGCGGGTTAAAACTTATTGTTGATGCAATTTAAATTTAAAGTCGACAACTTATTTTGGATTATAACGTGACAAACAACCTCACTAAAAAAATTATTTTTCTGACCAGAAAAATGCAAAAAACATTGTGGGGATGGATGCATATCCAAAACTTTATTGATATGGTAAGTAAAATGAACCCTACTTAATTTATTTCCATATATGCTATCCCTAATCCATCTCAACGCATGGATGTAGGTCACACATGTTCGATGCATGTCATTATCTATATAATATTATATATTTTTTACATATTTAATTGTGTATAAATAAATGGGAAAGTGTGGAAAAGAAAACACATGGGTTATTGTGGAAATTAAAAAAAATAAAAGTTAATTGGGTTGGTGGGTATTTTTCTTTCCAAATCATCTAAATTTTTGCATCATCATCATCATCAACATTTTGGTACGTTGTGAGAGAAGAGAAGGTCCAAAAAGGCAGTGCCCTTTCGCTCTCTCTCCTCTGCGTAAAACGGACGATCCCAAGCACCAAAAACAAACACCCTTTATTCCTCTCTCTGCTCCCTCGCTCTCGAGTCTTTCATCGTCACTGAAATTTATAATCTTTTAATATAAATAAGAGGGAATAAGAAGAAAGAAAAAAAAAAAAAAGGTAGTGCTCTGTTTTTTATTACCCATTTCCTTATCAAATTTGCAGGCTTTTTTTGCCCTTTTTGTTGCTTTTGCCTTTTTAATCTCTTGTACTTAAGCGATCTTGAGGTGGGTTTGATTTCATTTCAATGGAGTTGGACTAGAAAAATCCGGGTAAGTTTTTCCTGTGAAATTCATCATCTGGGTCTGTTTACAAATTCAATTTTGTTCTTCGTAGGTGTTAAATTTTTTTTTAAATTTTTTATGACCAGTAGTGTTGGGTAACAATTTTGCAGAAATCCAATTTAGTCTTTGTTGGTGTGATAAATTTTCGAGAAGTCTAAAAATCCAGTCTTTGAATCGAATAAAGGGGTTGCTGTTCTTTGATCATGGCGGTTGCTGAGAATGCACCAAATTTCGACAACACAGCAGTGTCGTCGGACCCGAATGCACAGAACGATCTCGGAAACCCAAAACCCAGAGTCGATTCCTCTGTTGCTCTGAGTGCTGAGTCCAATGTACAGTCCAACGGAGACGATCAGAGTGTCGAGGGGAAGTTTCAGGAGCAGGAGAAAGTGACAACTTTCTCAGTCGCCACTAACAATCACAAAGCTCCATCGGGTCAGACCCCAAATGGGTTTGATTCCAATGGGGGGGTCGATAACCATCAGACGGAGGAGGCCAAGTCTGATGGTTATGTGATTGATCAGAGGTTGAATGGCGAAGGCGATGAGAATTACAACCGTGATATGAGAGATTTGGCGGACTTGTTGTCTAAGTTGAATCCCATGGCTGAGGAGTTTGTGCCTCCTTCCCTTGTCAACAACAACGGCGGCTTCGATTTTGCTGGTGGGTATGGATATACTAATGGTTTTGTAATGCACAGTAACTCTGGCAATGCCAATGGACTAATGGGTAGGAAGGTATGTGAGGTTCTTCCATTTCCTTACCAAAGTTTAAATTTTTCTGTTTGGTTGCTGAGAAAATGCAGGAAATTAATTGACCAACAAAGTGGTGTTGTTTTCCCTTTGTCTGGTTGTTTTTCCTTGTGTTTGATGATGGTTCATATGAAATTTTTTATTCTTTTTCGACTTTTAGTTATCTAGAAATTTCATTGATCAACTACCAATTTTTGTTTATTTGTGCTTTGCTTATTGTTTGTTTCCTTTTTCTTCGTCTGCAGAAGAAGAATGGTTATAGTCAAGGTCGGCGTAAGAACTATTACAAATTGAATTTGGCTCAGAGGGAGGAGATGATTAGGAGGACTGTGTATGTATCTGACATTGATCAACAGGTAATAGTTGCATTGTAGTTTGTTGCCACATTTTTAAAATTTTATGCAGCCAATGTTAATCTTTGTATGACTGACACTCAATTTACTCTGTATCAGGTTACTGAAGAGAACCTGGCTGCTCTTTTTCTTGGCTGTGGACAGGTAACCAAGTTTTTCGTTTTCTTGTTTGTACTGGTTCAACATAGATAATGCTAGAATGGTGGATTATAATCTGAATTTTCCTTCCTAAAGGTTGTGGACTGTCGTGTCTGCGGTGATCCAAATTCGATTCTTCGATTTGCCTTCATTGAGTTCACAGATGAAGGTAATATCAAAAGCTGACATACTTTAGTTCATTGATAAGTCTGGGTCTTGTTATGATTTCGATGTGCTGAATCAACTTTTTTATCCACCCTTGCAGACGGTGCAAGGAATGCTCTAACTCTGTCAGGAACCATGCTTGGCTATTACCCAGTAAGGGTGCTGCCTTCAAAAACTGCAATTGCACCGGTTAACCCAACATTTTTGCCAAGGGTGAGGACCATATTTTACCGCTTGTCATCAACATTTTTGCCAAGAGTGTTAAAAAGTGATTCATTGAATTGCACTGATTTTACCTGTTCTTACTTGGGTTTCTTCTGTTTATATGATTTAGTCTGAGGATGAGCGTGAGATGTGCTCAAGGACTATTTACTGTACGAATATTGACAAGAAGGTAATTTCAACTTTCCAGTCTCGTTAGGGTTCTAGGACCAGAACTGGTGTGCCTTTTCCTGATTTTATTTGTTTACTCGTGCAGGTTACTCAAGCTGATGTCAAACTCTTTTTTGAATCACTTTGTGGAGAGGTTGGTAGTTCTTTCTGTGACAAATTTTGATTACTTCTTGTTCTAAAATTGCAATCTTATCGTATGGACTTTTTTCTGGCTCGTGTAGGTTCAGCGCCTGAGGCTGCTTGGAGACTATCAGCACTCCACTCGTATTGCTTTTGTTGAATTTACTGTGGTAAGTATCTAGTGGCCCTTCTATATGTAAGTTGGATTTTTTAGCACTCATCGGCCTCACTCTGTTCTGTGCTTTGTGAGCGTGTATGCATATCCGATCTGCTCTCCAAACATGCTGAAATGGAGTTGTATGGGCATGGCTAACACCAAATTGATTGCAAATCATTGATGTGGTCTGTTGTTGCACATATATATGTTCAAAATCACCGTCACCAATAATATTTTGATTTAATTGGTGAACTATTTTGAAGATCATAAATTATTTTGAACAAGGAAATGGTCCTTCTGTTGTTTAAAGAAGTGCGGTTAGATTGAAGGTTGTCTATTAGTCTACTCATACTTTCTGTTGTGCTCTGTGTTTTCACTCTCGCAGGCTGAAAGCGCAATTGCAGCTCTTAACTGTAGTGGTGTGGTTTTGGGATCGCTACCGATAAGGTCAGTTTGGCAGAATGTTTAGCTTACAAGTTACATCTCCTCACAACATCCCCCACCTCCCACACCTCAAATTTTCTTTTAGCAGCAATTTACTTTGGACATCCTATTCATTCTTATGTATTATGCATGCAGGGTAAGCCCCTCAAAGACACCAGTTCGACCCCGTACCCCTCGTTCTCCATCGCAGTGAACCACCTTTGCATGTTTCCTTGACTAATCTGCTGCTGATAGATATATCAACCGTAAGCATACACAGAGACTTGTATTTCGGCATATCGTGTTTATCTGTGCTTTTGTCTAGGTTACTGTTAAGGTATCGTTGGGAGCTACACGGGGTTATCTGTGGGTTTATTTCAAACTTGTAGAGTTGGATGGATTTCTGAGGAGTTTAATGGTTTAATTTTTACTTTGTTATGAAATCTAGAGGCATAGTCCTGAAATTCTCAAATGCTTATGATGCTTCTCACGACCGGAAACTCGTAAGAGCTCGCCGGTCGTAACTTTTCTAGGTGCTCTTTTGGCATTCTAATCTCACCCACATTTGGCTTTCGAGTTGTTAAGAGTTGGGTTGACATTTGAGATCCCTGATCCCAAATATCTTCCCACATACTTGCTATGGAGGTAGGTTTTGTGGGAGAGACTAACCTACACTTGGGAGGCCACTGTGGCAGTGTTCGAAACTAATAACGCACAAAAATATTAAAATTTAAAGAAAAGATAGTGCATTATTGGTTTATGATATCGCCGCAGTGGTTTCGTAAGTGAGACAATTGCCTAACAGTATTAAGTAATCCATTAAGAATTAACAAGTCACTTTCCTTGTCCTCTTGTCGAGATAATTTGCCTTGTACCTGGTCGTATATCCTTTATTCTAATTCTCGTACGACATACAATTTCCATCCGGGTTTGATCATTGACTCCAAATTTCATCGAACAACGCCCTCAAGGGGCAACTAGACCACAGAGAACTCGTATTTGAAAACAAAAACTGAAAATATCTACGAAATTTTGTCATCAGCTCCCTTTTGGGTTATTGACAATGAAAAAATGTATGAATGAATCAAGTAGCTAAAAGAACAGAGTCTGTAACAGGGAATGTATTATTGCATCTCTTTGGCCCTTTCTATCCCAACCTTATAACCGTACATTAGTCGATGAGCTCTTCGCAGAATCGGAGGCAGTTGTTGGCGGTTCCCGGCGACGGGTTGTGCTGGCATTGGATATATAACTAGAATGCACTGGACTAGTTAGAGTAGAGACCAAAGTTGGAGTAAGTACCTGTGACTGTAGTTGTAGGAAGTGCAAGCGGTAAGCTCTGTAGTTTGGGTCTGGGATTGGATGTTGTTGGACTATTATGTCCAGGTTGTGCTTGTACTGGAACACACGGATAATAGTACACCCCAGGATAAGGATAGTAGTGTTGCTGTTGCCCCCAGCCACCATATCCGGTGTAATTATAATTCTGCATTTCATATGTTAAAGTCCTTGTCAGCTTAAACGAATCTATTAGTGCAGATGCGGGGCGGGAATTCGAACTTTGGAGGCAGGCACAATGCCATGACCAACCGGTCTAATCCTTAGATGAATTAAACAACACAAGTAAACTAACCATTAATGCAACGTTATTGTCTTGCTGGTAAATTGGATATCTGAAAGCCAAGAGGATCGGATTATCAGAATTAAGAAGATAATTAGGTAAATTAAGTGCCTAAATTTTCACTAATTATGTCTTCTTACCCGTAAGTCGAATAAGGGATTAATGCATATTGGGGGTTGTAGTGATGGAAATAGGTGTTGATGAAAGGTATGGATGACGATCTGGTTTTCTTCATTCCCTCAACAACTTCTGAAAGATTAACACACACCAGATTAGGTCAGACTAGAGTTCATGAAAAACTTACGTCCACCTGGATCCACCTAGAATGCTAGGGCGACAATATTTCAAGTCAATAATGCACTTTGACGTGCTTTAACTATCTTGCATAATGGGCTAACAGTATATGTGATTGACTTAAGATACCGTTGCCTCGAAATCCCTAGAGCATGGAAGTTTTTCTCACAAAAAAACATAGAAACTAAAGAAGAGACAGACCATGTTGAGGCTGAGGAGTGGTTGGACGATTCTTCTGTGCACCGAGGACTGCAAGATTACAATTAGCTCGCCTTCCATCGATGATAGGATTAGGGTTTTCACAAGCTCTCATAGCTGATTCTGGATCCTTGAACGTTACCTAATCAACAACCAACAATATATCTAAAAACTAATAACGGCAGTACTCAAAACATAAATTCTTTGTGCATGACGTTCATTCGGTATCGATACGTACCTATAAAACTTTAACCTAAAGCAATAACATAAGAAACCAAGCAGTAAACTTACAAAACCATAGCCTTTTGATCTTGCTGTGAACTTGTCAGTGATGACAACGGCTTCCAGGATCTCCCCGAACTGCTCGAAATAGCGTCTCATGGTGCCAACTCGAGTCTCCCACGGCAATCCTCCGACAAAGATCTTGGTTTTGGTTGTATCACCAAATTGTTTGCCACTGTAACCGTTTGCTCCGACCTTGATCATTCTTACTGATACGCTTTTGGCTTTGAGAGAGTCGGGACAAATATATATATAAATATAGCAAAGCTTTGTGAAGAAAAAGTCATAGATATCCGTTTGTTCAAATCAGACCTTTTGGAAAGTTAATCTTTTGTCGTATTGTGTTTTCTTCTTGCTATTTCTAGCAAAACTTACTAGATCTTCATCGTAAAGCCAAAGATTCGAGAAGCAAAGATACCCTCAACAAGAAAATTAATGATATGCTTTAGGAAAGGTGAAGATATTAATATAAAAGGAGGTAAGAAGAGTGGTAACTAAAGTGGAAATTAACAGAGCATATACACATTGAGAATTTTCTCCATTGCTAAGTTTAAGTTACACATTTGAATAATGTCCATTTTTTGTTATGCTGCAGAAAATTTTGAGCGTGCCCAAAATATTGTCCACATAGACCAAGTTTCATGAATCATACTACAATTGGAGTTTTTTATTTTATTTTATTTTATTTTAAATTTCCAACAAATTGTAATAACACACTATTGGTTATCAGGATGTGTTCACTAAAAAATCACTTGTTATACTGTACCAATAGGCCCACGGTCCTTTCGTTTTCTGTAAGCCCCCTTCATTCTAGAGAGATTTTTCAGTGTGTCTGGAACACTGTAACACAGTTTGGTAAACTAAGTGTAATAGCACAATTGGTTGAAAACTTGAAGAATTTTTTCTTCATCCAATTGTATCATGACACTTGATGTACCAAGCCGTGTTTTTTTTGACAAACTGAAAAATTTATCCTTCATACTGTTGCAAACTCACACAAAAAAGTCACTAACTTCAAGTTGTCCGTTGGCTTGAATTTTTTATATTTTTTTTACAAGACAATATTCTAATGAGTGGTTTGGTAACCATTTTGTTTTCATTTTTCACATTTGTTTTTAACTTCTTTGTTAATTACTTTCAGTTTAGAGTTTTCAAATAAATGAAAATTGAAAGCTACTTTGTTGAGTTTTCAAAACTGGATTTGGATCCTATTCAAATTCAAATTGTGAGGATCCTTAAACGTTTATCGTACATCATGCGGTCAGAAATTATTTTGAATTTTAAATATAAAATTAAACACAAATAGCCAACAGGATCCTATCCGGATTCTTTTGGTGAGGATCCTAGGTCTGTGAATTGTGTTTGTTTATCGTATGTCATGCGGTCAGTTTTTGTCAAGTGTTGTTTGTGTTTAATTTTAAATAAAAATATTTAAAATGATTTATGACCACACGATGTACGATGAATGAACACGATTCACGGATCTCCTGGATTCTCACAAAGAGGATCCGACGAGGATCCGGATTCCACAAATAGTACCTAACGAAAATTGGACGGACGATATACGATGAACATCTAAGATGTGTGGATCCCTAGGATCCTCACAAAGATAATCCGAAGAGGATACTCATCCCTGAAATATGAACGTAGTTATCAAACGAGTTTTTAGTAAAAAAAACTAGAAAAGAAATGTTATCAAACCACCCTTAATTACTCAAATCTATAAAATTGGAAAATTCAAACTTATTAAACTCTCTACCCTAGCCAGTTAACCTAATCCCAGATTCATTGAAATTGGAGTGTGAGTCGGTACAATGCCTTCAAATTAAGCTTTTCAAAACGCTCACGCATGGGCTCCTCCACGCCATCTTCCCTTCTGTACTACAACCTAATATATGTGTCCCCCCTTTTGACCTTATGGCACACCACACCATGCAGGTTGAACTAGATGATCATTTGTCTATTTCATGAAATCTGCTTACGTAAGCAGTTGTCTCGTCTTTCAATTAAACTTATCAAAGCAATTCTTACATAGAATCGAAGATATATCCTCTTAGACCATCTCCAACCATGGGCTAAAAGCCAAATTACTCTTCAAATTACCCTCCCCCAAACACTCTCCAACCCATGCTAAAATTTTAGGCTAAATGCCAAATGCTATTTCTGGGCCAAATACCCCCCAGCTTTCCCCCCGGGCTAAATGCGAAATGTTTATCGGAATTTAAATTTTTTTAGATTAAAATGTTCATAAAATTAATTTACAATAATCTACATATTTATTTTTTTTAAAAACAATTGATTTAAGAAAAAAATTTAGGCTAATTTCATTCTTTAATAATTCCGGGCTAAAATTTTAGGGTAGAAGGGTTGGAGCAGAAAAGATGTTTCTGGGCTAAAAGCTAAATTTTTTGGGCTAAAAAATTTGGCTTTTATCCCAAGGGTTGGAGATGGTCTTACATCTAAATTAAGATATACATACAAAAGAATATATTCTTTATTCACGTATCAAAATCGTCCACAAGGTGTCCTAATAATATAATCGAATTTGCACATCGCCAGCTAATTTAATGGGATGAACCATGAGAAGGCCAAAGTCTAGGGTTGGGTTCATGCGATGGACTTATTTAAATAACCTAGTAAGCTAACTATTCAATAAACTACATAATTATAGGAGATCTTTGTCTTCTGGTTTCACTTCTTTCTTCCTAATCTGATGATGATAAGCACTCAGTGCAGTGGACTACTACCAATTAAAATCAGATTCCATTAATGAGTAATACTACTTAAACACAAAAATGATCACACTGGTGATACACTATCTAATAAAAGATAAATTACACAAGCACAAAACCCATCTTTATTAAAAAGTGCATTAGCAATGTAATCAACTTTTTGTGTTTCTATGCCCATGCTCAAGATATTTTATTGCATCCTTATTTTCGTTTTTGTTGATTGTTTGTTCCTTGAGGGTTTTGGTTCGATCACCCCACTTATATATCTAGTTCTTTTATTTTAGTTTATTAATAAATAAAAAATAGGGCATGGGGTTTTCTGAATGTAATGGTCCTCGCGCCTACACAGAAAAGTTGATTTCTCTCACACGACTATTACAAAATAGTTAATCTCATTTAGTCCTGCAAATTATGCTTTAAAAAAGAAAAATATTATCACCATTATGATATATAGATATGCATTTGTTTTTGTTGATGCACAAAATCAGTGGGGACTTTGGTACAACAGAAAGTGTTAAATTTGTGACATTCGCTAGATTGCTTCGGTCACTAGTGCGGATAAGTATGTAAATGGATAGAGTCAGGGAAGCAAACACAAGATGTACGTGGTTCACCCAGATTGGCTACGTCCACGGAGTAAAGGAGTTCTCATTAATTGTGAAGGGTTTACACAAGTACATAGGTTCAAGCTCTCATTTTGTGAGTACTAGTGAATGATTTAGTACAAATGACATTAGAAAATATTGTGAGAGAATGATTTCTATTTATAGAAGAGAGTTTCTAGTTTCATTCTGACATTGACACGTGTCGTGTTGTGATTAGCTTCTTATGTTGACACGTGTCGTGCTGTGATTGACTTCTGATGTTGACACATGTCGCGCTATGATTGACTTTTGATGTCAACACGTGTCGCGATGTGATTGGCCTCCTGGTTGGAGGGAAATTCTTATGGGTCCTTGACGGTATAACGTTGACCGGTGCTCAGTAATTTCGGGATTGGTCAAATATGGTACAAACAGTTTTGTTCTTTAACATCTCCAAAACGATAAGGATGATGTATATGCCTGCCTCCCAAATAAGCTGTATAAAATTTTAACACAAGATTTCCATTGGTCCATACCTCAATATAAAACTCACATAGTCTACAGTAGTGTCCATCCTACAATTGCTATGCCACTTGTACATTATAAAAACTAAACAAATAAAACAAATAAAACAAATCAATAGGCATGGATTGCCTATGTGATTTTTGATAGTAATATTATGGACAAGTTTATTTAGGGGTGTGCTATCCACACACCCTATTTTACTTCTTACACACCCCTTGATAATTTTTGTCCGTTGATCTTCTTCAATTCATCCAATTCGACGGCCGAAAATTAAAAAGGTGTGTGAGAAGTAAAATAGGGTGTGTGGATATCACACTCCTTTATTTATCATGAGAAGAAATAGGGATATATGAAAAATTGAGCGCAGAATATACAAAGTCATTTTCAATAATTCTATATTTTGATAGAGATATGAAGGATTGGGCATGGAATATACAAACTCCTCTTTAATAATTTTATACCTTGATTTTTCAGATATAAAGGTATAAGGTACTTGGATTCACGTTCTTTTCATTCCTTGTTAGTAAATGGGCATCATTTTCAAAACCTTGATTAATAACAAATACTGAATACAAATTATAAATTGCTCAATCCTTGTAAATCTATTTCTTTGTAAACAAACATGACCTAAACTTCTTCTAGTACTAGAAATCAATAAAGCTCAAAGCTTCCATGGACATGAGCAATATGCCATGCACCACCCTCCACTAACCTCTCTCTCTCTCTCTCTCTCTCTCTCTCTCTCTCTCTCTCTGTGCATTCGTGTTGACAAATTTATCTTTTCCTTTTCTTCTTTACTCCAAAAGACCAAGACCAAATATTTATAAATATCTCATTCCCTCCCACTACCAATTGCCCTTCTCAAAGAAAGACAGTTTCCTTTGCCTTCTTCTTTCCACTCCGCACAAAACAAACCCCCTCATTCCTTCTGCCCTTCCCTTAATAATATATTCGCCTTAATTTCCTCCTCCTCTCACACACTATACATGTCACCCTTGCTCCTTCACACCACCGATTGTTAATACTATCTCTCTCTCTCCCTCTCTCTCTCCCCAGACCTTGCTATATATATTTAACATCTCTCTCACTAGATCTGGCTGTGGAGAAAAAATGGGCAACTGTTTAGTTCTCTCCAAGGAGGACAAAGTTTTGAAGGTTTTGAAGACAGACGGGAAGGTTTTGGAATTCAGAGCGCCAACCCTAGTTAAGGACATTTTATCGAACTTTTCGGGCGTCGGTATCGGTTTATCAAAGCAAGCTTCGGAGCAGCTTTCCCCTGATTGCAAACTGAAGCCCGGGAAGGTTTACTATATGACTCCCCTTCCGGGTTCTGCAGAAAATGACAGTGCTGCTACAAGAAGGATTAAGATGGTCATAACAAAGCAACGGCTTCAAGAGCTACTTACAAAGAAAATATCAGTACAGGAGGTACTTTCAGATTCAAAAATTTGGAAACCGAAGCTCAAATCCATCCCCGAAGAAATCGAGTAAAGTAACTATGGTTACGTTCCGGCGTATAATCTTCATGATCTATGGCTGATCATACACACTTTTGCGTCAAATGTTCTTAGCTTTTCAATAATTTAGTCTTTCTTGTAAAACACGTAATGAATGAATGGTCATTAATATTTTCTAGTCATGCAGCACGATCTTTTGTGGACCTGTTAGGTAGGATCTTGGTAAGCACTCGGCGAGACACAAAATCTATGGTTAACAATTAATTAGTAGAAGTGTTTGCGTGCTTTTTACACATTTCCTTTAAACAATTCAACTTTGATTTTAGGTATTATCAAAGAAATAAGTCATGCTTTTTTGGCTTTTCCCCAAATATAGAGGTTAGATGGCTTCATGTTCTTGCCACTGCATTTGGAACATTTTTAGAAAGAAAAATTGTGGAAGATGTACATCAGAGGACGTAATGGATATAAATCTAGAACAGTAAAAATTAGATCTAGCACAGCAAATTCAAACTTTGCAGGTTTGGGCCTCGAGAGCTCATAATATGCCACTTAATATTACGATTTAATAATATTTCTCTTTATTTATAAATGAACCTTAAGTTCGATTCTCATCTTTGAACCACATTATTACTAAACACATCCTCACTCCTTTAGTATAGATAATATCGTTTGACAAGCTACCCTTCCATCCAATCTGCCATCCGTATAAATGCTTGATAATTTAATTTTCGATTCAATTCGGGATTTAAAATATTTATTACCATGTTAGAAGCAACTTTACATAACGTAACAAAGCACAAGAAAACGACCAAAACAGCACACAATATCTAGTGTACGTCCATACAAAACCAGAGGCGGCTCAGGCTTTTTCACTGAATTGCAACGTCAATAACCTTGCGTTCAACTTTGGACTTAGGAATGGCTATGTAGAGAACACCATTCTTGAACTCCGCCTTGATCTTGTCCTTCTCCAAATTATCCGGCAGCTGAAGGCGGGTATTGTAGGAGCTAAAGCTCCTGCCCGACCACGAATCGTCGCCGCCTTCTTCCTTCTTCTGCTCTCCCTTTATAACTAGCACATCGTCCTCGACCGACACCTTCACGTCCTCCTTCGAAAGCCCCGGCATGTCGAACCGCATTTTGATTTCGTGTTCGTCGTCTTTGATGTCCCAAGGCGCGCGCACTTCCCCTGCTGCTCTGTTTCTTCCCGGGAATGCCACCGTGTCTTCGAAAAGCCGGTCGACTGTGTCCAGCATTTGCCGCATTGTTCTCACTGGGGAGATGGGATCTAATAGACCTGCAAATTAATTGGCACCTGATCATTTTAGATGGTTTTTTACTAAGCAGTATTTGATGGCTTAGGACAATTCAAAGTTGTAACTTTAAATTATCTGATTAGTTAAAAGCTTTGGATTTAAGTTTTAAGTACCAAATTTTGGAAACTTAAATCACGTAAAAATAATCAAGGGGACGGATCCAATGGCACCATTTTTTTTTTACACACATGTTTTTGTTTTTGTGAAGCCCAATTTGTAACGTTTAAAAGCATCCGAACCGGTTATATTTCAGGTCTACTCTAAGAAATTATCTTACCATAAATCATTATTTGTAAAACTTTATTTGTCTATTTTTTTCATTACAAATAAATAAATACGATAGTAGTTCTGAATCTATCTAATTTTTCTTTAAGAATAATTTATGAATAATGTTCTAAAAAATAGACAATTCTAATCGTTATAAAACATTAAAAAAATGGCCCCAAAAACATGTGTGAAAAATTGTGTAGAAAAAATAATACCACAAATCCACCTCCAATAATCAATCATGTAATAAATAAGATAAAAGCTAAAAAAATTTATCATAAATGAAGTTTTTACAGTGTGAAAAACAAAAGTCGTGCATAGAGAATTTTTACGATTTCAAGTGAAAAGTTTAAGACCAAGACAGACTTAGAAATTCACGCGTGGATATCATATCAATTTTATTGAGTATGCATCATAGGTTTTGGTAGATACTATGTCACATGTTACATAAATAATTCGTTCTATATAAAGAATGGACGTTGGTTTTATAGCCGGACTAATCTTCCTATGTTTTCTCCTCGCACGACTTTCCGCGGTTCAAAAAAGTCAAAATTGAGTGTTAGACTTACCAAAAGGAGAAATATCCACAGCCAGCCTCCTTGGCCTCCTCTCCACATCAGTCCCTTGGTTGCCCTGATTGACTTGCACGTCCAACTTGCCGTCTCCACCGGCCTGAGCTTTCATCACCGGCAGCCTATTCCGCCGCGATGGAAAGGCGGCCGAAGATGGGAGAGTGGCGTTCGCTGTGATTGAAGACCTTGCTTTGTTTGAAAGCAAAGGTGACGAAGTAGACAAAGCCAATGTTGAAGCCATGTAACTAATAGTAACACAGAAAGTTAGCAAGCTTCTCTTTTGTGGGTAACTACAACTTTCAGATTTCTTGGTGAGGTGGGGAGTTATCTTTGTGTATATATAGAGGTAACGGGATTGCGGGAAGAAAGCTTGGAGAAGGGTCTTGAATGTTTGAGAGAGAGGAAGAGAGAGAGAGGGAGAGTTATGGACCGAACACTTGTAAATTTTACATTTTTCTTGGTCCGTCTGGAAGGATCATCTCTGTATGGATAAAGATTGTGATTTTGTTATTAGACCCTTCTAGTTTTAAGATATTTTTAAACGGGAAAGGGATCATGATCTCTTCCTTTTAATTCATTAAATTCAAGAATTCGAACTATTGAAATTTAATTCAACAGCTAAAGTTATTATAACTTTTAAAGTGAGCCTCTGTTTGTAGTCGTTGGATCAAATTTTAATAATCTGAATTCTCGAACTTGATGGATTAGGAGGAAGGGATCAGGAGGATTCCTTTCTTTTCAAACGAATCCTTGTTTTGTAGTGTGTTTTTCAGTACAAGGTTGTGATTCTGCCTTCTCCACAAATCCATCTCTGTCGTTTTGCTACTTATCTCTTTACCCATGTAATGGAAAGTTATAAGAACATCCCCATATTAAAGAAAAGTTTTAGTGGTAACTCTCTTAGCCAGAAGGGGAATAACTTTCGCTCTACTGAAATGCTACGTGTCGATATTTTAAATTAACATGAACGAGAAGAACTTTCGTGAAACTTCAATGTTATGATATTAAAATATTTTCATGAAAATGAATATATCACATGTTTATAAATAGATTTACGCAAGAAAGTTAAAACACACGATGTGTTAGAAGCCTGTAACAATTATTTGTCAAAGTTAATTAGGAAGTAGGATTCTCTTCCTTATTTTTTTTTCCCTTCCCTTCTTTTCCTTTCTATTTGAACGGTCATGCTTAAATCACGTCAACATTTTATATTATTTTTTATACAAAGAGAAAGACAAAATATAAAATGTAAAAAAAAAATGAAAAAAAATGAAAAAAGAATGAGAGAGAATCATACTCCGTTAATTAGACATTAGAGCCATGCTTGATTTGTTTATAGGGGCTATTTGCCAAAGTTAATTAGGCATTATAGTCCCCTATCAACATGACATAATCATTCACGAGCTAGCAAAGCAATAGGAGCTACTTTGAGTCATTTGACCACCTGTGGACAATTTGGGGCCCATCTATGAGTGAGCAGAGTTTTTGCTTTTTTGGCTGGAAATTTTTTCTTGGAGTAATTAGGTTTTCATCCTTATTTTTACTATTTTATTGATTAAAACCTTATTACTTTTCAATTTTTGATCAAGATCCTTTGTATTAATAATATCATTAATTATTTCAATAATAAAATATTTTTTATTTCTAAATATATTCATTTAATATTAAAAATGTTACAATTAGTATATTTATATTTATGGTTAAATTTTTTATCATATATTTTTATTTTTAGTTTGTACCCATTTTTAATTTGCAACCCTTTTTTAATTTGTACCAATTTTTCTTTCAATTTTAATTTGTACCCATATATTAATTTCTTTTTGTGCCCATATTTTTTAAAGTTTTATTTGTATTGTACCCATATTTTTTTATTTATTTGTACCCATTTTTATTTTTGCTAAATGTACCCATTTTGAAGAATGTACCCATGTTTTGATACAATAATTTTTTGGTTATTTTTTATGAATGTACCCATGTTTACACACACACACACACAATAGTATATTTATATTTTAATATTTGTAATCCCACAAATTATGTTTTTTATTTAAAATCTCATTACTATAAACAACTATAAATTTTAATTTTTAATTTAAAAAATATAGTAACGTACATAGAAATACATTATCAATTAATTTTAGAGACTTGGATCAAAAATTGAAAACCAACAAAGTTTCAGTCAAAGATTATTTATAACTAGGGACCGCATCCAAAGTCTCCCTTTTTTCTTTAATTTTTCTTTTTTGAAGTTTTTAATTTTTGGTTTGGCACTTGGCACAAATGAGATGAATTCAAATCCTCTTAGAATCTCACTCCGAAACTTATGAATTGACTCCAAAACTTATGAATTGGGCAATCCAAATCGGTTAAGAGAGAGATATGAAGGTATTGAAGTGCGAATGTGCGTGAGGTGGAGCAATTAGATGAACTAATAAACGATCTGAATTACTCGGTCCACCAGTTATTGAATGTGAGATTTGGAAAGAATCTCAAGTCCAGACGAGATGCGACTGGATATTTTTTTGTTGTTTCTCTTTGGTGATGTTTATGGAAGGACTGTTGTCCAGCAACTGACTTTAAATATTCACCCACCTTTAAACACACAGAAACAAAGAAGACAGAGTTCAGAGAATCCGAGAAACTTTGACTGTTCTGCAATCCAAAAACCCTGCACTCAAACTGCATCTCATCTTTAACTCTTATCAAGAAATCCAAATCCTCAAAGGAAACACGCGTAAGAAATTGATGATTGTATGATTAATCACATTTTACTGTACTAACTTTTAATTATCTTACACTTTTGTAGGCTTGCAGCATCTGTGTCCCAAGTCTATCACATAAATTCATAACATGATTAGCATCGCATGATTTGTTCAAGAACGATTGTGCTGTTTGATTATGACAACTTTAATACTGATTGAGAACAATATTGAGTCACGTGATGCCTCATATTTTCGTGAAAATTATTTTATAAATGACGCGGTCCGAGTGCCTCTATCCAAGTTTACCTCTTGCTTTAGGAGGACTCATTTATAGTCATGAAGATCTAAGGCACCATGATCTTAACATCTCGGTTTCATGTAAATCTCGCCCCTACTTTTGGGTACAATTCTTTCATGACTCATTGAGTTGTTAATGAAAAAACGTATAAAGCAAAAGAGCAAAAGGTAAAAACCCTCCTCCCCATATTTGCTTCAGCTTTCTGCACTATCGAGAGCATTCACTCTTTCTTGTTGTCTATAAACTCTCCCTCTCGACAAGTGACACAGTGCCCCATTAAAATCCTCCATGCCACAAGAAAACACCATTCCTTCCCTTTATCGTTGTATACACTGCAACATATATTAACGTTACACTTACATGTATACATATACATATACATGTATATATATATATATATACATACATATACGCACAGTACAAGGCCTGCACTGCAGCTGCTGCTGCTCCTAAATGCATGGACTAGCAGAAGCATAACCCCACTTGCAGAGCCATAATTTGTTCTCTATTCCCCTCTCATTAATTACATCTCTGCGTCTGAAGGTACGGCATTTATTCAAAACATATCAACTTCTCAAACAAGAAGTTCCTATAAAGAAATCCTCACGCTTCATTGTTTCATCATCTGGTATTTACCATTTTTGTAGTTTTTTGAGGTATATTTTACTGGTCAGCATTTTAATGGGGAAGACCGGAGGGAGCTCCTGGTTGACTGCGGTCAAAAGGGCTTTCTGGTCTCCTACCAAGAGTGACAGAACCAACACTAGGAGGAGAGAAGAACTGCAGGAACAAGAGGAAGAAGAAAAGGTACAAACTTTGTTGCAGGTTTTGTATGCAGAAGAGTGATTTTCGCACTCTCGTCTCCTTTTTGCGCTCCTCCTTTTATAACCTTCGAATTGAATAGATCGAAGAAGAATCAAAGGACTCTAGCAAGAGAAGTAGTGCAGAAGGAGAAAAAGGGAGAGTGAAAATATTTGCCGAACCAAATTTTCAAAACATGTTTCTGTTTAGTTTTTTAAGTATGCTAAAAACCAAAAAAGTTGCTTGATTGGAGTACAAATTTTCTTACTTCTATGAGATCTGTAAATGAGTTTTGTTTCGGGTTTGCTTTTCGCAGAAGAGAGGAAAGCGGAGATGGATTTTTAGGAAGCCTACGAGCCAAGAAACGTTTATACATGTACAACATAGTGAGAGTCCAAGCTCTGCTGCTGATGGCGGAGCAACCACTCGAAATGCAACTATGGCAGCTCATGGTGAGGCTGGTGATGCTCTTGCAACGGCCGTGGCCACGAAAGCGGCGGCTCAGGCAGCAGTTGTCATGGTGCAAGCGGCTGTCAAAGCTGTTCGTCTTACTAAATCTAATTGCAGGCCTTCCATTTTCGTTAGAGACCATGCTGCCATTGTTATTCAGACTGCCTTCAGAGGATATCTGGTACTTAACCATAATTAGTCATTAATTAATTAAGTTTTACCCTCCCGTAAATTAGAGTAGTTTAAATTGTGACACTGATTCTAGCTAGCTGGTGCAACTGAGCATTAACTAATTTGATTGCGGTTTTGAAGGCGAGAAGAGCTCTTCGGGCGCTGAAGGGGCTGGTGAAGCTTCAAGCACTGGTGAGAGGCCACAATGTTAGAAAGAGGGCAAAGATGACTCTGCAATGCATGCAGGCTCTGGTTCGAGTGCAAGCTCGTGTTCTTGACCAACGAACGAAGAGGCTTTCGCACGAAGGCAGCGCAGATTCCATTTTCAGTGATCCCACTGGCTTGTGGGGATCACATTTCTCAGACAGAAGGGAGTCCATTGTAAGATACTTTTTAATGTTCTTGTTAGGAGTTAATGCAGTCGATATAGCTTGTGATACCACAAATTTTGTCTGAATAAGCTAATTGTACTGTATCTAATACAGTCGAAAAACGAAGAGAGGAGCGCCGCGGATGATTTGATCCATTGGGACGATGTCAAACCGAAAACATTGGAGCAGATTCAAGCCATGTTGCAGAAAACAAAACAAGCTGCCTTGAAGCGTGAAAGGAGTACCAGCCTTGCTTATGCCTTCTCTAACCAGGTCTTTGATCTACCTCAATGTTATGTCTCTCTCCCTAATTAGTATAAGTAGCTCATAATTTGTACTTACAGTTATGTGTACGGTTTCATAAAAATTCAGAGATGGAGAAGTAGAGGTAGCGGCGACGAAGATGCCGGTGAGCATGAGGAGCTAGAGGAGAAGTTTGATTTGCTTGATGGTTGGACAAGAAGAAAGCAATGTGAGATCAATGGAGGCAGAGCTTCATGTGATCAGAGAGATCCCATCAAGACCGTTGAAATCGACACTTCTCGACCTCACTCTTATTCGAGTACCCCGAATTCCAATTCCAGAACCAAACGATCAGATCAATGTAATTATCAGAGCCATCATCTGCGGTATAATTATCAACAGCAAAGAGTTCATCCGCAGTCATATCCAGTTGCCTCTCCTCAATCACCCGTCACGCCATTTTCTTCCGTGGCAAGAAATCTACAAGTGCACTCGGCTAGTCCCCGTTGCCTTCGTGGAGATCATAGGATTAACCACCCAATGCCGGCATCACATAACTTGAACTTAGGCTCAACGAATTACGACCACGGATTAATGGGGGTGCCAAACTACATGGCTGCTACAGCATCAGCCAAGGCTCGGATTCGGTCTCAAAGTGCACCGAGGCAAAGGCATTCAACAAGCGAGAGAGAAAAGTCAGGGTCCGCGAGGAAACGCTTGTCGTTTCCAGCTCCTGACTCATGCGGTGGTGGCAGTGCTACTGCTAATGTTAATGGTGGTTCAGATTATACCTTGGAGAGCCCAAGATATAGCAACGGCATCAACGGAGACCTTGCAGTTCGAATGCCGCGGAGGCCAAGCATGTCATCTTGTTACACTGATGGTGAGACATCTCCAACTTCCAGCAGTGAGCTCAGAAGGTACTGGTTTAGGTAATCAAGCAGAAGTATGTGACTGAGTGGCAAATTTGACAAATGACTAGGTACTGGTGGTTACTCTGCTAACTCAATTTCAAATGCACAAATATGTGACTAGAGGAACAATTAACTTTAACTTTTAAGATTTCACTAGATGCTTTTATTCATGTATAATCTTGTTGAATATTCGACATGCAGCAAGATATGAGAGCATTTTCGCTCACGACCCTACTTATCATCATGAAAAGAGTTTAAATTTTGAGATTTGTATCTATCTACTACACATATCTCGAAATTTAAACTCATCCAACAGTAATAAATAGGAATGGTAAGCATCACCATCACTTGACGGTGGTGAGTGGAAGTATTCCCGCTAGATATTGAACAAAGTTGATGACATCTTTCCCCATTGTCTTTCTGGAAATAATACCATGAACAACTGCACAATGCATGCATCAGCAGTGTCTTGTACTACAGAAATGAAGATATTTCTCCAAGAGCCCGGAGATGGTTATCAACTTGTGACATAGATATCGTATCATCATCTGCACTACGTGTGCGAGCTTTTCCAAGGACAGACCCGTAAAGACGACCCCTTCATCCGTAACAAACAAATCATGCAACGACAATGCGCACATGAAAACACTTGGCTCCTCCTTGCAGCCAAATCGTAACTTGAAACTTTACTTTTTGCAGTTATATAAGATAATTTGTGTATGTGGTTAGACGGCCACTAGCAGTTGCTGAGAATTGACTCCTTATTCGAACGAAGAAGGGGCCGAGCAGTGTTCATGCGCATATTATTTAACGTGGTGGATTAAATTACGAATAAAACTTAGTTATTCAAATAATGAGTCGGAGTTCTACATAAAGTTGTTTGTTGTCGATTTACCTAATTTCATGTTTATAATAAAAATCGTTCATATTATAAATCACTATATAAAGATTATCTTAATAAAAAAATCAATTAAAACAAAGGAAAACTAATGAAAAGGGCTTGAAAACTTTGAGTTTTAATGATAAGGATAAAATAAAGGGTAAAGTGAATAGTACTAGGATTGACTTTTTAGTGTAAAAATGTGATTTTTCGTTAAAGTGAACAGTACCGCGAGCTTTTCGTTAAAGTTCCCTTAAAACAAGTCATAAAACAAATGAAAGAAATTAATAAAAGTATTGTGAATCTTTTATATGTTTACTATAATAGATTGACTAAACGACTTAGTTTTAATTCATTTTATGAACGATTCTAATTATAAGCACAAAGCTCAGTGATTCGAACATTAAGAGTTTTAGGAAGGATGAATATGTCATAGTGCTTGTCAAAGAGTGAGGAATCATGTACTAAAACGAAAGTACATATCAAATTCATGGCAATCTCGTCATTAGTAGAAGAATCTCACATAAACAAGTCAAAAGTAGATATTATTCCCAACAGAGATCTTGGATGGATCTTGAGAGAAACTTCAGTAGAGTTGTCCGAGATTGATAGGCTAGTACATGCAACAAAACTATAGAAAACAACAAAAAGGTTTAGAATAATAAGAGAAACTTTCTCCCAAAACAAATCCACTTGGAGAATCACAACAAAACTAATCCAAACACAACTACTAGACTAATTTGAAAAGGAAAATGGATTATGCTTTGCTCTGATTCAACCACAGAGAGACAATCTCTGGCTTGGCCCTTGAACTTGCAAGGGTTGGGCTGCTATTACCACTGCTATCAGACGGTGAAACAAACTTTTTCTGAAGAACTCCCGACGGCGATGACACCGCCAATGGACTGCCCAATTCTCCATTAGTAGTAGTACCGGTTGTGACCGGAGACGAAGGATTTGAGGCCGCGCTAGTGGTCGGTTTAAGGACCTCAGCCAATGGGCCGCCAGGTGCTGAAGCAGGCCACGTCGAAACCCTCGGCATCATCCCATTTCCACTGGTTCCTAAGCTCATCTGAGTCTGACCCATTTCCTCACTGATGGTGTTGTACCCGCCCATCGATAGGGTAAGCGAAGAAGGGGAGAGCTGCCCGCTCGACGGAGCTGAGCTGTTGTCATTGTTGTTAACAGGGTTGGCTTCATCCATCACTGCTTTAGACCATGCATCAATGAAATATCTTGGGGTTTCTTCAAGCAGGGGACTTTCTAAAGGAGCCACATCCGGATTGAGAAACAAATTGCACTCGCCGCAGTCTTGCTGATCCTCTCCGGCATTGAAATTCGCATACGAATTCAGATTCAAGAAAGACTCCTCTTCGGAACGATTGCTGAAAACAGAGGAATTCGGGTCGAAATACGGGATCTTGGTGCTCAGCTCTGTTTTGCTATGCATCAGTTGGTGCCATTGTGCATCAGATACAGGTTCTCCTTTCATCATCAGCCAGTCCAAGTTCCTGCAGTAGCACAAAACAAAACATTATCAAACAAAAATCATACAATCACGATTCTAATCGAAAAATTTAGTACAAAACACAAATGTTTGGTTCTCTGTTTACTTCATGACTAATCTTATCCAATCCAATCCAACCTAAGCAACAAACGAGCCCAAAAACTAATCAGATTCGAAAAACAAATCAAAAACCCATCACCGACCTGGGTTCTCTGTTTGCTGAAGCAGAGTTCATAGATTCGAAAGATGCAAACTTTGCACCATCCCTCTCGGGAAACACTGGAGACGGACCGTACGGATGAAGATTAGATCCCATAAACCGAGATGAGCAGACATTTTTGTTGATTCTATTTCCAGGGTTCGAAATCGACACGGTTTCCTGAGATACTGTCGGAAGAGGAGGAGCAAGATTGATGTCGTGGCGAACCCTCTTGCTTGCGGCGGTGGCATGAACTTCCACATGCTTTCTTGA
Organism: Malus sylvestris; assembly: GCF_916048215.2. Taxonomy (NCBI): domain Eukaryota; kingdom Viridiplantae; phylum Streptophyta; class Magnoliopsida; order Rosales; family Rosaceae; genus Malus; species Malus sylvestris. Next base: position 34,658,458 of record NC_062266.1, on the reverse strand, counting down.
ACGGGGTCGGCCTCTGTGCATGTGACGCTCGCAGTACTTCTGGTCCGGCGCTACGTCTCTCGAGCACCGCCATTTTTTCCCGTCTGTTCTCTTGCACCGCCCCGGCTCCGGATCTGTGCTGTTCGATAGCCGGAGATTGAACGTACCTCCCGCTGTTCGCCAACCAAAACAGAGCACCATTAAAAAAAATCAAAACTTTAGTGGAAAACGATATTCAAGAAGCAAAACCCACATCAGGAAAATCGATTTGAAGAACAAATTGAGAAAAAATGGAAGTGATTTCCGCAAACCGCTTTTCTCCCTACACAACCTGAGGAGTGCAGAAAGAGAAAACGGATGTGCGGAAATCATTTCTCGAGGGCGAAAACAGAAGGAAAGGGGATTACAGGGAGATTGGGAAGCAGCTGTTGTTCCAGGGGGAGTTGTAGTGAGGGGAAAGAGGAGATCACGGGGAACAGGGAGAGAAGCCACCATGTATTTGTATATCATGGCTTGTCTCTCAAGCTCCTTCCACTGTGCATTTGTGAAAGGAAATCCAAACGACGTCGTCATCCCTCCTGCAAATCAGCAAGCTTTTACACTCTTTTCATAAATAAAGACTCGATCTTTCACGCTGCGTTTTGACTCGAAAGGAAAAGGGAATTACAAACCTGCAGAACAAGTGTGTGTTCGAACGTCAAAAGGCTGCAAGTTTCTTAAAACTGCACCACCGCCACTCGAAGAACCAGTACCAGTACTAGCTGCAACGACATCGTCGTATGTAGGAGGAGGCCTGTTACATGTGGGACCACCAGCATCAGGAGCAGGTGTTGTGTCTGATGGTGGAAATGGACGGCGGTGATTATCATGATGGACCATCATCATCTTCTTCTTCCTTGTGTGAGACGCCAAAACCCAAAATCTTTCTTCTTTCTTGCTTTCTTTCTTCACAAAGACTTTTCCTTATTTGGCAAACTTCCTTTCCATCTATCAATCTGCAGACCCAACTTTTTGATTTCTGCTTCTGCTTCTGCTTCTTCTCTCTGCTGCAGCAAGAAAGCTTTATGCTTGATGCTTATTTATCTTCTCTCTCTCTCTCTCCTCACTTTCTCTCTCTCTCCTCACTTTCTCTCTCCTCTTATTACTATCTTTGTGGTTTATAGTTGGGTGTGCAGTGCATGGGATTTAAGATATATAGTTTAGTGTGTTGCCGCCATTCTCGGCCTCTGCTTTGCTTCCATGCTTCCAACATTCGCACACCACACTTGCTACTAGACAAGAAAACCCTCTCTCATCCCCTCTCTCTCTCTCTCTCTCTCTCTCATCATTATTGTGGCATCTATCGTTTTATGCATGTAAAGCTAAATCCCGTACAAATCCTGCACCTCTTTTTTCTTTTCTTTTTTCCTATTAGTCTTATTGGGAAGTGGCCACCTCTATCAATTAAGGGCAGCCCCTACTCTTTATTGGAGGGGCGGATAACGAACCCTACTTGATATTCTTCCCCAACCTTTACTTTCATATATGAATAACATTGTATTATTAATCTGCGATGTTATTATTGCGTGTTTTTTGCATCTACACGTAAGTCTTCGTTCTTTAGTAATGTCGTCTATAATTATAGAGACTTAAACATAATTCAGGACAATGTTTCAGCCTTCCAAAAAGTCTCACAATATAGAAATCTAAGAAGAGACTAGCCCAACTTAAATTAGATTTGACTAGAAACGACATCTCTTATCTCAATGACATCTAATCAAATGAATATTAAAGGAAAAGTAATGTTATTCATATTATGTTTTTATATCATATTTCTATACCATTTTAGATGACATCTGATGTGAACAACCACATTATTTGAAAAATTTGCAAAATCAATGAAAAGAAAGGAGAAAGACTCATCGTATACCACAATCATAATTTAATTAACTAGTTTTTCTTAATTATTAGTTTATTAAATAATGAACTAAATTTAAAAATCTGATTAATTCAAATGATGTAGCTGTACACATCAAACGCCACCTAAGGTGGTATGAAAATGTGGTACAAAAATATGGTATGAATAACATTACTCTTAAAGGAATGAAATTGATTTTTTTCGTCGCCAAATTGTCTAAGGCTTACGCTTTAATATACTTTATCTGTTGAATTACGGGTAGACATTTTACCGGGAAATTCATCTTCGGTTATGCAGTGCTATATTTTAGTCTTGTATGTTTTATTATTTTTTATATATTAAAAGACAGTATAATAAACAATCGTACATTTAAGTATTCATTAATCTAATTAATAAAATCCCAACATGGAGTGTAATAATTAACAAGGTTGACTCACCCACCCTTCGGACATCCAAAATCTCAGTCTCCAAATGAATTATTAATTGTTCTTCTGTATTTGCCAAAATTAATAACAAAAAAGAAAAATAAAGAAAGCAAAATTTACAATAAAATGGAACAGACGGGATGATAACGGCGTCGTATTTGTTTGACGTGATGAGCACCGTTAGGCCTTTAGTTGCATCGGGAACTGCAATGGGCCCAGTGGGCCGAAGACATAATGCGCTATCCACATGTGCCAAAGAGACACCCCCACTCGCTTTCTTTAAGCGCGTGTGTGAAGTTAAAAGGTAAATACCAAATACAATGGTAACTAACAATGTGCACTTGCAACAGTTTACCTAAAAGGATATGATCCATCGTTATGGTGTTATTTTGGTTGAAAAGTGCATTGTAATATATATATATATTTCAGTGTTTTTTTTATGTAAGTCATTCTTTTAAATAACAACCGCCTCATTATCTAGTTTTTACTTTGGAGTCTCTGACTTATACGCTATTTGATTGAATCATAAGGGCTTGCCTAAATTTTTCTATTTCCTGATAGTATACGTAGAAAAACTACATGGAATTATTTACGAAGCAAAAGAGAGAATAATAATTTTGTTAAAGGAATGAGTGTTATTTACACATGTATTTTACTTTCCGCAGATTTCTGTTAATTTTTTTTTGTTGATTTTCTTCAATTCATTCGGTTGGACGGTGAAGAATTGAGAGAAAAGTGTAAGAAGCTAAAATAAATGCATGAATACCACTACACTTTTATTATCTAAACGAATCAGAAAGATACGTGCTATGGGTAAGTTTTTCAGTAATTAAACCCTCATGAAGAAGGGTTTTTGGTCAAATTTCATTGGTCGATCGAAGCGCTCAAGCGGGGCTGTGTGGAAGGGATGCTGGGAAGCATGTACGAAAGGGACTAGACAAGAGGTGGTGAATGACAAAAGGATTGAATTCTGGGCCACTACTGATCGTCATCTGATTTCTTTTTATTTTATTTTATTTTAAAGAAAGAGACAGCTGGTGCGACAGTCTACTCTTTCACGTCAGAAAGACATAGAGATGTTTCAGCGTTTTTTGGTAATTATATGCGATTCACTAATTTAAGAAATTAAATTCATAATATATTATATAAAATACGAACTTAAAATTCGTTTTAAACCACTTTACTTAGTCTTTATTGGGTCAGAAATCGATACTTCTTCTATTAGCATTTAAAAGCAACAAGCTTTTTGCTTAGGATCGTCCAGAGGAGAGGGGGTGACTTGATTAGAGCATGTTCACTCATTGGTGAAAGGCAACGACAAAAGCGACAATGTTTCTCTACAGATCAAAAAATCTTTTCCAGCTGTCTAATAAAGTAAGGAATAGTTGAGGCCTAATTATTGGCCACCCAAAAGTCTGTGCATATCAATTTGAGACAGACTAACGTTAACCTCAATTTAAATTGCGTGAGAGATTTTGCGTTCGATTCCTATAGCTGACAGCTTTTGACTTTGATGTCTAATTAGCAAGATAACAAGATAACAACTTTTCTAATAAGGGTTGGAACTTGGATGGGTTGAATTGGAATGGAATGGAAGATGGTGAGGTGGCAGCTTGGGGGATGGGACAAACAGCTGGAGGGGTTAATAATGGGTTGTCCCCATCACCTCCCCAATCCATCACCAGTTGCATGGCTTTTTCCTCTTTGTCACCACCCGCCCATTTCGAATCCTCACTTTTTTTCACTCACCAAAAGACACACAAGTAGTTAAATTAAGGATTTGATTTTGGTAATTTTGTAGAAGTGAGGTTTTGTTAACAAAAATCTTCTATCTTCTGGCTCATCAATTTAGTATTGAATTAGTCTTTCTAGTGGGTTATCTTTAAATTTTCTTGTCTCATGAACCTATTCGTTCTATATCAAAATATAAAATGAATCTCTTCTCAATTCCTTCTGATTATAAATGTGATTTCAAGAGCTGAACGAGAATGAACTAAACAGAAGAGTCAAGACCGGACTTCCTAATAAAATGTTTAACTAATCCATGTAGAAGAGAGGTTTTGTTATGAATCTACCCTTTTAAGAATTTAATAATTTGATTTGATTTTAAGTTAAAATTTCAAAATTTGAGACGCAGGTTCATAATAATTAATAAAATCAACCAACATGATTGACGAAAAGTATATATTTATATTGAGTTGACATTTAATGTATTCTATTAAGAGAAGAGAGTTTGTCAACTTTTTGCCCTCTTTGTTCCTATTTTGCTCTACAATATTGACATGATGAGGGCAAAATAGTAATTTTGTAACTTTTGAACTCTTTGCCCCTTTTTTCCTAATTTGCCCTCACTTTTGATACACAATATTTACATAAGGAGGGCAAAATAGTAATTTTATATCAAAAATATTTACATAAGATAAAAATATGCACTTATCAAGAGAAATTGTCTCACCATCATTTTTTTCATACAAGTAAATGAAATCATGATGTTTTTTGGATAATTTAAATGAACTGAAGCGGTTGTGCTTGAGGAGAACGTGGGAGGAGGTGGACGATTGTTCACACACAAAGTGTGTGCTCTCTGCTAGTATATCATTATAATAACATAGTGCTTAATTATAATAGTATACATGTATGTTTATACTCGCAAGTAATTTAAGAGGAGACCAACGTAGTCGGTGATCAATTGCGAAACTGGTCCCATAACAAATCTCCATCCTTTCCCTCCCACCTTGAAAAGTAAATTTGAAAAGAAAGAAATATGAATGTGATGGAACATACCAAATCCAATCCAGTTTAGTTCTCCTACCCACAAATACAATCCACATCTTGTAACAAAAATTTGTGTATGTGTTTTCCCGACAACGTACTCGTATTATACCTTAAACATAAATTTAAAATCTGTCATATTTTAATCTCACTTAACTTCATACGATGTTTAATTAGCGAGCAAACTATCGTAGTCGTGCAACCCTAAGAAATACTGTCTCATAATCCACATGTGCATAAAAAGTTAGAGAAATGGTTGAGCACTGAACCAAGTCGGTATATAGATATAGGAAGTCCATGTGCGATGAGAGAGAGAGAGAGAGAGAGAGAGAGAGAGAGAGAGAGAGATTGCTTGGAACTTGGGAGAGTGTCTCCGACAAAGGAAGAATATAGTATAACATCGGCATGGACCGCTTGTCCTCCCTCCATCTCCCTTTTTACGTCAATGCTTTCCTTCAAAGTTCAAATTCAATCAATCAATAATAATGTATCAACGTTCAATGTTTGGTTTTTCTTTTTTTCGAAAAAGAAAATTAGATGATGGTTTTTTTAGAAATCGAGAAGACTCGCACATGTATTTTAGTTTTTCCTAATCAGTCTAATATTACATAGGTTAAAAAAATTTACAAAACTATTTCAACATTTCTTAGTCACCATTGTGTGATTTCTCAGAGTCAGAAATCAAACTCTTGACCAACATGTAGAATGAGTCTAAAATTCATACCTAAATCCGTAGTGCTTGTCGAGTTTGACAACTGAATCCAATAACGATATGAAAAAGCGTGCCATGAAAAGCTATCGGAAGCTACCACCGCCAAGGAAACACAAACACACAAACTCTCCTTTTTTTTCTTAATTTACACTTTTTATTATATTCCTATTTTTTTTGTGGCCAGATGGCCCAGATCAAGTGTTATCATTTTTTATGATTAAGTTCTGCGCGCACATACAAATTTTGATCCTCTGAGCCCTCAGGAAGCAGAGGAGCAGCATCGTCCGGTGGTAGTGGTTAGGGAATGAGGGAATAGGGATGGGCTTTCACACCTCAAGGGAAAGGAGCACACAGATACTGACCTAACTAATTCCCCCAGAGAAATGCTAACGTACCTCTCTTAAATTGGGACTCTTGCTCTCATATCTCACAGTTTAACATTAATTCTCGTAGCAGCATTATAACACATCATACAAAAGCATAATGTGACAGAAAATTCATGAAAAACCTCACTTTTAAAAGAAATCATCATCATCAAACAATCCGAGCCTTTGAAATTTAATCCAACGGTTACAAACACAGTCCCACTTTAAAAGTTATAATAACTTTAACCGTTTGATCAAATTTTAAAAATCCGAATTGTTTAACGAGAAAGATTAGGTGTAAGTGATCCGTTCCCTTATTATTTCTCTTCTCCCACTTGTTTTTGGCTACGGATGGAGTTGGGAAAGGAGCCTTCAACGTTTTTTCAGTTTTCTGTCGGGTTTTCACCTTTTACGTGTCAGGGATATTATGGGTAATCGAAAATTAGATCTAACCAACCATAAATAAAAATAAATAAATAAATAAAACCGACGGATGAACCGAAATACAGAACAACAACCAAGCTTATCTCATTAAATTTGACGGTTGTATAAATCTTAAAACATTACTGCTTTGATTATGCGTCAAATCTTTCGTTTGCTTCAAGTATTCCATGTTAAATCTCTTGTTAATTCTTCCTAGGTCTTATCTGACAAATGACTACTGTTTATTATTTTTTTCTAAACTTCCAAAATCCTATCCGCATAATTTTTCCTTTTCCAGGCTTCGGGGGCTTCCACATTCCGGGCTTTTAAAGTTGAGGTGTCCAAATATAAAATGGGCTTTGCCCCTTCTATTTCAAATGGGCCCATTAATATCGTAGGAGCCCATTCGCTGATTGGTTGACTTTTTGTATCCATTTCAAAAGCTTTTTTGTTGGGTTTATTGGATTTTACAATTTTGGAAAGACGTTGCATAACCACGAGTTAGTGGTCCAATAGTAAATGACGGATTGCGATGCTTTCTTCAAGTTAAAAACCAGAGGTCTTGGATTCGAAACCCTCTGTTGGTGTGGAAGCCAAAGGCTAAGGGAATGCTGAAATGCCTCTGTGAGTCTTCCCGGCCCCCGGAAGGGAGGGATAACCGTGGCTTACCACCAGTTGTCCTCCTTTTAAAGAAAAAAAATCATATCCGCGTAAATGTCGCAAGGTGGTTGCAAAAGAAAGATGGAGAACTGGAAAATACAGAAAAAGGAGAAAAAAGGGGAGAAGGAAGAAGTGACAGAGCAAGAGAAAGCCGCCGGAGCGAAGAGAAATTTTGTGCAATCGACTCCATTCTCAGGGAAACTTTCACCGTGAAACACGACATGCACGAAATACTCGATGAAACAGACTATATCCGAAAGTAAAATAACCTCTCGTCGTGCTTAGTATCTCTCAGAGTTACTAACAGTTTTGATCTGATAAAAATACAACATACTGGTGTATTCTAGTAAATGACAACGACATGCCATACGAATCAGTTATGTGATTATTATTCTTTGAAAGGGAGGAGAAACAACATAGAAACCACCCGCAAATGTCGAAGAAACAAAAAAGATCCTTGGAGTAACGGGAGTAAGTTGCAGCAGCGTTCTCAAGGCATCTACTCGGATGCTTCTGCAGGTTGTGGAGCTTCGGTTGGCTTTAAACTCTCGAGAGCTGAAATTCTTCTATCCAATGATTCATGGAGGCCTTTCACCTGGAGAAACAAGAAAAAAAAGGAAGTCACAATTCATATATCCTTCTCTAGTTGTCACTTTAAATGCCTAGAAACCCTATACACAGAATGGTTGTAAAACTGCACGAACCCAAAAGGCCGGTAACAGTGGAGATCCCATCATGTCAACAGATGAACATACATTTGAAGTTTGAACAATCGAGTCTACGAAAAAACAAAATAGCTTATGTCAGGGGGCAAAAACCAGAGTTTACTAGGTTCCATCAGAATTTCTTCTACGACTGACATAATTTGAGTCAGAGAAGCCGGATATGAACTTATAGTTTACACGTGTGCAAGTGTTCCCGTGAGTGAGGATCTGTGCATGTGTAAACAGTTTAAAAGCACAGATAATGTCATGCTTTGATGACCATTCCAGCAGCATTACGTTATGAGCAACATTTATTTTACCTTGTCAACATAACGAACTGTTCAAATCAAGGTTTCTTTTCTTGTTCTAAATAGTAAAAGAAATCACGATTTCACACTAGGAAGGATAAATCATACACAATTCATATTGGAGATGCATTCGCACAGCCTATAAGAATATATACATAACCATAATCGGTTGAAAAGGACGAATGGGGTACCTCGCTAAAATCAATATAAATGAATTGAAGTAGAAAATCAATAGATAATTGATTTCTATAATGAGAAACCATCAAAGCTCACAACTAACCGGTAGAAGACAAGGATCCTAAACACCATACAAAGAAGGAGAACGTTCGAGATCAAATTACCCAAAAAATAATTGGGGAAAGAAATAAAGCATTGCTGGTTTTGATCCATCCACAACCATTAGTGACCATTTTCTGTGTAACAAGATTGATCTTCATTGTTCTCAAATTTTCCACTGTCAAAGTACACAACATAAACTACTCAACCGACAATCGAAACCACGATTTCAATGTCACCAATGCCCTCAAGAATTTCAAACCCCTCACTCCTCCTAAACAAAACTATGACATACTCAGCAGCAATTCTGTTCTAATTCAAAACAATATTTGAATAAAATGCTCATAAATCACTTTCTTCAAGTTGGTTTTTAACTTTTTCAGCTGAAAGGAGGAGAATTTTCCCTAAATATCATATAAAACAACAAATTGTGTCCAAACCCATTTTACAAATCAACTTAAAGATTCAATCTTCCGTCAACACGCGGAGATCGGAAGGTTCCCAAATCAAAAAATTGAATAAAACACATAGAAAACAGAAGAAGAAAAGATAGAACCCTAAGAATTGCAGAAAGGAAAAAAGGAAAACGGACCTGTTGAGAAATGGAGTGGTGGGCGACCTTGTAATCATTGTGGAGGATGTAGAGCCCCAGAAACGACGCCACCGCAGCTCCGCCGAAAAACGACGCCAATCTCACTCTCAGAACGTAACCCATCTTTCTTCTTCTGCGCCCCCCCCCCCCTCCCTTCCTCCTTTCTTTCGTTTTGATTTCTGATCGACAGTTCTACGTACCCTCGATCAAACGCCGTTCCAATCTCCCCGGTCTTTTTAGAAACACCCGCTTCCCATCCGGCTTATAGGGTAAAGCGAACCGTTTAGAAATTCCTGCCGACTTTCCAAAATTTTAATGTTTTATTTTAATAAAAAATAGTCTGAAAACTATGAGTTTTAACGATGAGAAAAAAATAAATCATAAAGTGAATAGTATTAGGATTGACCTTTTAGTGTAAAAATATGATTTTTCGTTAAAATGAACAATACCGGAAGTTTTTCATTAAAATTCTCTTATTTTAATTAGTGTGTGAAAAGAAGAATTCAATCTTGAGCTAGTACAAAATTACATTTGCAAAACATTATTGTTTTAATACTACAGTCTAAATGGTATTCCTACTCAACTTGTAGGGGCAAGATTTAAATTCGAATCCCGTAAATACTGAGTTCGAAACATATATTCCCCACCTTAAGTGCGTGCACACTCGATTTATGGCAACTAACTTGTTCCAATAAATATAACATTACTATTATTGTTTTGTCGACAAAACGATATTATAAGGTTTACCTTCGATAACCCCCCCTGTTAATTTCTATCATTTAATCATCTTAATTCATTCGATCTAACAGATAGAAATTATGAGAAGTACGTGAAAGGTAAAAAAAACAGTGTGAATAGCACCGCACTATAATCCCTCGGAACAAGAATTCAATTTGTAGTGCAAGAGGCCAAAATCTGCATTATGGACCAACAAAGCACAAACGAAACCAAGTGGGCTGGGCTTCCATTACATAGAAACCGAGTCGGGTTGATCTCAAGCCCAATCCAGTAAAATTCAGGAAAGAGAAATGAAATTAATGTACTCAAATTAATAAAGCTTCAAGGATCCATCATTTCATCCACCAACAAAAAGGGCAGATTTTCCATCCATCCAGATGCGCACAGAAGCAATTTTGTGCATGAATATCATCATCGCTGCAGAGACAGTTTTGAGTTCTTTGACTCTTTTCAGTATATCATAAAACAGTCACAAGCTAAAGCTTTTGAAGAATCGAAAACCGAAAATAAAGGGCAAACAATTCCAATCAGAGAATTCCATGAAGTGAGCTGCAAATATTGATGGTGATTCAATCTTTGATGAATATATATTCTCCCACATGTCCTGTTGCCGTTCCAAAATAAGTTTCCGTCCATGCACCGGTCCACCATTCCGGTCATAAGGTGGTGCCTATTTCCTGCTCTCTCCTGCCAACACCAAATACGCTTAAGATGCATTGCTGTAGGGGTATTAATACAAAATATGTAAGCAATTAAACTCACATTTGCATCATCACATTTAATCAGTTGCGACATTTTGGTACGGGGGTTTGAACTTTGAACTTGGATACCAACCAGACCAATGATATCATCCCATAATTGATCAATGATATGCAAATAATGGCTCATACTATGCTATCCTATATCTGAACTCAAAACCCTTTATATGAGAAAAGACGGGAGCAGAGTAATATTGATACACCGAATAATTGACAGCTCAGAAATTTGACCACTGGTAGACGACCAGCCTAAACAAATGCAACATTACGTATTCAAAAAGATTATATCACAAAACACGACAGTGGTACTTTAACTATTGAGTAATCGTACTTACTATCTTCTGGAAGTAAATGTAGCATTGGTCATCCTGTCAAAGTAACACATCAACCGAATAAGCATTACACATTAATAAAGCAGCAGTAACTACTTAATCCACCACAATATTAAACCGCAGTATGTTAGATGGTTTAAAGAGGTAAACCTGCCATGTTGTTTCCCAACAGCATTTGAGCTCAGCCGGCCATTAGGCAAGCCTGAGCTTTGGGTACTGCTCATGCTTGATCTATCCAGAACTGCTCCATTTCCACCATTCAAAAGTACAGATGACTGGCTTGGCCTAGTGTCAGGGCTGTTCAGTTCCCAAGAATCTTTAGATTTGCTCAAAATCTTTACATTTGAGAGACCTCCAGGAACGCCAAAGCTTACACCATTTAATTGCTGATTCTGCTTTACAGACTGCAAGTGATTATCATTTGCATTTGAAGTTGATATCTTCCTTGAGCGGTGAGTCTGTGCCACTGGAGTAACAGCCACAGAAGGCAGAGATGAAGAGTAGGGAGATGATGCGGCTGCAGCAGCAGCAACTTTTGCAGCAGCAGCTGTAGCTGCTATCATCTCTTGCGCTCCCTCCCGAAGCTGAATATAGTCGCCCTCAATCACGAATAACTGAAATATAAAAATTAAGGTCCTGATGAGATAATATACATCTATGAAAAAACACTTTAAATCATCATTAAACTCACTTCACGGTGACTAGCCACAAAGTCATCAAGCTTTCCATACTTTTTCTTGTAATCATGCCAGTGTAAGGGTGCAAGCATCTTTCCGAGCCTATTTGGTAGCTGTACCCAGACCAAGGAACATATATTATGAACTAATCAGTTGCTGAGAAACAAGGCTTTAAATTAGTTGCTGAGAAAACAAAAACGTCACGCTCACTACGAAACCTAGTAACAAATATGCAGGCTCACCGTCGAACTGATGCGAATTCTACCACCTGCCGGAATTGTGCGAACCATGCAAACCAACAATGACCTTTCATCAAGAAGTGCAACCTCCGAAGTCTTTCCCCCTGCCCCATTTGCATGCACAGTTGACACAAATGCTTCTGGCAAAACTGCACTAGTGGCATTGTTAATTGCAGGTTCCTTGTTATCGACTGAAGGAACTGAATTATCAGATTTTAACGAATTGTTATTAGAACTTGGCTGTCCTGCAGTTAAAACTTGTCCATCCAACCCATGATCAGTTGTCTGAACATTTTGCTCCGGTGCCTGTCCAAAAGCAAAGTTAGTCTGAATTTCTTCCCTAGTTACTATTTGCACTATAACCAGACAGGCTGACCAAAAAGCTCCAGCCTGCATAAGAAAATAACAAGAGAAGCTTATCTACCTTGGTTTCACTGTTCTGCTCAAGAGAATCCAATCTTAAAGCGTTGTGGAATTGGGAGGAAATTTGTTGCAAGCTCTGATCAGGTTGGGATGAGACCAAATAACCTCTACTATCAATTGACTCGAGAACCTGAACCAAAAAAATAACAGTGACTCCAGCAAAGATGCACACTGACTTGCACACAAAATAAAATCACTACATAATCATCAAATGCGAAGCAATACCTGTGCTTCCCCAGTGGATGATGACAAGACAGAATCAGGCGGTGCCCCTTGGTTAATTTGGACATCTAAATAGTCTTGATGAAGAGATTGCCCATTAACAGATGATTCATAGTTATAATCTGATCTTATTAAGTTTGGATCATTTTGTGAAGATGGAAGCTCATTCTGTGTAGATATCTGCAAACTCTCAGATGGAGCCTTAAAAGAGAAAATGAAGAACATAAGTCTGTTATCGTTGTAAATTAAAATAATCTGGACAGAAAGATTTATTCATCTCAGCACCTGTTGGTTCTGCCACTGTTGGAGAGACGATATTGCAGGTATCGAGTGAAAATGCCCAACATGAGATTGAGGAACATGTGGTGGGACCGAATGGGGTACCCCTTGTTGATGCATAAGAAATGGATGTAGAGCAGTCACTTGTCCAGGGGGAAGATAGGAAGGCATCCCAAGTAGAGATGATGGAGAAATTGGAACCCCAGCAACATGGTCGATCTAATAACGATCCAAAACTTAATGTTATGGAAATGATATAAATAATAGCTAAATCAAATTCTTACTTACGAATTTCATTTCAAACAGAAGGTCTTTAGCCAAAAAGCAATAATATGTCAAAGCTACTAACAGGAAAACCACAAAAGGGTGCAGCTACCTGAGTTGATGCGTTTCCAGTTGAAGGAAATGAGGGAACATCATCTGAATTTCCATTTTGGAGGGGCCCTGTATTTCCATTTGATGTATTCGTATCTAGCTGGTTTCCATTATTCTGACCAAATTGAGATGCATCCTTTGAATTTGATTGTGCCATGCGTGATTCATCGGTGTAAGTCCCACTCCTTTCTCTTGCATCAGCCAGCTCAAGTTGAAGCTGTTGTACCGTATGCATATGAAGTCTCTCCATCTCAGCAAACTGAAATCAGTGAGCCAAAAAGGAAAATATAAAAAACGTGAACAAACTTTGAATAAAACAAAAACCATGTTTCATTATGTATAGCACTTGCATCACATATTATTTGGCATAAGTTTTGAAAAAATTTGGCATATAGCCAAACATACAATTTGCAGATGCCCGTGTCTGAACATGCCCGCAAGTTCAACTTTTAACAAAATAAAACGCCCAGGAAGTGTGAGAGAGATAGAACAAATAAACCAACCTGCCTTTGGCAACCAAGCCAGAGTTGATTATATTGTTCTGTACGTTCCCGCAATTCAGCTTGGATTGTAGTTGACTGCAAGGCATCCATTTCCTGAACACGAGTGATCCAAGCTTGGGCCTCCCTCAACCGTTCATCTTTATAAAGAATGGCTTCTTGAGCAAGCCTATGCTGAAAATACAAACACTATCAGGCACTAGCCGCATTACATCTATAGAACTAAATTAGCATGCAACTTGCAGAAATATTTACCAAATTTGTTCCAATTTGAATGTCACTTACATTTCAGTCTGACCGTTTAAAACAATAGCACCATAGACTTTGTTCTTTCAGAGAATGAAAGTTAGTAGAAAAGAACCACCTATGGACCTATGCATATTCTAAATTTATGTACAATTTAAATGTGTGAAAACTTGAGAGCTGTACAAGTACATCTATACATGCAAATCAACATACCTGTTCCCGGAGATCATTAAGCTGCCTCTCTTTTTCTTGAATATGCTCTTGCAGGTCATGTAATTGTTGTATGTGTTGGGTTCTTTCAGCTTCCGAATGGTCACGTTCCATTCTGCAATGAACAGTAACTCATGCAAATTTGTTCATATGATTATAACCTCAACCCAGCATTGTTCACCAAAAAATGAAATACAAAACCTTTAAATAGCATGCAATAATAAAAGACAAGCTTGATTTACATCTAAACAAAAAGTACATGCATTATTGGACAAGAGCGTAGAAGTGCAGTGAACAGGTCTTAAACAAACAGACTAGTACCTGATACTTGCTAATTCTTTATTCTGTTCTCGAAGAAGGTCTTCTTTAGCCCAGGCCTGCCAGAACATTATGAAAACCAAAAGATTAAGAATTTTTATTCACCCAAAGTGCTCAATTAAAACATATAAAATACACAAGCATTCATTTACTGCTTCGTTATCTAGCCTGACAGCATGCAGCTCTCTATCTTTCTCATCCATTTTCCTTTCCAAATCATGTATGGTTTGCTCCCTTTCATGAAGTTGCTCCTGCACAGTGTAAACCCACAGTTCAGATTGACGCTGTTAGTAGATCATTTTCACGCATATATCTCAAGGAAAACATTTAACAATCAAATATGCCCTTTAAGATTGGCTTATAAATTTTGAGCTTAAGATTACACATATTCTCACCAAATGCAGAATGTGCAATGTGACACTGCAAAATCACAATAAGAATGCTAACATAACTTGGATATTTATTACGCCTCATGAGATTCTTGTAATTGCAATCTGAAAAACCCTATCGTAATACACATTATAAACTACACGTCAAATTATCAATGAAAACCTGAAGCTTGGAAGCAGCATTGACATGTTCCTTTATTTGAGCACCAAAGTTATTTTGTATTTCAATTATCTCAGATCTTGCAATGATTTGAGCTTTAAGATCAATCTCCATATGTTGCAATTCCTCTCTTTGCCTAGAAACATCTTCAATCCGCTGCTGCAAAAGGTCATGATCTAAAGTTCCATCTATTGTGATCGAACAGAAGTCCACATCAACTGGCTCTCTCCCTTGCTGCACCTTGTTCGATAACAAATCATATTCACTTTCGTTGAATCCTTCAGAATACAAGCTAATACTAATATCAACAGCCTTACCTCATATATTGTTCTCTCATCCGATTGGCCTAGCTTTGATCGTTCCAACTCCTGCATATTGGAATATACCCAATTCAAGAACAAGATAATGCCAAAACAGCAGATACAAATGCTACCCGAGTAGCACTAAATAGTTTAAACAAAACAAGAAGCAAAAATTTTAAATACCACATCTTAATCAGCTAACAGTAATGCTCACAGTAGAAGCTTTAGCCAATGCTAAAAATTAAGTTACTCTTCATTTCAAGCAAATGAACTCAGCAACCAAAAAAATTTGTCAGATGCACTATTATTGGCAGTACACCGAACATTATATATCCAATACCCAATCATTCAAACAAAATACGAGTTGTGAAATTTCCTTCATTTTTACCCATCATAAGGCAGAAAGGGTGTGGGCTTTTTTTTCTTCAAAATGAGACATGTTGTTGCTTCATTCAAAATATAGGCACATTCACCAAACGATTCCCCTTCAAGTATTTAGATTATAACAATCTTCTAATGGTAAAGTGTGAGAGCAGCAACCAAATTACCCACCGACCCACAGACACCAAACCCACAAATGAATTAACATGCAATTGCAAACCCTAATCCTCATTTCACCTGAAGGGTTTTTCACAATCCAAACCCAAGGTTCCAAATTTCATTTATTTTCTCTTTTTTCATTAATTAGACACCCAATAGAACCCAATGCAAGTGGTTTTGAGCAGATTACTACCTCATCCCCGATGTTTCGGGCCGAATGATGGTCGGAGACGGCGCGCCACTCTTTGCGGGCTGGCGGAGGTGGCATCGGCATAGAACTACCGCGCGCAGCGGCCGCAGCCTCCATTGAATCAGAAGCTACAGTCCTTCTCCAACTCGCTTACTCACTCTGCTCAGAAAAACCTAGGGTTCGAGAGGCTCAAAGAAAAGGGGGGAAATGTAAAACCAGGAATTGCAGGAATTTACGAGACGAGAGGTGCCGGCAATGGAGTTACTCCACCAGGGCGATAGCGAAGAGGAAGCACCTGGACGATTTGGAGTGTTTTGCGATTGGAGGGTTTTTGAGGGGTTGATGTGTAATTTAGAGAAGAGTTGACGGGGGGAAGAGAGAGAGAGAGAGAGGGAGAAATTTACGAGCAGGGTAGGCTCCCGCCATTTATAGGGTAAATTTCAGTACCATTACATGGTTGTCGACGCTATCGAGTGGCGCGTGGCAATTACCTTTTCTTTTTTCTTTTTTTGGAAGAGACGTGGCAATAACCTTTTCTTCTTCGATTTATTTATTTATTTATTTGGAGAATTCTTGGATTTATTATTTAATTTGAGATATTTACATGTAGGTTTTTATCCCCTATTTCAACTTTTGTGATTCTTTGATTGGTATAGTGTTATTTCTTTTTATACGATTTCGAAATAGTTGGCAGTCCAATTCTGATTTAATCACATTTCTCAGTTAATTTTATTTATTTTGTATCGAAATTGATGGGTAATTTTGATTGAATATCGTCTCCGATTGAATATGTGAATGAATTTAGTTTCTATGAATACATGCACAGTAAAGTCACAGCACTATAATTAGGATAGGTATTGTATCGTACTCATCATATATATATATATATATATATATATATATATATCGGTTTTTCGGTGTTAATCTAACTAAATGAAGACAACTAGCACTAGACCAAACACTAAGCGGTCTTATGAACGTTGTATTAGTACATTAAATGTTGCTAGAGCAAGCGACCAGGAATAAGTTGTTTTTCCCATAAGCAAAAAAAAGATTCATCTTCTTTCATTAAACACAATTACACAAACCTCGAACATTTGATCTAACATAACTCTAACTTATTTTTTCACATCCTCATCACTTGGCCTAATAATAAAAACTTAAGCAAGTTTACATCTTTGATATTTTCCTAATTTACTATCCAAAATAAATTATTTAATATGATAATATAATAACAAGAATAAGGGTATGGTTAAACAACAAAAACAAAAAATGATCGAAATTCTTATTTGCAGATGGCACTTTTTACAGTAGCAGAAAACAATTATGTTTGTAGACTTTAATGCGAACTTGACCTCTATCGATTTCTCTCTTCCTTCTTTTTCACTAATTTCTATTTTCCTTTAACGATTAACTATTTAACCCACAAAAACTTTTAAAATCTAAGGGCATACAATTGGATTAGAAGTCTTCCGATCCTAATCAAAGCCCGATGACCGGTCTTTAAACCGTGGCAGACAATGCTGGATGGAGTTTGAGTTGGCCCAAAATTAAACTGAGATGGGCTTTGAGCTGAATGTAATAACATAAGAAATCCAAGCCCATTGAGTTGGTGACTCATCACCCTCCTCCCACTGCCCAACAAAGTTGAACATTGTTATTCTGAATTCAATGAACACTTTCGGATGCCAGCAATCGAACCGAACTTCTCAAGTCCTTACCAATGAATGCAACATCTCCTCCCTCTGCTTTGTACTAAATAATTTGGTGGCCCGTTGGCATTGAAGGTCATGAGAGGAAAACATGTCATCTACTGCCACTTACTTTCTAAGAGACATCAAGTCTGGGACACCGAGTCGAGTGTAAGCGTAAATGATGTTAATCGATTAAGTAACAAATGTCTTGCGACAAATCTAAGAGAAAACATGTCATCTATAGTCAGTTGGTGGCCAACTCACAGAAGTCCACTTTTTGGAGGCTGAAAAGACTCACGGAGGTATTTCAACCTCTCATGGTTCATCGTGTGATTCACCAGCACCAATAATCGAATTCAGGGACGAACCGTGTGAAATATGAACTTGGAATTCGCCCCAACCCCTCAACCACCCCGTTGTGGCTAACATAAGATTTTTAGCTAAAAGTCGATACTCTTACAAGTTACAACTTACGTCATTGTTCAATTATTCCCTCCGATGATCTGCTTACTTACATGAACTGAGAATTATAATTATTTTGATCCTTAATGTATCTTGTATTTACTAACGTATGAATATTTTTACAAGCACATATAAAAGAATTTGCAAAATATCTCTAAAATTTAACGTAATACATGACATGTGTAAATATAAAGTAAACATATCATAAAATTAGTACATTAGAACGTCTACCTAGAGAGAAGTCAAAGTGGTGAGAATATTTCCAACTTTGTTTTCTAAAGGAAGATACCTCTTCCAACTTCCAACTTCCAACTCCAACTTGGGGACTTTGATTTGGTCACCTAATCCTTGATTGGTCGCTACCTTTCAAATCCATTTCCCCCATTACATGGGAATGTGACTATATTGCGTGTAGCCGCTAGTAGCCGCCAGATCTCCGCTGGAAGCGCTAAATTGTAGGTTTTGATGGGCCAATCGTTGGATACAAGTCAACCGGAGGATTTTGATTTTCGAATTAGTGCAATTAAATGTTGATTTGTTTGTACCGTATTTAGCGGATAATGTCTTGCTTAACGAGTGATGTAGCGTGTGCAATGGTTTTGATATGACCTCGCGTGTTTACGGTGGTTTTGGTTTGACCTCACTCATTAACCATGGTTTAATGTGACTTCACTTGTGTGGCAATGACATTAGTGTGCTCCGTGATAAGTCTGTTGCTCCTGCCGTCTTTGTGGCAAATTTGTACCAAGGTGTTTGTGGTAGTGTGCGCGTGCTTGTGGTAGCCAATTAGGGGATTATCATCATTGATTGTTTGTGCGAATTACCTTTAGATCAAATATTTGGTCAATGGAGATTGTACCCATGTGGCAACCCTTGTAACTATTATTGTTATCGTTATTAATGAAAAATCGCTACCGTTTATTGTAAAAAAAAAAAAATAACGTATAAGCACCAAATAATACATTTACATAGCATATGCCATTGAAGAATTTACAAGCGACTATAATGTTAAAATGACGGTATCTCAAGTATATTACTATACGATACAATTTGAGCTACTCAAATTATAGTGTGTGAAAGACTTGAGGAGAGATCCTCTTATCTTATAAAGTTTTAATCTCAATCGCGTTGTTGTCAAATAAACGCTTGCTATGTATTCAAAAAGTGTAATACTCATCCGGTTAATGATTATCTCATACCTAAGAGACTGTTATTTTGATATGCGAGATATGATACGATATATACACACCTAAGTTTCTCCCTCTCTTAAGTCTTATGAGGTTGTAATTGTCAACTAGAAGACCCACGATTACAAAAGAAATGAATAAACTTTGCAACACATCCACGTGTAAACAAAACCAAAGAACGTTGTATTCAAAGAAAAAGAGTCTACAAATTACAAAGGTGACGATTTCGAAGATGAAGGGCAAAGTCTGTCGTCCTCCTCCGATTCCAAGATTAGAATATTTTTGTATTTGGAACAGTTTGATTAAGTCGGTAATCCAATTATAATATCATAGTTTATAATATTAGACTCTGTCGTCATGGTTGTATTTAAATAATAAGGCTGAACCACGAGGTAAATGGTAGATTACGATACTTTTTTAAAATTAAAAACTGGAGGTTTCGGGTTTGAAATTCATTACTGGTGTGAAAGCCAGACTTGTGGTCAGATGGAGACTGAAATACCTCTATGAGTTTTCTTGATCATGAAAAATGATAGATAACCATGATTTACCACCAATTGTTTCCTTTTAAAAAAATAATAATAATAAGGTTGGCTTTGTCTGAGAAAGTTATCTTGTTTGCTGTAAAATATATTATAAGATTAATTTGGATTCGAGATGTTGGATAAGTTAGAAATACGAGATCTCGACTCACATATCAACGTTGTCTTGGTCATTTTAAATAGAACCATACTAGTTTTGTACATTATTTAGCACAAGAGGGTTGGATTTTTCTATGAATTACATATGCAAATTAGATATTTTACAACGAATTGCATAATTCTGGTAATCTATGGTTTTTATTTATTTTTATTTCTTTTATAAGAGCAAGAATAAAGAAGAAGGAAATCAAATTCGAAAATTTAGGTCTTATATATACATATAGAGCAGATCCGTAGCATTACTTTTTTTATACAATTTTTCTTTTGTGTACATTGATTTGACATATGTTTTTTATGAGCTCACTTCGTAAGGTATATCAATGATACAAATTGTCTATCTTTTAGAACACCATTGATAGATCATCATTGCAAAAAATTATTCAAGTCCAAAACCATATGTCTCTTGGATTAAGAGGTTAACATTCTTAGTATAATCGTGTCCGTGCAATTTTTACACTACAAATGAATGTCTTAATGATTTTTAATTTGTCTAACTTTTTGCAAGAATAATCTATGAATGATGTTATGATGGTTTGGTTGTTAAAATACATTATGGTGTGGATCCCATAACAATGTGTATAAAATATTGTTGCCACATATTAATTAGAGAGAACATTAAATTCACAATCTTTTCCATCTCTAATCCTTGACATCTCGATTTTAAGTAAGTAAACATGCGATTAAAATTAAAGAAGAAATGAAAATGGCGGACAACTTGGCTAAAGTTGTGAGCTTCTTTCTAGTAAGTTCAAATCCTTTTGCTCATAATTTAGATGAATGAATATTTTTACTGTATAATTACTTATCTTTTTATCTCTTTTAGAAAAAGGATTAGCTGATGATTTTGTCATAACAGTCGACATTCCAAGGTAGAGAAGACTTACAGAAATATTTAACATTCTTTATGGCAATCATCGTGTGATTCATCAGCATCAGAAATTGAATCCAAAACATGTCATGTGAATTACGTACGAATAGAATATCTCATCATTTCTGAAAAAAGTAGAAATAAAATTAAAATGCAACTCATAGGAAAGGATCATCGCCGGATCATTTTCCTAGGGATCCTTTGATCTCACTCGTTTATTGTACATTATACGATCAGAAATCATTTTAAAATTTAAAATTTAAAATTAAATATAAATAGTACTTACCGAAAACGGACCGTGCAATATACGATTAAATGATGAGATCACGAAATCTCTAAGATCTCTGGAAAAAAGATCTGGCGAGAATCCTTTTCCCAACTCATATGGTTGATGAGACCCACAAGAAATAACACATGATTGAAATCAACGGCCAGGAATTAAACGTTTAACATAAAAGTCTCATCCTCAGCTGTCAGATTAACATATAACTCCCCAACTTTCAAACTTAAACCAAATAAATGCCACCAACATTTTAATTATTCACATTTCTATCTTCTTTCTTCTATTCACATTTCTCTCCTTCCTCCTCCTCCGCTCTCGCGCCTGTTTAATAAGTCGGCGGATTTTCTCCACCGTCCGATGCACTTACTTTGACTCCCGCCCCGCCAAAAACCCTAACAATTCAACGATGGGACTTTGCTGCAGCAAGAACGTCGCCGTTTCCGGGGCCGACAACGAGCCCACCGCCGCCCATCAGTCAAAACACTCGCCAGTAGCGCCCGTGCCGCCCAGCCCCAGACCCGGCGATGATCACTCCGGCAAGCACACTCCGGCTAACTCTTTCTCCGCAAGCCCGTGCCCCAGTCCACTTCCAGCTGGAATTGCCCCGTCGCCGGCCAGGACACCGGGTAGGAAGTTTCGGTGGCCTCTGCCTCCGCCGTCGCCGGCGAAGCCGATCATGGAGGCCATTCGTCGGCGGCAGGGGCGCGAGGCGAAGCCAAAGGACGGGCCGATACCGGAGGAGCATCAGGGCGGCGAGGAAGGCGAGGGAGGAGAGAGAGCACTGGACAAGAGCTTTGGGTATGGGAAGAACATTGGGGCGAAGTTTGAGCTGGGGAAAATGGTGGGTCGAGGCCATTTTGGTCATACTTGCTGGGCCAAGGGCAAGAAAGGAGAGCTCAAAGGACAGCCGGTCGCCGTCAAGATCATAGCCAAAGCGAAGGTGATGATTTATTTGTTTGTTTTAATAATTTAGTTGAATTGGCACTTTCTTGTTTGGTGTTTAAAGCTTGTTTCTTTGTGTATTTTAAGTAAATTTGGATGAATTTAAAGGGAAAATTGCATCCATTTGTGTTGAAGCAATCAGTATTTCAAGTAATCAGCTTTTTATACTTTTGCTTGAAATTGATAAATTTTAATTAGTTGGGGAACAGTCTGATCACTGGATTAAGCAATGGTTATGTGGATTATGCCTGCCCTGCAACAAGTCAAATCCGAAGAACTTTTCGCCTGTTGATCTCTGACTCTGAACTCAGTAGTACTTGAGTTGCTGCATATAAATTTGAATTGAAGTTATATTGGTAATTAAATGAGGGATCTTTTTGCAGATGACAACCGCAATAGCTATTGAAGATGTTCGTAGAGAGGTGAAAATACTGAAAGCATTAGCTGGACATAAGAATCTGGTCAGATTTTACGATGCGTTTGAGGATGCCCATAATGTCTACATTGTCATGGAGTATGAACTTTTTTCCTTTCATTAATATATAGTCATGTTATTCATAAAAACTTGGAATCATGGTTCATCATTGTGTGTGTGTGTGTGTGTATCAGTATTTTTGGCTGATAAGCCTGTTTTGAAGTTTTCTCATCCTGCTGACCTTACAGGTTGTGTGAAGGTGGAGAACTACTGGATAGGATTTTGTCGAGGTAGAATGAACTGCTTTATTTTCTTGTATTGTACTTGTTATTTGCACTATCGGATTTTACGAGTCAAGGATTTATTCTTAATCACTACTTTGTGGCAGGGGTGGAAGATACACAGAAGAGGACGCTAAAACTATTGTTGTGCAAATTTTAAGTGTTGTTTCCTTCTGTCATCTCCAAGGTGTTGTACACCGTGATCTAAAACCGGAGGTACTATATTCAGAAAGTTTGAACTAACAGTTAGAATAATTGTGAATGTTCACATGTAGTTGTGTTTCAATTCTTCACGTTCGTATCCCAACCAGTAACTAATGACTCTTTTAATTATGAATGCTTGGCAGAATTTTCTTTTCAAAACAAGAGATGAGGATGCTCCATTGAAGGTTATTGATTTTGGTCTCTCTGACTTTACTAGGCCCGGTAATGGTCACTTTCCAGTTTCCACACACCATACTTTGGCTTCAATCTATGATGTGCAGCTGCAAATTGTTTCTTGTCATGAAGTTGATACCTATATGATTATTATTTTTACTGTGTTGCCAACCTGCATCGTCAATAACTATTTGTTTCATTGGAAATATTTTCTTTAACCTTTTTCAAATGGTTTTTTTTTCCTGATATGTTGGCATATTCGTGTGAGAAATCAAACTTCCCTTCCTAGAATTCAATCTATTTATGAGAACTTTAGTTATCTGAACATTATATTGTTTTCACAGCACATTTAGTTCTACATGTGCAGATCAACGCCTCAATGATATTGTTGGAAGTGCATACTATGTTGCACCTGAGGTGTTACATAGATCTTACAGTCTCGAAGCAGATATGTGGAGCATTGGTGTCATAACATATATATTGCTATGTGGAAGTAGACCTTTCTGGGCACGAACTGAATCTGGAATCTTTCGTTCAGTGCTAAGAGCTGATCCTAACTTTGATGATTCACCTTGGCCTTCAGTGTCCTCGGAAGCCAAAGATTTTCTCAAAAGGCTTCTGAACAAGGACCACAGAAAAAGAATGACTGCTGCCCAAGCTTTATGTAAGTTGGTTCTAAATATTTCATACAGTCCAGAATATGATTTTGCACTAAATTTCCCTGCTAGTGTCATGTACAGGTATTTCTTGTTGATTTGCTGATACCTATTTCTTGTGTTCACAGCTCACCCATGGTTACGAGATGAAAACCGTGATGTGCCTTTAGATATTTTAATCTACAAGTTGGTTAAGTCATATGTTCGGTCCTCACCTTTGAAGCGTGCAGCACTAAAGGTAACAGACACTCACAAGAAACCATCCCCTCCCAATCCCCGAAAATGTGAAGGGAAAAAAAAAAGTGAAAAGATGAAGAAACAACTTAAAATCAAAGATAACAAGCTGGGTGCTGTGAGGCATGAATGGCATACTTTGGGGCAATCCAATCTTTCACTCACACACACACACACACACGCACAAACCCACAATTGTGATGTTAGAAGGCATCAAATTTGTAACATATTTCATTATTCACAGGCCCTCTCCAAAGCTATAACAGAAGACGAGCTCTTCTACCTTAGGGCTCAATTTAGACTCTTGGATCCAAAACAAGGATATGTGTCCCTTGATAATTTCAAAACGGTTAGTCCGAGTTCTTTTTGCTTTAACAATATTTCTTTTGTTACATTTTAGATCCCATTTTGGACCCGTATTATCTATGTACATGCTATAATACGGCTATTTGATATCTCTAGTAAGTACCGTAGTTAGATGTTCCCAAATTCGTTTATCTTCACTGTTTTTCATGAACTGATCATGAAGAATATTGCAGGCCCTCATGAGAAATGCAACTGATGCCATGAAGGAGTCGAGGGTTCATGACTTTATAAAATTGGTGAGAGATATTCTTTCTTTGATTTCAACGGTGGAATGATCCTAAATTTGTTTGCTAACTTTTGTTTTAAATGATATAAAACTGTAAACTGTTGGATATTCTGTGATATGTAAGGCGGAATAGCGGTCTGTTTCTGCGATGGTTGTATTTAATGAAACAAATAAAGAGAACGCACTTTTTTCTCCTTAATATTGGAGGACTCTAGAAGTTTTGTCTTGAGTTTGTTTTCTTCTCTGACTTTTTCATTGCTGGCTTGTCTTTTCTATTGACACACACAGCCTGGAATCGTAGAATCGATACAATTGATAAATGAAGCCAATTTTCCAATACATTTTTTTTATATTTCTTGAACTGCGGCTTTTGCACGAGGCGTATACTCATATTGTAGTTTTTTTATTCAAGATGGAACCACTCTCACACAAGAAATTGGACTTCGAAGAATTCTGCGTCGCTGCAATAAGTACATATCAGCTAGAAGCTCATGAAGGATGGGAGAACATTGCAAGTACGGCGTTTGAGTATTTTGAAAACGAAGGAAACCGGGTCATCACTGTTGAGGAGTTGGCACAGGTATGCACATCAGTCTTTCGTACAATTGCTTGTGTACATGTTACTTTCAGTATATCATATCGAACAAGTATCTGCATCCGTCTATCAATTGAATATCAGCAAACTCAAGAAAAAACAAAAACTTTATGCAGGAAATGAATCTGCTTCCTACATCTTATCAGTTACTCAATGACTGGATCCGAACTTCAGACCGAAAACTTTCCTTCCTTGGATACACCAAATTTTTGCATGGTGTGACAGTACGTAGTTCCAATACTAGACATCGATAAATGTAACCCCGGATACATAATTTTTTCGTCAAAGTTTCTACTGAAAGTGTCTCCGATTCTTTTAGAACCTTGTCCGTCCCTTTGGCGAGTGAAGTGGTATGGGTCTATCTATGTCAATAATTTGTGAGAATATATGCAAAAGAATTGTTCAAGACCCTTGAAAACGCATCGACATTTGTAAAACGTAATCCGTATATTGTACCGGTTGTGATCGCTGCGACGGTAGAGGCAATGCAGTCGAAGAAAGCTTTTGTATTTACATTTGTGTGGGATGTTTGTGCTCATATCTTTGAAGGTAAGGTTACAGAGTCTTGTAAAGACATTCAAATATAAATTTAGAAGGTTGCTTTGCACTGTAATTTCAAATTTCAAGCTCCATGTTACCAAACTTTGGAAACCGAGTATTGTTCGGCCCGACGGCTCGTTTTGATAACCATTTCAGTTTTTATTTGTTTTTTTTTTAATATTAAGAATGAAAATAGTTATCAAGCAAGTTAAATTGAAAAGTGGCGTGAAATTAAATGATAGGGCTTTTAAATCTAGGTTCAAAAACATAGATTATTTTTACGAGTGAGTCTAGTTATCTAATTACATGTTTTTATTTCTTTTATACTCATTTTATATTTTTTTAAATATTAAAAATCAATTAAAATCTTCTGATATTATGCATTTTTCAACTCCAAAAAATCTAATTAATATCTTACAACAACAAAAACTAATATACTAACATAAATTATCTACAAAACATTCTACCTTAACTCAAGTAACAAATATATGAATATATATTATACATGTAAGTGAGACATGAAACCTAACTAAAAGGTAGGAAAAAACATAGTATACCTACAAGCAAGACACATTAATTTTTGACACATTGATTATAAAAAAGAATATGTCATATAGATACATAAAAATAATTAACCTGTGATATAGGTTGATTATAAAAATTAAAAATAAAATCTATAAATGTGGTTTAAAGCAGGAGGAAGAAGAACAAGAAATAACAAAAAATAAAAATAAAAAGAAATAATCAAACAGATAATTATGAAGAAATTTGATTTTTATAATAAATCTTATCATTGAATAGATAATTATTGATAATTAAATAATTAAATTTATAGAATTGGACTTATTTTAATAAATTAGACTATTCCTACTATTGACTAAAAAAATTGGACTTATATCAAGTTTTTTTCTTATTTATTTTATTTAAAGGTCCCTTAATTTTTCATCAATTCAGTGGCGTTGATTTGTTTATATAATGTAAATTCATAAAATCTTCCTTGTATTTCTGTATTTGTATACGGTCAAAGTTTCGTGTTACTTATCGTTTTCGAACCAAAAAAAAAAGTTTGGTGGTACTGGGATGGGTTGTACTTGGTCAGTTGCTGGCTGGTTAGCTGGCCTCTTGATGAAAGTCAATGTCCAATAGACTTCTCTTTGGCAGTGTGTTCCAATATGTTTGGACGATAATATTGATATTATATATGTGTGTGTGTGTGGGTGGCGGGTCAGTGACCCAATTTTTTACACACGTTTTTGTAGGATTTATTTCGTACTGTATTTTAATGATTCGAACTGTCTATTTTTT
This sequence comes from Malus sylvestris, assembly GCF_916048215.2. NCBI lineage: Eukaryota > Viridiplantae > Streptophyta > Magnoliopsida > Rosales > Rosaceae > Malus > Malus sylvestris. Next base: position 34,631,314 of record NC_062266.1, on the reverse strand, counting down.
AGATCTTTCCTCAAAGATTATGTCTGTAAAAATCACCAAAATCTGAAACTGTTTAACAGTTGTACAAGGAGTTCATACTTGTAAACTTCCAAATGGACATGATAAAAATGTGATTATATTATGCAGCCAAATGTGAAGACCTGCCAACAACCATGCTAGTTGCAACCGGTGGAATGCAGAAGCCAGACGACATCAAATGATTGGATCAAAATTTCAAAATATTAATTCGTGTTGCCTTCACACTTTTTATATCTAAATACTAGCTGAGTAGGTCGTTCAGAGTATTATAAAACTCAATTAATTCAAATTTTCGGTTGACATATTCTATTCGTTGAGTAGACTCATCGTCCTCTCAACACCTATAGCATATAGTTTATGTGCACTTAAACTCTTTCTAGGTTTTTTTTTATGGAAATGTACGATATTTATTTAAGATGTCGAAAAAATAAATACAAGAAGACAAAATATAAAATAAATTGAACCTATGAAGAAAAATAGTTGGGACTTCCAAACTGGAATCAAGGAAACAATTGGCCACCATTACAGAATAAAAGAGAAAAATATGTAATCACTCAATAGAATTATGGTTAATTTACCATTACAATTTGTAGCAGAAGTTTAACCCGTTTTGCAGCATAACATAAGTTTAGATATCAAATTCGTTATTTATGAGTGTTAAACTTAATGTTTCTCGGTTACATGTAACATCACACATTGCCCAAGGGAGTGGATCCTCTATGCCTTATATCCATGATGGGTGATCCACTGGGAAGTTCTCGTCTGAGTTTATATAAACAAAACCGTGAGACGCGCTATATGTAGTATGGATCTTAGAATCAAGTGATATTTTATGGAGTGTTTATTTGTTGTTGAATTATAATGTGTCCATAAGTCAAAGGCGAATCCGTTCACACGGACCACCGTACGAAGGTGGGTAACCGATCCTTTGTAGTATGGAAATTTGGGTCCCCTCCGGACCTTAGATACCGTATGGTACGTGTGACGGGACAGAACGGAACGGAGTGGGACGAAACATTCCGTCTCATGTTTGGTGCGCGGCGCGCCTAAAACGGGATGGATCCTTTATGCCTTATATCCATGATGGGTGACTCACTGGGAAGTTCTCGTCTGAGTTCCCATAAACAAAACCGTGAGGGCGTGGTCAAGACCCAAAACGGACAATATCATGCTACGGCGGAGTCGAGCCTGAGATGTGGTGGGGGCCCGGGCCGGGATGTGACAATTTGGTATCAAAGCCAATCCTTGGCCGAAAGTGTGCCGACAAGGACGTCAGGCCCCTAAAGGGGGTGGATTGCAACATCCCACATCGCCCAGGGAAGTGGATCTTCTATGCCTTATATGTATATTCTCATCTCTGCCTAACACAAGGCCTTTGGGAGCTCACTGACTTCGGGTTCCATCGGAACTCCAAAGTTAAGCGAGTTCGAGAGCAATCCCATGCAATCCCATGATGGATGACCCACTGGGAAGTTATCGTGTGAGTTCCTAGAAACAAAACCGTGAGGGCGTGGTCGGAACCCAAAGCGGACAATATCGTGTTACAGCGGAGTCAAGCCCGGGATGTGACATTACAAGTGAAGAAAATACCGCCAAAACTTATTTGACAATGTGTCACACACGATATGACATCCAAGGTTGTGGGGCAAAGTTCCAAATAAAATCCAACACACAAAATAAATCTGATGGCTGTGAGAAGGTAAGCCTCCACAGGCCCGCACCCACCCTTGCTTAGGACCGTGTCCTAAACGTTTGTTTGGTTTCTTATCCCCAACGACCAGCAACTTTCCTTCCTACTTTTATTTTTATATATTCAGTTCATCTTTATCAATAATCCATAACACATCATCAAGAACAAAAATTATATTTAACTGTTTAATAATATTACGAGGTCCCAAAGAATCCAAGGCCTCACATAATAATCTTCCTAATCAACATTTAATCAAACCCTAAAACACCAGGCATGGTGCTGATGGTGGTGGTTGTGATGGTGATGATGACCGTGGAATGAAGTCTCCCTGTCCACCATGCCTTGAACGGTGCGAAACTCCTCCACGTGGCAAGGAATAGTGATCGGACCTTTGTGATCGAATCCGTACTCTTTCTCGGCCTCCTCCAGCAGCTGCATGAAGAGAGGGTGGTTGATGTAGATCACTGGAATCACAAACCTCTGCTGATTCTCCCCCTGGCCAACCATCACCGCCATACACCCTTTCGGGATGTCTTTCAGCTCCTTGCTGTTCTTGTCGTGGTGGTGATGGAGAAGGTGGGGGAAATGGAGGTGGAGGTGGAAGTTCAGGTGGTTGTGGTGGTGCTTGCTGTCCCTGTCGGCGGCGATAAACCCCATCTTTTCGAATCCAAGAATATCAAAAACTCGAAAAACCTGAAAAACCAGGAAACCCTAGAGAGCAAGAAAACACTGGGAAAACTTGAAGCTGTTGAATTAGGACTATAAGAAGAGGAAAGAAAATGGCCACGGATCGGAAGCGGAGATGGCGAGATTGAACAAGGTTAGGGCGGAGTCGGTTAACGATCTCGGAATATTGCTCATGATATCTGATCGGATTCAACAACCAACATAAATGTTGATGGAAATGGAGAAGGTGAGGGGTTCTTGAAGAGGGAGGGTTTGGTCTTTATAAAGTAGCTGCCGTAGGAGCTATGGCTTGCTGACCTTATACACAAAGGAAAAGGATAGAGATAGGAAAAAGCTGGAGAAGTCCTGGAAGGTTACAACTAATAAACTTATATAGGAAAACATTACAAAACGCGCCTGCTAATTACTATTTATTTGACTTTTTTATTTTATGGCAGTTACTAATTTGCATTCGGTATATGTGGAAGGAAAATGTAAATAGCAATTGCAAATTTGTTTCTATCTTTCCAAAACTTAGACCATCTCCAAAGGAGATGTCAAAAATGTCACATAAACATATAACAGTAACAAATAATATACCATTTACTCTAATCAAGATGTCAAAATTGACATGAAAAAGAAGGCTAAGTTGACATGAATAAAGAGATGTCAAATATGAAGCTGCCTCCAAATTTGATTTTTGCTATTCCAAATGCATTCCACTTATCTTACCTTAAATGCTAGCATATTTAAGTAATATTTTATTATTTTTAAACCAATAACAGCCCAACTATTATTAATTTTGTTTTAAAAAAGAATTAATGAAGCAATAAATTTTGACGTATTGAGTAGAAAGAAAATATTGACAATATGTCAAATTGCCAAGTCAGCCATCAAATTGAAATTTGATGTTTTAAATTTGACGTCTCATTTGGAGATGCTTTTATAAGGTATATATTAATTACTCCAATCAAAACAAATAAGGTTATATAAATTAATATGTTAACAAAAATAATCTTTATAAGGGAGAATTTGATAACGTTTTAGGAGGAATGTTTAGAAAATTAAATGTGGAAAAATTATGAAATTTTTTTGGTATGCACAGGTTAGAATGACTGTAGAATGAAGTAGGATTTTCTTATTTTAATATTTTTCTCCCATCCGATTCCCTCCTATTTGAACATCACAACGAAGCCACGTTAACTTATGTTCGCTTATTCATAAAGAGGGAAAGAAAAAGTAGAAAGTGAGACATAAGATGAAAGGACTGAAAGGGAAAGAACTTGAAAAGAAAAATCCTAATATGCATAAAATTGTTTCCAGTCATTTTACGTTCAAATTTGAATTCGCATCTAAAAAATCAAACATTTCAGATTTTAATTTTTTTTTTTGTGTGGGTCAAATCATACATTTGAGATTCCACAATAAGTAAAAGAAACGAATTCTCCTCTCATAAAAAGGAAAAATAGAGGAAATGAAGGGAGATTGAAATCTTGGGGATGCAGCTTAGCTATCAAATCCACGTGGACGACGAGTGGCAGACGCTTCTCGTCATCGTCAGCAGTTGTGCGCGGTCCATACGATTGGAAAGTGCGACCGACGATGAGGTGTCACGTGTGCGTCACACCATATGAAGCCGGTCTAGTAACATGCCATGAACATGTCCAAGCATGGTTGGACCAGTTCTGTCGATTAGGGACGTCAGCATCATAATTTAGTTAAATTTTTAGGTTTAAATATCTTATCATTATCATTATCGTTATCTTTATAAAATACTGTTAATTGCCCATTGTTTTACTAGAAAACAAGATTAACCACAATTGCTTAACTGTGTACCCCTTAACTCATACCAAAACAAAATGGCCCCGAGGACGCAGACTGCGAGCGATTTGTGTGCAGCATCTCGTAGGAGGCAGATTCTCTGCCCTCCAGTGTCTTTCTATTTGTGTGGTCACGGTTAAACCATGTCAATATTTTATATTACTATTATTTTTTATCTTATGATCTCTATAAAAAAGGATCGGACGTATGATGTGGTTTAGTTTTCGGTTCCAAAATTTCTCCTAAACTAACCGAACTGCCCTTGATTTTTTAAGTGCTCCTAGTATTACCCCAGATGAGGCCATGCCCAACTCCAGTGATCCCAGTGTAGGAACGAATTTTGTGCCAGATATTACTGCAAAATCCTTGTTAAGAAAGGTCCGCATGCGCATTTTCTATTGTGTAGGGTTGCCCACAAAGATGCCTGTGCTCCTCATAATTTGGCCCCTCTTAAGTAGAAAATTTAGCATTAATCAACAAACTCCTGCGGTTGATTGATGCACAAGTTTTGTGATGGCCATTCCGAAACCCCTTGATCAAAATTTTAGTAAAAATGTAAATAAATTCTTAAAAAACACTGAAAACGCTTATGTGAAGAAGCATATAACTGGTGATTCTACTGGTATTTCTTACATAAAGTATTTCAAGTGTTTTTGAAACTCAATAACATTTTCTTTAAAAGCGTTTTCTCTCATTTTAGCAATACTTCCAAACAAGTCATGACCATTTAATAATGGTTTAGCTATTTTTTTTTTAAAGTTAAAAGACTCAACCAGAAGGGGAGGTGATTACTGATTGTGTCGAGCATCAAAGGAAAAGTATTGAGCGAGTGTGCTTTCTTTTTCTTTTTCTTCTCCAACTTTTTACACAAGCATGAAGTAAAGCAGATCCTAATCCCTTCAAACATATGGCAAGTTTAATATTCAACAAATAATGCCCCTTGTTCAGTAATTCTATTTTACGACTTAGTTTACGTTTTTTTAGTTTAATCAACAGAGTATATGAATTCTTAAACTTATGATATCATACAATATTACGAAGAAAAATATTGCTAAACCAATAGTTGGTTTGTCAATTTACAAATATAAGTAGCTTGTGAAGAAATTAATAGCGTATTATTTTAACTGTCATATCAGGATTTATGATCAATTTAATTAATAGTAATATTATTCATTTCCTTTTCCGCCCACGTGTATTTTTCATAATTTAGTGCCATCTACCTTGATTGTAACAGCCAACCAATTTGGGCTTTCGACCTTTTTTCAAGTGGCTGGTCCAGAACATTATTCCTGGTTTTATGAGTCTCTTGAGTGTACGTTCGATTTGCCCTTTTCGTAAACTAGAATTCATGTGGTAACAAAATGTTGAGTAACATATTTAAAAGTTGATATCTGAAACGGGAGAGATTTTTTAATGTATCTGAAACATGAAATACCATATGTTATTATATAAGTTAAGAGAATATTTTTTTTCTTTTCAATTAACCCTCTACTTGTATAATGATACATGACGTATGTGCCCGTGTTATGGGCACATTGAAAAATCTCTCCATAAACGGGAAACCACATTTACCCAACTGAAAATGATTCAACAAGTTCAAAAATACGTGCAAGACCAGCTAAGAGCATATCCAAAGAATATGTCAAATCTAAAACATCAATTCTAAATTTGATGACTCATGTGGCAATTTCGCATCATGCAAAACTTCTTAATCCACCCGATATTTTTATGTTTTGTAATATTTATGAGTTATTTATTAAAGAAGGTGGCAAGTAACTATTTCAAAGAAACAAAAGAAGGAAAGACATCCTCTTCGGATCCCTTCCTCCTAATCTACTAAATTAGGGAATACGTGTCATTGAAATTTGATCCAACGGCTACAAACAGGGGGCCACTTTAAAAGTTATAATAACATTAGTCATTGAATCAAATTTCAATGGCATGGATTCTCTGATTTGGTGGATTATGAGAAACGGATCCGAAGAGGATCCCTTTCCACAAAATAGGTTGTATTCATGGTATGCCCTACTCTTACCCTTAATCAAATTAAAAATAATTTGGCATCAACCTTTCTTGCTGTTATTTTTTACGCTAGAAGCTCCTCCTTCAGTCCAAGTCAGCATTTGGCTTACCGGTTGGATGCTCACTGACATTTTTAAATTTCTTTTGAAGATGCTCTAATGTGCTCTATAAGTTTAACACAAAACTATATAAAAAAAATATGAATGGGAACATTTTTTTAAAAACAAAATATGAATGGGAACTTTGCTTTGGGACAAAGAATAATCAATATGAACGCACTAAGTTAGGTGATCAATTTTTTGTGGAGAACTATTTCAAATTTCATGAATGATCATATGGTTGTTTCTTTTTCTTTCTTATTCATATTCCAAATTTTACTGGTCAAAATATTAATAAATAAAATAACAACAATAAAGTCTCATGCCACTAAAGTATGGTCAGTTGTATGAATTCTAGAACGATGCTGCACTTTGTTTTACGCAAAGCCTTTTGTGAGCTCCAACTACTATGTGTCTTTTCTTAAAATCTCTTTCCAAGTGTTCTTGGATCTTCCTCTACCTTTTTTTGCCCCGAGTTTCTGCCTCAGTAAAGAAATAAAAAGCGTCCAACATAAAATTCTCGCACACATTAGCTTCCCAAATTCTTATATAATTTTATAAAACTACAGTTGTATCTTTGCACACACATTCTAATTGTATTATATGTCGACGTTTTTCCTTTTCTTTATGATCAAAATCTGCACTTCATGTTGTACATTAAACAAAACAAAATTGTACCGGAAAATAACATAAAACAGAAAGTGTAATTTAGATTAAAATTATGAACATTGATACATGAAAGTATGAGTTGGGCAATTGCTGGTCGTCTCTGCTCAAGATTTGGGTTTGGTACTAAATGACAGACATGGAGAAGTCCAATCCGATCGTATAACCCGGCCTCCAATATAATGAGGAGCATTTCTCAATGGGCTTGAACTGGAATTCATGACAATGGAAATCAGTTGAGTAAAATATTATGAAAATTTTTAAATTATACTACAAAAAATATGTTGTTACAAGTGAAAAATTTCGGGTTCATTAGAAAAATGATTTCAGCCACGGGGTGATTTAGTGGTTGGGACGAATTTTAGGTCTGTATTCCACACGGCGCGTTCTTGATTCAATCTTTAGTGCTAGTGAATCACATGATACTGACTATGAACACTGAAATGCCTATATGAGTATTTCAGACATTTAAAAAGGTAAACTGGCAAAACTACTAGTTGATTTCCTTTAAAAAAAAATTAAGAATTATAAAATATGAGTGGTACTAGAGAAATTAACTATTATTGTGGGCATAAGTATTATCAATTGTTTGCAACTTTGTACATAAGATATATGCATGAATCTCTGAAAGTCTATTTCATCTAGATTGAAGCATCAACATGATTTAATCTTCATAATCGAAATATCGTAACTGTATAAGTAGATAGTTATGACTAGAGACATGTTGTGAGTTGAGTTGAGTTATATATTACTTTATCTCACACAAATCATTTACCCGCAACTATTCAATATCCTTTTGAAAAACTAAATAAAGAACCAAATGAACTATTTAAATCATTCCATCCAATCCCCATAACATAAACATGCAGCAGCTTGAATATTTCTACATATTTATATATAAATGTGTATAGTAGGACATTGGTATGGGAACAATAAACGCTTGAAGACTTGAAAAGTAATGTGTGACAACACATGATTTTCTCATTTCATCATCACAATTTGTAGTAATTTAGCCAAAATTAAAGAAAAAGAAAATTTTATACCAAATATAGAGGGAGAAGAAAGGAAAACACATCAAACATTCATGCATACGAGCTTCACATTTTCCTCTTCTGAATTCCTCCATATATGTTTGTACTTAATTACCCAAAAAAGAAACAAAGATTTCTTGAATGGTGAAGTGACCGAAAGGCCCTCATAAGTCTAACTAGAACAACTAGTCTTCCTCCTCATCGTCATCATCGAATGCATTGTGTTGTAATTTACATCCAATAAATGATTTAGTTAATCAGCCGACACAGCTATCTCCACCCCCTCCGTCGTCTTTGGCTTCCCATTCCAGCGGCAGCAATCCCCTCCGGCAGCCAAGGAGTCCACGATGGGCTTAATGACCAAAATTCCCTGCCCCAGGGCTGCACAAATTAGCGTCGACAAAAACGCAGCAAATGAGACGGCTGTGAACGCTGGGTGGTCCGGCTTCCACAACACGGTCATCCCCATGAGAATAATCTGCAGCGGAAGCGGCACCAATACGGTTGCAGCAAGGGTGTAAATCCTTAACCTCAGCCCCTTGTTGATCACCAAGGATAAAACCTTCCAGCATGAAAACAAGAACCACATCGAGAACGCGCCGCCGAATGCGGCGAACATGATGGTGTTCAACAAAGGGTATGTGCATGAAACCATTCTGCCGCCGTACTCGACCTTATGGACGACATAGTTCCGTACCAAAATCTCCGGCAGCGGGAGGTGGAGCTTGTGGAAGGGGCGGAAGAACAGGAAGAGGACCTGCACCAGAAGCATGGGAAGACACGTGGCGAGGACGAAGGCGATGGCCCAGGAGACATTGGGGGTCTTCTTTTCAGTGGAGACGTCGACGAGGAAGAGCAGGGTGACGAGGAACGCGGGCTCGAAGAACCCTAACGAAAGGGCCACGTGAATTTTGCAAAACTGGGGCTCCTCGAAGGAGCCGAGGACGGAGAGGAAAGGGTATAGGTAGGTGCGGCGGAGGGTGGGGATGCGGAGGAGCTCGTTGAGGGACCAGAAGATGATGAATATGACAAGGAGGAATCGGACGGTCCAGAGGGCGTTGAAGTGCTGGAGGTGGAGGGCAGTGCGGGACTTGAAGCAGAGGTGGAAGATGAAGGAGAGGGAGAGGAGGGAGAGGACGATGAGGGCGGAGATGAATAGTAAGGTGGCAACGTCGAAGGCGGAGTCGAGGAATGGCGTCGAAGGAATGAAGAACATCGAGCGAAATATCAATTGGATTGATTAACTAATTAATTAATTTGTAACAAATTAATTAATTAGTTAATCAATAATATTGTATCTCTCTCTCGATCTATCTGATGATCTCGATGAAGGATGGATATATGGATTTGCTATATAGCTATGACAAGCCCTCCTTTTGTTTGTCCTCCTTTGTATATATCGATGGGTATTCGATATTGTATTTATATCGATATCGATATGTTGCTACCTAACCACGCGGCTACGGTAAAACAAGAGGAGATGTGATCAATGTTGTTGTACAAAAGTAAGGGCGGCAATAAGGCTGGTGGCCGTGGCGGTGAGAGAGGCGGCGGAAGGTGGTGGGACCGGGGATTATGCATGGAATGGATATAGTGAATAAATATTGGATAGAGTACTGAGGAACAATATTGGAGGAGGTAAAGGTGGAATATGGAAAAAACGAGGAGGAAGAGGGCATTGGGAGGGGGTTTACGTCGGAAGAAGATCTGGGGAGAGAACGATCGAGACTTATTTCTCTCCCCGATTCCCGACCGCCGGGAAACAGGCTGTTAGACAGCCGCAACGAAGGAAGAGCAATCAATGATTTGGGGTTTAGAAACCTTAGATAGAGAGAGAGGGAGGGAGAGTCAAGGGAGGAGGAGAAATGTGGTGTAATGAGATGTCTCCTTCCATTTCGGCTTTTTACGGTTTAGAATTTTTTTTTATTTGGAATTTTATTATAGACATTATTTTTATTATTTATTTTTAAAATGTTTTGAGATAAATTCTATTTACGAATTAATAGAATGTTATTGTTGGCTTCTTGGTGAGGAAAAAAGAAGTTAAAATTGTTAGTTAAGAAGATACAGATCAAAACCTTATATTCTAGGATTTTTGTTCCTTTTTGCGGGCTGTAATTGGATTTAACACGGTTGAGCATGATCTGCATGACAACTTAGATGGATTGTTTTTAGCATATAACCTTCCACATTTGGGTAATTTCATGCCTAATCATATTTATATGCATAAAAAGATAAATGATAATTGTAAGACTAAAATTCTAGATGTAAGATAATCGCAACCATACATTCTGTTCAATGGTCACATCTTTAATATATATTGTATATTTTTGTATCTTGTAAATTGTGAATTTTGGTACAATATACTTACTGTATGTAATACTATTACAATATAACGGTTAGATTTGTTGTAGTGATATCTAAATAGTATATATGAATATGACTTTCAGACGGTGATATTACTAAGTACTTATAAATATTGTAGTCAATTCTGTAAATTGCAATGGAGAGTAAAGCAACCATTGCACTGCAGCATCCATAAAGAATCACTTTTGAAACTTATATATCTTTGCAGAAATATAACCAGAAAATTTGCTTTTGGTGATACTAAAATGAGTGCAATTGATTAATTGCATTTATTTTCATCGTTTACATTTGGCGGAATAATGGAAATAAAAAGTGCATTATGGCATGATGCTTCATCGACTCACTTGGCTGCAGTCTGTAGGTGGCAAATATATAAAACCTACAGTTCCAGTTGGAGTATGATTTTCTTCTTACTAAATTTATCTCTCTTCTTTTGGCTGCATTCTGTAGGATATATATAAAACCTGCAGTTCCAATTGGAGTATGATTTTTTTCTCTCTAAATTTATCTACTTTCTAGTCCTTTCATACTTGAACGATGATGATTAAGTCATATCAACTTTTTTTGTTGACTTATTTATAGAGAAAGAAAGATAACAAAGTGAGAGAGGAGGGTAAGGAAAGGAAGGAGATGAGATTTGAAGGGGGAGAGAATGTTACTCCGTTCCAATTACTGCTTTTTGTTCAACCTTGTGAAAATATCAAGTCCTTTTCTTTTTAATTACTTTGTTTCGAACTTCGCACACCTGCAACTGCAACCCACTATTCACCATATAATACATACATATATAAAATGTCAAATGTTTGTTTTACGATAATCATGTGGTTGTGGTCCAGACATCAGACGAAACACAAATTTGATCAAACACAAATGAAGAACAAATATTACTAATAAAATTTTAATTTTTTTATTCTTGAAATATGGAATTCGATCATTACCCAAATACAAATCATATCAAAAGCTAGGTTGACAAGTTGAATCCAAAAATACGAATACGATCATCTGATTAATAAACGAACAAGATATAAATTAGGACGATCCGGTTCAAATCCAGTAAGTCTATTTCTCACGTGGAAATCAATATAATGGGAGCAGAGCAACTATTGCACTGCCACAATTGGCCGGAATTGGTGTATGCAACCCACAGCCAGTGCAGCCATTCTTAAAGAATCACTCTTGAGATTAATATATCTTTGCACAAATAAAACCAGAAAACTTTGCTTTTGTCGATCCCAAAAACTAAAGTAAAATTATTAACATTTCTTCATCTCTTACATTTAGCGGAATGAACGGAAATAGAAGTGCATTAAGGCATGAAGCCTCATCGACTTGACTGCAGTTGCGAAAGGATAATGTTAGAGATATTAAATTTTTAAATCAAATTTGCAAATCAAATTATGTGTCACCAATAAAAAATAAACACGTTAATGATTAACACTTAAGTAATAATTAAATCACCAACATCTACATCATTTGATTTACCAAATATATAAAACCTACATTTCCAGTAATCAGTACTTTCCATTCCCCCCCCGGAGAATAGATACAGGTCCTTTTCTTTCTAACTTTGTCACGCACATTGCTCACCTGCAACCCACTACACACCATATAATAACATATAAAATGTCAAATTAATATTTGTTTTACTCATCGTTCGGTTGTGGCCTGGCCTAAACTTTAGACAGTACTACAAGCTTGCTAGCTTACCAACCTTTAGTATATGAGAAACTAAGTGCATGAAACACAATATGCATTTATACATGCTTATTGCTCGATCCAGTAAAATAACTAATCCCAGTTTGCCTTCCCAAATAAATGTATCGTTGAAAATGGGCAATTTGGTTCGATTTTTTTCGGCTTCAATTCAATATTCGGCTCATTTTGTTCGATTCTCAATTTTTCGAAATAGTTTATTTGAAGATAAGAGTTCAGCGTTAGTGCTCATGCACACGTGATTGTAAACTAATATAACTATTGAGAGTCTGAGACACACACTGGATGCATTTGCCAACACTTTCTCCAGTCTCCAATAAAACAAATCTTATTATTGCATGTAAGAGCTACATGTATTAACAAGTGTGTCAATTTTATGATCCAAATAACATCACTCCATTTTAATTAGTCTGCAGGCTAGAAAAAGAAACAGATAACCGGCTTGGTATATTCTAAATATGGGAGGGAGTGGATTAGATTTTAGTCGCTAAACTTGCTTCAGTAACCAATATGTACTACAAGAAAGCTCTAACTATAGTAACCAATATTAGTTTCATAAAATGTTGGTTAATTCATACAAAATGAAAAGGCTAAAAGGTCTATCAATAAGGTTTAACAATGGCCACTGATAGACCTTTTACCACCCCGTTCATTCATCGATAGACATTTTGCCCACCTTATCACGTGCAACTAAGATCAGTGGATATTGTTAGCTCTTTTTGTGGTGATTAATGCGCAATATATAGTATTGCCGGTGTAAAAAAAATGAAGGTTCAAATTAAAAAGGATGGGATATTGGAATATTAATCAAACAGATTACAGTTTGAACTGTTAATATATATATATATGTGTGTGTGTATGTGTTTCTGGAAGTCTATGCTAATATATATGGGCGATTGGTGATCACAAATGTATTGAGCAATGTGCAAGATGATCATGTTGTATACAAATTGAACAAACTGAAATAGAAATAACCTAACGAAACCTTATATTTTCTGGTAAAGAATGTGTTTGCTCTTGCCCTCTTTCTAACTGAAATTATTTTCAGTTGATCTAACAAAACCTCTCCCAGATTTCCATAGACAGATACACGTGCACACACACAAACATCAAAAGGATAGATGGCATGCATTGTAAAGAAATATATGTTCAAAAGATGAAAGAAATACCTCTTTTACAAAAGGAAACTGATCACAATAAAAGGAATCAATACTGCAGAATATGAATATATATATATATATATATATATATATATATATATATATATATATATATATATATGTACGCACTCTGATCGGTGCCGATATATCTTCACGGCAATTTCATCCACGATACAAATAAGATTCGAATCCATATGTCTTCCACTAAAAGCATGTATCAAGGCATTATTCAGTGGAACAAATAATATAGTCAGATCAGTAGAATATTAATTAGTAAAGCTGCTGAGAAGGGTGGAGAATGGAGATGAATATTATCTTATACTGAACTGATACTGTGAATACAGCTCTACAAACTCCACCCGCCGCCCACTACCACTACAACTAAAGTAATTAACAGTTATTCATTTTGTGATCGGGTAAAGGATCCAGATTATCCAATAGATTAAAACCCTAATTTCAATTAAAAAAAAAAAGGTCGTACCCAGTGCACAAGGCTCCCGCTTTACGCAGGGTCTGGGAGAGGTGAATGTCGGCTAGCCTTACCCCCATTTATGGAGAGGCTGCTCCCTAATTTCAATTGATCTTAAAAAATAAAAAAATAAAAACCCTAGGGAGTTTAACCCTAGCTAAGGCCAAAGACAAGTACGCAGATTGGAATTTAGGGTTGTGCTCATCATGACAAAAGATCTATTCAATGATGAACAAGAAGGAAAAGACCGAAAGAAATTCACAAACAGTCTTAATGTTGAAAGACATGAATCATAAGTCAAAAGCAAATGATTGATTTTTTTTCTTTCTTTTTTCATACCTGCAGTACGATCAAACTAAGCCCGCATCATCATTGAACTAATCTGTCAAAATAAGCAGAAAAAATGGGGTTTGGTCGAAATTCAATCACCTGAAGATCCATCGATCATCCGGGATCCAGTTTCGATCATCTCCACGGGGCATCGGGATTGGTGAACTAATAATTTATATGAAGAGAGATGTTTGGCAAATTAGATGGAAGCAGTAATTGAGGGGAATGAAGCCTGGTCCAAGAAATTACCGACTTAGGTAATCTTGTACCAAACAACATTCCCCTCAAAGTTACCAGCTTCCTTCGTGATACATAAACTCCGATATGATCATCTTCATCTCTTATACAGCTGGTGTTCTTCACTTATTTGGATCGCGTTACTCCAAATGAAACAAAAGGGGAGAGAGTACTTTTACTTCTTGAATGAAAAGTATTATTAGGTCCCAGGAAATATTGGGGTTGGTGGTACGTCATAATTAAATACATGATTACTCACAAATATAATCATTTGGTTTACTTTACGAGAAAGAAAAGAAAAAGAAAGAAAGGGCTGCACATTGAAAGAGTTGGTGCATACTAGTCGATCATGTTGGTTTCTCTGGAACCAGCTGTAAGGTTTGGGCAATTGGGGTGGGCATACTTATGTTTATACATAAGTTTAGAGCTAGGCACACACTCACATGTAAATAATACATATATAAGAAATGGAGTGGGGACACTTATGTTGAAATGTCCCACATTGAGTATCAATGACAAAATAAGAGTTTAAATACCATAATCATACTCCAACCAATACCGAGGTCTTTTGTGATAAAACCCCACACCTGACGGATTGTGCAAGTGGTAATTATCAAGTTGGGGACAATATCGGTGTTGTTGAAAGTGGGCCGTATGGCCTGTCTCTCTGATAATTCTACATGGTATCAGAGCCAAAGAGTGGGCCCGTACTGTACTGCCACGTGATGGGTGGGTCCCCTTGGCCCCGCGCGATGATGGTGGTCCCTTGGCCCTGCGTGTAAGGTGAGTCCCCTTGGCTCCACGTGGTTGTCGATGTGTGGATCTCCCACGTGTGACCCATTAATCGGGTCCCACATGAGGGGGCGTGTTGAAATGTCCCACATTGACCGTATCAATGACAAAATAAGAGTTTAAATACCATAATTCTACTCCAACCAATACCGATGCCTTTTGTGATAAAACCCCACACCTGATGGATTGTAATATCGGTGTTGTTGAAAGTGGGCCGTATGACCTGTCTCTCTGATAATTCTACAACTTATACGTTTATATGATAAGTCAAAAGTATTAAGTTTCTCGTTGAATACGATTTTGAACCAAAGTATTATAGTTAGCAGACTCATTGTGTGGTTTAGTTAAAATATTCGTCTCTTCACTGTAAATATATTATTTGTATTGAAAAAAATTGAGTCAACGACTATTGTGAAATCTTCATCTTATTATGATATCATCTTTAACTTCTTCAGTTATTATTATTTTTACCTAGTGTGATAAGTATAACATGAAAATTGAAGAAAATACTCTAAGCCAAAATTCAATAGCAATATGATTCACCATTAAGAAAACCTCAACAGCCCTAACATATGTGTTCGTAGTTTACCACAACCCTAGCTGGGAATTTAATATAAAAGAAAATTGGAAATTTCTCAAGAAAGTACCAAAATCCAAACATTGTCCTCAAAACTTAAAATGCCGGTTGGGGACAGAAATCGATGAAATTCGGCCTAATGCTCATATATCAGAGCAAAGCACTAAATCTTATTCCTGGCGTCATGTTTGGGGATAGAAATCAAATGAAATTTGGTCCAATATGTCCATATATCTGAGCGAAGCACCAAGTCTTATTCGTGACGACATTCTTCAACACATCATATCCTTCTTCGAACCTTGAGAAGCGGTTCAAACGAGCATATTATAAAAAAAAGGTGGAAATACGTATGGAAGTTGAATTCCAACATTGACTTGCATCACTTCTGCTACTACATACCTAAGTTGGAAAGGGCAATTCTCTTTCGAGATTTCATAAATAGGTTCCTTCTTACTTGTGAGGCTGATATAATTGACCCTGTCAATAAGACCATTGCGTATTGGATTGAAGCTGTATGAGTGTGAAATGTTCAGGTTGTTTCTTTCCATCTTGAAATGTTCAGGTTGTTTCTTTCCATCTTCCGTGATAACCTTACATAATTTCTATGTTGTTAAGATGTCTAATGTATTTTATTACATTGATCAATCAGAAAGTTGCTCTATATCAAATGAGGATGTTGTGCCTCCTTGTACCTTTTCGCATCTAAAGGTGGTCGAAGTTATTAGTTTTAAGGGAGAGATTATGAGACGCAACGGGCAGTAAAGAGTTTGCTAAATGAAGGGTTGGTCTTGGAGAAGTTATTCATTAGACTCTCTTCGAGTGCATATGAAAAGAAGGCTTACTGGGAAGAATTCTTTTCTAAACTTCCCAAACCATTGGAAGATTGTGAAATTGTGAAATTGTGGTTTGTTCGTCGTATGATTGAGCATGTTGGATTTCAGAGAAGCTTGAAGAAGTCAACATCAAATTTGGGTTAACCTTATGAGGGCTATTTTAAAGCCCCATTTTTTTCCATCAAAGGTAAATTTCATTACCAACACGACAAATATAAATAACAAGAGATCAAATTACAAGTCAAGCACAAAATAAAAAAATAACCTTCCATACAAAATAAAGCGCAAACAGACAATTGGGCTCAGAAAGAAAACCTAAAAAACAAAACAGCCCAAAGCCGCCTGCACCTCAACCGTCATCAAAGCACCGGAATCCTCCACCATGCACCACCATTCCCAGCAAATACCAAAGATCCAACCAACCGACGCCCCAGAAGTGGTGGAAAAGAAAGCGCCAGCCGTCCTCCATCAAGCACCATTTCATTTATGTATGGTTATTCTAATGTGTTGCACTATTGCTAAGTTTAAAAGTTTAAAAGTGTTCCTCAGTTAGAAAAGCACATGGCACACGGAGGTGTTTTATAAAAGACATGGTTATATGTTAACACTTTGTACTGTTTTAACGTTAAAGATATTTTTATTCTAAAAAGTCAATCCTGGTATAATTCACTTACAACACATTTTTGTCTCTTTAATTAAAACTAAAAATTTTCAAATCATTTTCATTAATTTTTTTTGTTTTTATTGAAAATTTCAGTATGCTTTTAATAACTAAAAATTACTTTCAGATTGCTAAAAGTGTTCATAGTGTTTAATAGAAAAAGTTAAAAAGTAAATGTTGGCTGAAAAAGGTACTTAAAATACTTTATTGAAAAATCAGCTGCTGTGTGCTTCTTTGAAATGCTTGATTGGAGGAGCACCTGCTGTTTACTTGAAAATTGTGCGATGCGGCTGACATTTCAAACATAATTGGAAATTGGGTTTGGTGATATAAAACATATGGTTTATAGAGCTTAGGGCCATTTATAGCTTGAGGAGCAAGGTAATGAATCCAAACTTAATAGTCAATCTGTACGGGCTCGTTTGGTGGCTGAATGAGATTATGCCTTAAGAATTGGATCGATAGGGATATGTAAGATATGACTTTAATTTATGTATTAATATAGGTTAAATAACTCATTCTATTGTAAATGTCATGTCCTCTCACATTTTGACTCAACAAACAAATTATTGGATTCAAATCCATTTTAGCTTATCACAATCTATCCCAACCAGACCACCTAATAGACCTTACATGTTACGAAGGAAAGGCGAACTGTTGATGTTGAAACCATGCAACAACGACAGCGATTCAATCCCTTCTTCCTAATGATTAGAGAGCCAAACAAGTCATCACCTCTAGATTTTTATCCCCCAAAGTTTTGCTCGCACACTTGGCACGAATCGCTCGCCGAAACTTGTCCTCGCAAAGCACCTAAACACCAAAGGCCAACTAAGGATATTTGACAAGTTAAAACAGTATGAATTTGGGAAGGTTATCCACGTTACATGTACACCAAACTTACCGGGACGACAAGAAATGCTAATCATGGTCGTTTAAAGACAAATGACGGTGTCGTTTTCAGAAGCAAAGTTTGGTGAGGAGGGAATGAAAGCTTTAATCTTCGTTATGCTTATCCTAGTCCTCCAGTCCTGGCACGAAAGGCAGCCAAGTAACTTGGATTTGGACAACAAAGTTTTGTCCCAGCTTGCTCAATACCTACAGCCGGCACTCCATTCTTATGTGGAATCTCAATGAGCTTGCTCAATACTTCGAGGACATGGATGAAACCATTAGTTCCGCCAAGAAGGAGAGTGTTGTCTATGGACAGCTTTTGGCAACAAAATGCATAAGTTCTCTCATGAGCTAATCACTTTTAAATTTGGAATCTAATGAAAACAGAAGTTCGTCTTACTATTTAAGGCTTGTTTATGATGTTATGTAAAAAAAATTTGTTAGCGCTTTTGCGAGTGCCCTTTGAATCATAACGTTTTTATTATCTGAAAGTGTTTTGGACCCTTCTAAGAGTTGATTTAGGATTGCTTATGTTCATACAAGGTTTTGCTAAGTGTTTTTAATTAAAAACACCAAAATTTTTTATTGAAAATTCAAATGCTTTATGAAGTTGGATCTAATAGGTGATTCTTCATATGTGCTTTCAAATAAACATTTTTTGTCAAATTAAGGGGGGTGTAGTCAAACTTTGATTTCATCAAAATCCATAAGAAATTATAGAGTATTAAAATCATTTGAAATCTGTCACCTAAAAGAAGTACATTAAAATCTTCTGAAATCTAAATTGACAACCCCCTTAAGGCTCAAGTTAAAAGAGATTTCAATTGAGAGAAAATACTTTTAGTCCTTTCAAAAGTCGTCTAAACACTTTTACCGGTGCACTTCTCAAATCATTCTGAAAACGCTTTTAACTATTTAAAAAATACTGCATAACACAACCCTTTATTTCTTGCCACAATGTTAATGATAAACTGATAAAGTGCTCCCGTAGCGTGCAAGTGTGACCTAATCCCAAAAGGCTTTGCATAAATTTTAGAGAAGTGAGCACGTCTCATGGAGACTAGATAGGACGCCACACCAACCATGAAACCCTGAAAACGATTTGGACCTAGCCCTATAGAAATGGAAGTATCGAGTAGGAGGACGAAACTAAAAAACATGAATAACAAAACTTTATCTTACTAAACAAGATCGTTCTATAAATCTTAGAACATCATTTTGCTCAATTGTGCACTAAGTTTTTCTTACAAAGATGAAGCTGTATAAAAAATTAGACGCATCGAATAGAAGGATGAAGCTAAACACTAGAAACCAAAAAAAATGGAGGATCGGTGCACACAGCCCCATCGATATGATTGGCTTTTATTGAAAAAAGCATTGGCCTTTGCTTTCTCCTTTTGATTCAACTTGACAATTGAATTGAAATTGGACGTTTTGTTTGTCGGTATTAGGCCACGCAAATTTATCTTCATCTAAAGTAACCATCAACTTATCTCATATGACCATATCCAACTCATACAATATTAACCATATCTTCTTGCCATATGCGCGACCATCGGTTTTCCAGAGACTTGTTAGATATTTTATTATTATTATTATTTAACAATCGATATTATCTACACTAAGGAAACGGATTAGATTTAACCTTAAAATAGGCTAGTAATAATGTGGTTCAAATTCGTCTTTGGCGAGAATTCAACTGAATACCTCTCACTTACCATTGAAGAGGAATACCACTAGATCGTAGTACTAAGTGACGACTCGTTAGATATTTCTGAAAGTTAAGTTTTTTATAGTATGTTTCATCATCTATGTCATCCTGAGTCCTATTACTTTTAATTCCTAATACAAATAATATCTGAGTCATTAAACTTTATGATTGAAGAAATTTTGTTATGTCACTAACTGCTAAGTTACAAATTTATGTTAAACTCAAGAGTCAAGAAAGAAGCATGAGTGCTTGAATTGTTGGGATGTTTCCCTTTGTCAAAAAGCAAAAGGTACATAGAAATCATAATAACAATTGAAATACGCACTGACAGACTGCAAATTTTATGTGTCATGCTAGTCTTTTGATATACGCTCATGCGAGTGCCAATTGATTTTCTAATATTTATAATTTAGAAAAATAAATGATTTCGTGATTGTGAGATTATACAATTTTACCGGTTGTATACAGAAGAGTAACATGCAAGATTTTATCATAATTGAAAATTAATCGTACACTAGTGTTTGTATTATTGAATGTTCATTGTCAAAAAAGCAAAAAGTACATATAATACGAGAATGGCAATTCGGACATGCCTAAACGGACTACAAATCGGCACGTAAACAAGCAACTCAAGTTCAAGTTTATTCTTTACAAACCCTGCAACTGTCTAATGCATGCACTTTTTTCACATTATTTCCACCAGAAGAGAAGCACAATACACAAGCCAAAATTGTGTGTTTGTGTGGGAAAGAAACACATATATGTAACAGTAGTGTTTCTAGAGATGGGGAAGAAAGAAGATAAGAGTGGATTAGAGAGGTCCACAAGCAAGAAATTATGAATTCGACGTGTGTCTTACGTTAGCTAACACCATTGGTTTGGATTACGATCATCCATCAATCAACAACTTTCAAATATAAGAAACAACCGTGTTTATGAGGAGAGATTTTTCAGTGTGCTGTGTTCACGTGAGTGAGAAGATATATTCTTCAACCCTAACTATATATACTACAAGCTCACTTCATTACCAAGATTTCAAAACCACATTCACTTAAAAATTAATAATTAATTTTTCATCTATTGTTGAAAGCATTACAAGTCGATATCAATCAAGCCCAACAAAAAATAATCGAGAACCAAAGTCATGGAGAGGAGTAAAGAGGAGTGCTATGAAGAAGAAAACTTAGATTACGGCATAGAGCCACAGTCTGCGATGAAAAGGAAGAAGAACAAGAGCAAGAACACAAGGCGGTTTAGCGACGAACAAATCAGCTTGTTGGAGTCTATATTCGAAGCAGACTCGAAGCTCGAGCCAAGGAGGAAGGTGCAGTTGGCAAGAGAGCTTGGGCTGCAACCTCGCCAGGTTGCAATATGGTTTCAGAACAGAAGAGCTAGATGGAAGTCCAAACAGATAGAGCAGGATCTCAGAAGTCTCAGAGAAGATTATGACAAGTTAGCATCTCGGTTTGAATCTTTGAAGGAGGAGAAGCAGTCTTTGCTTATGCAGGTAGAGTAACTAACCTTGTTCAACTTCTTACAATCCGAAAATCGAAAAATATACCTGGCTGTGAGAAGCCCATCGTGTTTATAAATAAAATTACAGTTTGACATGCGTGCATAAGCTGTTTTATTTGTCAGATGTGATTTGCAGTTACATGTAAGTAGCCAAACAGTGTTCATGAAAGTGCATTCAAAATTTCTAGCTTAGTAGTCAAAACTAAACATTTTTTGGGTTATTTTTATCAGTTGCAGAAGTTACACGATCTTGTGGGAACATCTCGCGATGGCGCCCCTCCCGAAGATTCTCTCGCAAATCAGACGGCAGATGGATCGAGTTACAAAGAAGGGAATTGTAAGACTAGTGCTCGAGTAAGACTAGAAGAGGCATTGGAGCAGAGAGGAGCCATAGATTCACATACAAGCCATGATGTTGGTGGGGAGTTTGGAGATGAAATACACGATCTTCTGAACATTGGTCAATTGGATGCCTCTCTGACACCTCAAGGATTGCATAGGTTGGATTCAGGCAACATTCTGGTTGATCGTTGTAATTCACACTGGTTAAATTTCTGGACCTGAAATTTCCAACCCCCCCACCCCGCACATAAAAGTTTGGTGTAATTGGTGTGGAATTTTTCTTGTAATCCATGTACTGAGGTCAACTAACAGCTTCTATCGACGTCAAACAGTAACTATGCAGCGTCTTATTCTTCTGAGCTCAATACTTGTCGAGTTGTTACATAATTTGGTTCGCTAATTGTTCATAACAGACTATTTAATGAGAGAAATCCATGCATGAGTGTATGTGTTTGTGTGTGTTGCAGGATCATGAGATTGTTCAAATATGACATGAACGTCTTGCCTTGTACACAAAGATAGGTATTAGGTTTACAAAACACAGTTTTCTAGCCGCACTTAATTGCCAACCAGCAAAATTAACGTTAAAACCAATCCTTTGAATCTTGTATATCCTACGAATCACTACAATGAAGGACTAGTCAAATTACGATTTAGAAGGATTTAAAAAAAAAAAAAAATTAATTATCAAAGTCAGACAAAAACCTTAGAATATACAGAAGTGAATCCAACGAGAGGCAAAAGTTATATGCCCAAGCTTAGTCAAACTGGCTAGAGCAAGGTGCTCCATTAGCGGCATTCCATTCGAATCTTCGTACTGTTGTTTAGATTAAATTAGCGTAACTGTCGCAAGGCAGAGGACACGAATAAAATATCATCATTTGCATAATAATAAACCTAATGAAAAAGTTGATCAAGTGGACAGTTTGGCCGAGTGGTCTAAGGCGCCAGATTTAGGCTCTGGTCCGAAAGGGCGTGGGTTCAAATCCCACAGCTGTCAAAACCTCGATTTGTTATTATTTTTTCATTTTTTTATTTGGGCTTCTCCAGTTGGGCTTTGTGGGCCCATTAGTAATTCACTTTCGCTATCCAAATCCTGACCACATACTTTTGTACATGATCGCGCACTTGTTCCCCTCAATTGTCTTCCCAAAGTGACTTGCAGAGGGTTCGAGGAACAAGATAGATTTAGGAAATCGAATGTATAACGTCGGAAATAAATATTCTTAACCGCTTGAGCTACAATTTTTTTGCGGAATCAATGGCTTGCTTAACCATAAAAGCCACAGCCTACTTCAGCTCCTCTTCAAGTGAGATTTCCCTCCCTTCTTCTCCCTTCAAGCCCCTCAAGCTCCCTCCCTTCTGGCCATGGCAAAAGGTATTTCTCTCTCTCTCTGTCTAGCATTTTGTACATGTACAAAGTGGCTAGCATAAAGCATGCTTTAGCTTGCAGGTGAAGGTGGGCCCACTGAGTGTGTCTCCAATGGGGTTTGGAACTTGGGCATGGGGCAACCAGCTTCTGTGGGGGTACCAGGAATCGATGGACGGTGAGCTCCAACAGACATTCAATCTGGCTGTCGACAACGGCATCAACCTTTTCGACACCGCTGACTCCTACGGCACCGGCAGGTTGAACGGAAAGAGTGAAAAGCTACTTGGGAAGTTCATCCGAGATTATCAAGGTCTGCTCTTGCTATTCTTCTCAATTTTATCACTTAGTTTTGTAGTTGATTGGTGCAGTGCTTTCTAATACTTAAAAGCGCTTCTGATATATCGTTTGGGATACAACATACAAGTCTAATTTCTTGTACAAGTGCTTTTGAGCAAAAGCATATTTTAGAGAAACGAGCCCTTAGGCAACCACCTAGACCTCAAAAGCTTAAGTTGTTAAGGAATAAGCCGACGATGATATCAATTTTACACCCTCCCTTACGTGCAAATGACCAGTAGGGCAGAGACAAACATATAGATGTAGCCTCGCCCTACACTATACAGGGTTACACCCTTCACAGAAAACTTAAGTTGTCAGAGAATGAGCCAACAATGTAGAGATGGGATGAGAATATTTTTCGTGGTTTGACGATGAATGTCTGTTAGCCTAAGCTGTTAAATAACACAAATCTTCAGGGCAGAAGAGAGTGCAGAAGGACATCGTGATTGCTACCAAGTTTGCAGCCTACCCGTGGCGCCTAACCCCAGGGCAGTTCGTGAATGCTTGCAAGTACACTTCTCAAATTCGACTCTTACTTTGCTTGTATTGTGTGGAATAACTCTCCTTTCCCCAAGTTTACTTGACTGCTGTTTCCAGTGCCTCGATTGATCGTATGCAGATCGAACAAATTGGGATAGGACAGTTGCATTGGTCGACTGCAAATTACAATCCTCTGCAAGAAGCAGCGCTTTGGGACGGGTTAGTTGCAATGTATGACAAGGTAAGCAAATGATTTAAAGGCGCCTTGTGCGTTCAGAGATGAATTTTCGAGACTAGCACGAAATGGTCATACTCATAGAGATGGTATCGTGAAGGGTTTGGTTCGTGCTGTCGGGGTCAGCAACTATGGACCGAAGCAGCTTCTAAAGATACACGATTACCTAAAAGCTCGGGGAGTCCCGTTGTGTTCAGCTCAGGTACGCCATTGCTTGTACAAGATATGAAGCCAAACAGTTTCTAATGCACATGCTGGTGCACTGAAACTCTTTAATCTTATAGATAACACCCCGATTCTAGGTGCAATTTTCGTTGTTGAGCGTCGGAGAAGATCAGCTGGAGATCAAGAACATATGTGATTCTCTCGGCATCCGCCTGATTGCTTATAGCCCTCTAGGACTTGGAATGCTTACTGGGAAATATACGCCATCCAATCTACCACGCGGACCTCGGTACGTGGTTTCTTTATCTCTCCTGAACCAAATCAGTACACACTGTTTACAAATGCATCGGTGTTTCTGCAGATCCTTCCTATTCAGGCAAATTCTTCCGGGACTGGAACCCTTGTTGACTTCACTCAAAGAAATTGCACAAAAAAGGAGTAAAACCGTACCGCAAGTAATTCTACGTCTTGTTACCTGTTTCGATGCGGCTTACTTACGGCACAAGTAACGTAATTTGCAAGACTAAGCAAGATTTGAATTCTGTTTGTAGGTTGCTATAAACTGGTGCATTTCCAAGGGGACCATTCCCATACCCGGAGTCAAGACCGTGAAACAAGCGGAAGAAAATCTGGGTGCTCTCGGTTGGCGCCTGAGTTCACAGGAGCTGCTTCAGCTAGAAGATGCTGCGAGGGAGTCCCCTGGGAAGATGATCCAAAACATTTTCCAGACAAGGTGATCCAGAACTTCTCCGAATGTCCTTATGAGGAGATGGAAGGAAAACAATGGCTACTGAAATGCCTTCCATCTGATTCTCGGCACCTTTGTCTTCAGTAAAATCATAAATTATGAATAACGCAAAAAACAATGGAAGGGAAAATAGTATTCATACACTAATCCATCTTTCATTCAACAAACAAAAATCAAAGTATGCATTAGCCATGTCAACGACTCGATATAGAGAGATTCAAACTTAATGAAAGTCATTTCCCATAATAAGTTCTAACCAAGTTTTAAAAGAAACGGCCCAAGACCTAAATGACCAGAAAAAGACTTGACGTTCCCCTGTCTCGATTCCCAGTCTACTTGATCTTCTTCTTTGGCCTCAGCTGCATTAATAAAAGATAACACGAATAAAGAACAAAAGTAAGACGGTAAAGGTTGAGAATGTAGCAGGATCAAACAGACATCGATATTCAATCAACTATATGAAATACCTGGTTGCTGTGTCCACACTTCTTCTTCCTGCAGTTAACCGCACGGGGGTGCAGGCGGGCATAGCACCTGTTCACGAGCATTTATATATGTGAGATACAATGAGAATCAAAGAAAAGAAAAAGAACTCTCAAACTAAAGAAAGTTAGACACTCGATTAAGTCAGGCGAATGGTTTCGGTCTTCTTAAACTAAATCCAATATGACATTGGGATTTGGCAATGTAACTATGTAAGTACTCATCCACATTCTCTTTTCTAAATCCAAATCCTTTTATATAAAAGAACACATAGATTTTGTCTCGAAAGAGTTATATGAGATCAAACGTGAAGATGCTAGCATCCAACAACGTCAAAGTAGTGCAGTGTGTTTAAAATTAGGAGTATAACTAGAGAACTGAAGTAAATCTATATAAGAAAAGCTTAATCAGTTCTTCTACGAGAAACAGTAAAGCGGAAACTTACTTGCGGCAGATCATCTTTTCCTGGTTGTATTTCCTAGCCAATGCCATGAGAGACGGCTCAATAATCCCACCACGAAGCCTCAGAACCAAATGCAGAGTTGATTCTGAGAAAAATCAGATCCAAATAAACTTTCAACCAGCAAAACATAAAAAAACAGCTAGCACCGATGCACAAGTATTAACACACACAAAAAAATTGCCAACGGCGTGAATAAATTAGGTCATCAGCGGGTCCAAAATTGGCCTCGAGCCCTTCAACTATCGCTACTGTCAATTGGGCACTAAACTTCTGAAGGTGAAACACTCCAAACATAATCACATAGCAACAGGAAACATAACTCGCTCGAAGAAATCTACAGATTTGGCTACTAAGCTTCTGAAGGTGAAATGATCCAAACATAGCAACCGAAAACAGTCCGAAAAATCATTTTCCAAATTTATACTGTGCGTGTGTGTGTGTGTAGGCCCTTTATGCAAAGGGATCCCCATTTTTTATTTAAATGGGGATTACGTATAAGGCCCACTCCACATCGAACTTTGACGATCCAAACCATCCATTTTGTAAGTCTCGATTCATATATCCTTGTAAGTCTCGATTCATAGATCACCCTTACAATATTTAAAAATGGGATTAGGTGTAAGGGCCCCTCCACATTAAAAAATAAACCGTTCAGTTCGTTAAAATTCTATATGGTGTGGATCCACAACTAATCCCAGAAAGGTTAGCATTGACATTTTAAGATTAAATTCAATTATTCACAACCAAATATACCCAGCAGTTTCTGAGCAACCAAACAAGGGATACGAAAATGCTAACCTTTCTGGATGTTGTAGTCGGCGAGAGTACGGCCATCCTCAAGCTGCTTCCCGGCAAAAATGAGCCTCTGCTGATCCGGGGGAATACCTACACAATTGAAAACATTTAGCCGGCGAAATCATCACCATCAAAATCGTACTACTTTGAATTCGAGCACGAAACTTGATCGCTGGAAAAATCTGAGAGATTAGATTACGGGTGGAAGTGTTACCTTCCTTGTCCTGGATCTTGGCCTTGACGTTGTCGATGGTGTCGCTAGACTCCACCTCGAGGGTGATAGTCTTCCCTGTTAGGGTTTTCACGAAGATCTGCATCTTCTCCGGCTCTCTCTCTTCCTCTCCCGCTGTCTGTGTGTATCTCTCTCGGCGGCAACGAGGCGGTTTTGCTCTTCGGTGGTTTATAGTAGGGTTTTTGTTGGTTGATGGGCTTTTCACCAAAAAATGGTGAAGAACAAAATGGGCTTGTGTTTAATAATTTTAAAAAGTGGGCCTCGGCCCGAAATGATTAAAGAATTGTTTGGCACTACTTATACAGAAGAGCTTATGGTAAAATTGCTTTTGTCATAAACATGTAAAAAAAAAAAAAAAAAAATTTATAAATAAAAAATCAATCACTTATTGAAAACACATTTATAAATCCTTTTCAATCCTTATCAATCACTTATCTCACAATTTAGGAGAAGTATTTTGAAAGTACTTTTGATCTAGTTTGGTTTTTTATTTTTTAAAAAGGGAACAACTGGTGGCAAGTCATGGTTATCCACCTCTTCCGCGGTCGAAAAGACTCACTAAAGCATTTCAACCTCCCCTGACTGCAAGTTTGGCTTCCACACCAACAACGGGTTTTGCACCCGAGACCTCCAGTTTTTAGTTTGAAGGAAGCCTCGCAATTTGTCTTTTACCACTGGGCCACTAGCTCGTAGTTTTTGACCTAGTTTGGTCGATGAAGGTAAGTTTGATTTAGTTTAGGAGTGTGCTTTTAACGTTGTTTGATAGAAAGTGTTTTTGGAACTAAAAAAGGCTTTTTAGGTCAACGTGTGTCATATTCAACATGCTTATAATAAAAAATCGTTCTAAAATGTATAGAAGTTTAAGAGTTTCTTACAAAAACAACTTCAAATAACACTAACTCATATTCACGTATATCGTATCATATTTCTTCTTTTTAAGCGATAGAGTGTGGAAAAATCAAACTCCATGCATGAACAAACATACAAAATTTCAATGTGCTCCGAACTATAGAGTATTACGAATATCTTAACCGTTTAATCTTAATTTTCATAGTTGTTAACAAAAATTTAATAATTAAAAAACTCAAAAGATCTCATACTTCGAAACATCATGAAAATCCTATAAACGCATTAACAACTGAATTACAAGCTTCTCACGCCGCCCGGATCGATTAATGTAGGAGCATATTTTCGGCATCCTTTAAAAAGAAAAAGTGATTCCAACAAAAGCATTTTCTAAATGAAGTACTTCCTACGAAAAGTATCCAACGGGCCCTAACTTATACCCACGAGTTCATTCGGTTTACGCCGAATTCAGTTAACAGTTACCGACAAATTCCCGCCTACCGCACGCCCTACCGTTACTTCTTCACTCACCGTATGACTGTCGGTGCCCGGTCTGCCATTTTCTCAGCCAGTAAGCCCGGGTGCGCAGTGCGCATGGCCTCCATATGCTCCCCGACCCGTCTTTCCCTCTCACTCCGCACGACTCTCTCCTCATTGCGTACATCTCGCGCGCCGGGAATCTCACTCCGATCGTCACCAATATCTCTATCCCTCTCGATTAAACCCGTTCGCTCGAATTTCAAGAACCCAGTTTCCGCATCATCGGCGTCAGCAGATATGGCGGGTCAGTGTCAGAAGAAGGTGGAGAAGTTTCAGACGGAGGAGGAAGTGGCGGTGCGTCTGGCGAAGTACACTGCCGACCTCTCGGCCAAGTTTGAGAAGGAGAGGGGAGCCTTCACCGTCGTTTTGTCCGGCGGCTCTCTCATTTACACGCTCAGGTCAGAAACAAACCATCCTCAAGCGTTTCTCCTTTTTAATAATTTCGGATTGCTTTGTTTCTGCTTATGTATAAGCTTTTATCATGAACATGTAGAAATGTTTGCTCGTAAAGTATGTGCTGTTGGGCCTGCTTTTGTTGTCAGCACTTCTGATAGGAGTGATTTTACCATAAACATGCACAATTTTTTTGTTAATTCAAATGCTTTCTGGAAAAGTACGTGCTTTTGTTGTAAACACTTACGTTAGAACTCAGGAGTGATTTTATCATATACATGTAGAAATATTTATTAATTCACGTGCTTACTCGAAAAGTACGTGTTGCATAGTGACCAAATTAGTGGCCAACTTGGCATTCACTTTCGGCTAGTAAACTAAACAAAGAAAAGTTTGGTGGACATCATCATGAGTAAAGACACAATGATGATGTTTGTTGAAAAGAAAAATGAAGGTCATGATGATGTTTGTAAAGGAACTTTGGATTTTTTATTGAATGCTTTTGTATGGATAAAAGGTTGCAGCCGAATGTGGGAGAGGTGGGGGAGCGGCATCAGATGAGAGCCTTACCATTGGATGTATGTGGGATTTGGGTTTGAAAGTTAAAACTCTATTTGTAATCTCCTTTTGATATTAGTGGAATTTCCTCGCCGTTTCGGAATTGGACGTAGGCTTACGCCGAACCAGTATAAATCCTTGTGTCATTTGGATTATTTATGTTATCATATTTTGCCGTTGTAGCTTATTGGTTTCATATTTGACGCTTCCGCACAACAGTACGTGCTTTTGCGCCTGCTGTATGTTCCAATTAAGCACTTCTGCTATCATAAACGTGCAGAATTTTTTGTTAATTCAAGTGCTTGCTCGAAAAGTAAGTGCTTTTAGTTTTTTCTGCCTGTTTATAAGCGTTTTTGGTTGTCCGATAGCATGTTTGATTGTTTTGTTCACTCCTTTTTTATGTTTGTGGGTATTTTGTATGTTTGGATTTACAGGAAATTAGCGGAAGAGCCGTATATGTATATGGTGGAATGGGAGAAATGGCATGTGTTCTGGGTGGATGAGAGAGTGGTGAAAAGAGATCACGCCGACAGTAACTATAAACTTGCTCTTGAAGGTTTACTCTGCAAGGTACAATTTTGTATGCGTTCTTCTGATTGTTGTGTTCAAGCACTAAATTGCTATGTTGCGTGTCAGAGCCATGATTTTGGATTTTGGATTTTGAATTTTGGTAGGTACCGATTCCTCCTGGCCAGGTTTACGCCATTAACGACACACTTTCAGCCGAGGGAGCAGCTGAGGATTACGAAACCTGTCTTAAACATTTGGTTGAGCGCAATGTGATTGCCACTTCAAAAGCTACTGGATTTCCAAAGTTCGATCTCATGCTTCTAGGTATGGGGCCAGATGGACATCTTGCTTCTCTATTCCCTGGCCATTCGCTTTGCAACGAGAAGACGAAATGGGTGACTCACATTACGGACTCGCCAAAACCACCTCCAGAGAGGATTACATTTACCTTCCCGGTGATCAACTCCGCTGCGTATAATGCAATGGTGGTGACAGGTGACGATAAAGCTGATGCCGTGCAGAGAGCGCTAGGAAATAGTCAGCATCCTGATACTTTGCCTGTTCAGTCGCTTGCAGCCGAAGACGAGTTAACTTGGTTTTTAGACCAGGGTGCAGCGTCCAAGCTGTAGGAGCAGAATGTCGATGGCTTTGCAATTCGTTGCACTTGCATCCGATGTTTTTACTACATACATGTCGATGTTAACCTGTTTGTGTTCTATAATTTGGGCAGGAATCACTGTGATTCACTGCTTACACAACCTTCTTTGCGGGTTGCTTGAGGCGAAATGAATAAGACAACAACCATATTTCAATAAATTACAAACGGTTGTGTTCTTTGTTTCGCCTCAAGCGGATGCATGGTCGAATAATCAAACAATCCTATTAAAATTTCTCTCATGAAAATGAGCTATAACGCTTTTATTCCGGTTGCGGTTGCATGAAAGTTTTCCTAAATCTAAAGAATCAAGGCAGTTGGGTGTTTGAATCCCCAAAACCCGCAAAATCCTCTCCACCCCAAGCCCAATCAGTTGGGCTACAATGGAAGGAAGCAGAGAATAGCACGGATTGTAATTTCGGATAATAACACGTGATGTGACAAAATTAGTTAAAAATCTTATCCGAAATGAAGCTAATATTATTTTTAATGCCAATTGCCCGGACAATTCATTTACGGAGTAGACATGGATAGAGATGCACTCGAACAATTACTATCCATTAAGGTAAAAATTGTTTTATTAATTGTCTTTACCCAATTAACGGACAATTATTGCCTTAGTTAGGTGAAACTTGAAAGTGCTCTTATCAATGAAAGTATCAGCGGGTTATTTACTTGTTTAAGCAAATCTATAGAAATTTATGAAACCAATGCCTGAGTTTGAGCACATGACTAGGAAGGAGCACCCTCCCTCCTTGTCCTTGTAGAGAGTACAGATCCTCTCCGGATCTTAAAAAATGAAGACTAAGGATTAAATGTTTCGGGTCGTTTAAATTTGATCTAACGGTTACAAATAGACGGTTCTTCTAAAAGTTATAATAATTGTAACCGTTGGATCAAATTTCAACAGTTCGGATCATTTGATCATTGGGCTTCCTTTTTTTAGATCCAGAGAAGATCTGTACTCCTTGCGGACAATCATCCACTTGCTTAATTTAGTTTAGTTTAATCAAGTACGTACATTCTATGATGTTCGTTCATATGAGTGACGTCATTAATAAGTTCGATGAAGGTGTAAACCTTTGTATCTTTCCATTTCCGTCCAACCAAAAACTGACTTGGGTTTCTGAACTTTGCATTCAAGTCCTCAAAGATTTCGTCTTTATTTACTCCCAATCAAAATTTTCAAGCAATGGAATAGAGAGATGCAATTCGCCCAAGAAGATAACTAAAGGATGACCCAAGCCAACAATGCTTCTTTCTTTGCAAAGCCGAGGGAAAAATGTTTATCGTACGTAATGTTATTTTTATTTTGCAAAGATGTTATTTTCACAACTCGAACCGATGACCTTTCGGTTACAATTAAAGAAATAATATTTCAATTGCGCCAAGACTCGTCCTTTCCAAGAAAATAACTATTATATTTTATAAAATAACATTTCGGTTGCGCCAAAACTCATCATCTCCAAGAAGATAACTACTATATGTTATTAAACCAGAAACAGAGCTTTTGCTCATGTTCATGTTCATGTTAACATGGCTAAATGAGCCTCATTTTCATGTGTGGTTGAGAACAAACGGTTGTCTAAAATAACTAGTTTTCTCTCCTTGGCTTTGGTGTAGGTGTTGGGATCTACCAAGCACAAAACAAGTTCATTGATCCTCCAAACCAAGAAGAGCACACTTTCAAGTATAAAACCATTGTGATAATGTATATTAGTTGTTGAATAAGTTCTGAAGGAGGAGAAAAGCTTCGCAGAAAGTTTGACTGACTGGATGGTCAGTCGCTCTTATTAAAAAACAATTCATTATATTTGGATACCATATATTTGTATGTAGGTACGACTTTTAATAAGACTGTGCAACCCTATATGATACATGCTTTAAGAAACAGTAGATTGATGGAACCTACATATTCTTCTACATCAGCAGGCATGAACTGGTTGTCCCATGTAGACTTGTAAACGGGTCGGGTTTATTGGGTTTAGGTCGGGTTGAACCCAACCCGTTAAGTTAACGGGTCATCCGAACCCAAGCTGTTAAGTTAACGGATCACCCGAACCCGACCCGTTAAACTAACGGGTCATCCGTTTCACCCGTTAACACCTGTTAACAATTATTATTATTTTTATTTTTTGCATAAAGTTTATTTTTTGTCATTAAGACTTTACTAAAATTACTAAAATATCCTCAACTAACGGGTGTTAACGGGTTGACCCAAAGTGACCCGTTATTTAACGGGTTGTTAACGGATTCACCCGTTAACGACCCAACCCGTTAACCATCCATCCAAATACAAATATTAATGGGTTGGGTCGGATCGGATTAACGAGTTGGGTCCAAAATGCCAGGCCTAGTCCCATGGCCGCACTTTGAAGGGTTTTTCTTGTTAATCGGATATTTCTTTACATTTCACGTTATATCTTTCTCTTCACGTTACATGTCGATTCCAATTAAAATGTTTTCCAAGCTTCGCGTCTCGAACAAAATGGTTTACGATCTCTTTCACGATAGTGATAGGTGATAGAAAAAGAGTTCAAAGTGTAAGCCATAAAACAAAGGGCCCTGACCCCCTGCGTAAGATCATCATTTTGCATCTGTTTTTTTTTTATGTAACTTGTATATGATCACATAAAAAAGTAGAAAAAGAGCTATTGTAGGAAGAACAGAAAAAGAAAAATAACAATAACAATATAAAGGATAGTAAAAGGAGAAAAAGAAGATATTTTCTTTTCTTTTACGAGAATATTTTTGTTCGTCACCCGTAGTGATGATGACGATGATGCTTACTATTTTATTTATCACTGTTAGATAAGTTAAAATTTTAAAATCTGTATAGTAAATACATAAAATTCTCAAATTTAAATTCATCAAATAAATAATATTGTGAACATTAACACCATTTTAAGACGGTGAACAAAAATACAGCCTTCTTTTGCCGAGTCAAAAGCACTTGGCCCGATTTTGTTGACTATGCGTGTTGATATTCACTTTTCTTGTTAAGTCACTTTTCTTGTTAGTTAACAATTTGCCAAAGTTTGCACAAACAACAAAATTAGTTGGGCAGATTTTGGAGAAATTTTTTATTATAACGGGAATACAAGTAGTACATTATGCGTTTTTATGTAAGTGGTGAAAATTTTTATTTTTTAAGTTATTAACTTTTTAACACATATATCTCACCATTTGTATAATAACACGTGATGTATCATCTCATGTGTTGATTATACTGATAAATCTCTCAAGATTTTGAGCGCCCTCACTATCTAAATGTGCCTAACATGATGATTAATTAAGTAAAGTGTCACACCACTATGCCTTTATCGTTACTTTAAGAAATTAGTCATGCCTAATCAACCCAGTCAAACTGGATTAGACCCTTTTTAAATATGTTTAAGGTAAAAAACAATCGTGCTGAAGTTATCGAAAAATACAGTACTCAATACCCTACCAGTTAAAGTTCTTAGGTCCAATTCAATAATGATTCATCGGTCTAATTGGAGCTAAGGATTTTAATAGCGAGTTTTTACAACTTTGAAGTATTATAACCTCTCACAATGTTAATTAATTATTTATTTTAGCATGAAAGTAATTTAAATAAGTTAAGCATGCTGATTGCTGAGGAAGAGGAGGAAGAGGAGGGTCCTCTATGGATTCTCTTTGTGGAAATCTTAGAATTTTCACATCATGATTGTTTATTGTACATCGTACGGTAAGTTTTTGTTAGCATTATTTGTGTTTAATTTTAAATAAAAAAAATTTAAAATGATTTATGGCTACATAATGTATAATAAACGACTAGAATGCAAACATCCTTAGAATCCCCACAATTTGAATCTGAATGGAATCCAAATCCGAAAATGAGGTAAGAAGCAAGCACTCAATGAGAAATGACATTGGAGTTTGGTGAACTTGCCAACTAATAGGAGATAATTGTATATCATTATGCGTAAGCGTATTTTGGTCAAACAAACGCATTTAGTTATTCAAGAAGTGGTTCAAAGAAACAATTAACTAAGAAAACAACATCTGCGCTCATTTTCTTTTTTTACACTATTTTATTTTATCTGGACGTTAAATTAAATTAACTAAAGAAGAAGAAAATCAAAGTGCATAAATCATTCATTTACTCTTAATTAGGAAAGAAGTAATATCATGCATCTAATTGATTGACTAATTGCCCATCTCACATGATTTGGTTGATTAGTCATATAATCCCTGAATATAATAAAGTGACAAGAAACATAATACATTCAACAAACATAAAAGCTTGATAATAGTATACAATACCCTAGTTAAACAATAAAATTAGGAAATGCTTGACCTAGAATTAGTAGGCTAATGGAATTAGGGATTGTGGTTACGACTTTCGATAAAAAATTTTGTATTCATTTTGTGTGTGGTCTCTTTGATTTTTATAATTAATGAACACGTGTTAATAAACTTAACCCTTCCAACCTTTTGTTGTCGTAAACTAACATATTTTAATCAATAATAAAGACTACAAAGAAACCAGGCACAATCAATCCAGATTTGATCTTATGTTTTCACTCTTTGTTTTTTTTCTCAACTCTTCCACTTGACTCTCTTTCACACTCTTTATAAAAATGGGGTCTACTCTTCCTACCCTCTAGATTCTAGAGAGAGACAGACTCAGTCACTAGTGAGAGAGAGAGAGAGAGAGAGACAAAGAAGAAGACTTTCAAAGTAAAACAAACAAAGCAAAAAACCAAATCAAAGCAGTTGCCTTTGCCATTCAATTCATTCATTCTTTCATTCATTCACTCTTGCGGTTCTTCAATTGGGAGTAAAATTATTAAATTTTAATTCCCAATTAATCCCAACCTCCTCCTGCTCTTGCTCTCCCACCAGAAGCAGCGGATGCAGCAGATCACAAGGGCATTTCTGTCATTTACAACCCTACTCACATGATCCCCTCCGGTTCCGGGAACGCCTTCATCTCCGGCGGAGGCGGGTTATGGTCGGCGGCACCGTCGTACGTTGCCGTCGGCGTCACGGCCTTGGCTGGGCTCGCGGTGGTCGTGGCCGTGTTCAGCACTGCCACTAGGTAAACAAAGCTTTGAAATTTATCAGAAAAGCTCTGAAATTTCTTGAAAAACGCAAACCCTTGAA
This sequence comes from Malus sylvestris, assembly GCF_916048215.2. Taxonomy (NCBI): domain Eukaryota; kingdom Viridiplantae; phylum Streptophyta; class Magnoliopsida; order Rosales; family Rosaceae; genus Malus; species Malus sylvestris. The sequence continues at coordinate 34,595,754 of NC_062266.1, read as the reverse complement.
CAAAAATTCACTGATAAATGAGAGCTCTACGACGAACTCAGACTTCCTCGTCGCCTTCGAGCTCGAATTCATCTCATTCTTCGTCTTCGCTGTCGTCGTCGTCGTCGTCTTCGTGGATTTATTTGCGTTCGGTTCTGTTAATCGTGTCCTCTTCCTCACCAGCTCATTGTTCTTCCTCTGATCGGTGAGTCTCTCTCTCTCTCTAAAGCTTTTGTTTTCAGTAATTTCCGCTCTTAGATCCCGATCTCGGGAAGCTTCAAGTTCATGTTTTTAGTACCAATTTTAGCTCAGTTCCACTGTTTTAATGGCGTTTTCGCTTGGATCCCTTCTTTCGGGTCACCTTCTTCATTCGCATTTTGGTCCTCCTTGGAAATTGTTACTCTTTCAGTTGCTTAAAAAATTGTGGGTTCGATGGATTGGGCAAGCCGCATTGGTTGTTTCTTTTGCGCATCGATTTGCTTCTGGAAGATTTGTGTTGTTTTTGTTTCGTGGTTCTAGCAAAGTTAGGATTTTTATGTTTTAATATTATAAGTGTTTGAATTTTGTATATTAAGCTGCCATTGAGCAATAATGCTGTGGTTTAATAAGTCAAAGATTGATAAACCCGAATCGATGTTAGCTTTTACTAATCTTCTCAACAGATGGATGGATTGAAATGTTTTGGATATTCAAAGTCAATTAATTAAGCTGCAAAGCTATTGCATTTATCTGCAGTTTAACTTTAATCCTTGTTGAAAATTTGCTTTGACTTGGCCCTTCGAGTGCATGCTTATGCAGAATATCCACACTTTTGAAGCGGTCTAATTTGGTTTTCGTTTACTGCCAGACCCTTTCTTTTATATGTTTTTATTGGCCTGACATTTTCATTCATTCATACATTGATATTTTTCGTATAGCTGATGCTTCCTTAATCGTACCATTACTAATTGCGCTTATTGTTTTATTTTCAGCGTTCGTCTTAAGTCACCTTGGTCCCGCAGGAAAAGAAAACATGCCCTTTCAGCTCAGCAATGGAGGCTTTTCTTTACACCAGATGGAAAGCTTCGCGATGGTGGAGTTAAGTTGGTGAAGAAAGTTCGCAGTGGAGTGAGTTTCTGTCACTTTTGTGTTATATATTTGCTATCAAAATGCCGTAACATCTATTCATGGTTCCAACTTCCATCATTGACATTATTCATCTTAAAATTTCGTGAATGCAGGGTGTTGATCCAAGTATTAGAGCAGAAGTTTGGCCATTTCTCCTTGGAGTGTAAGCATGCTCAACACCTCTTTTAAGTTTTTAACTGAAACATTGCTACATTAATACCTTGCATCTCCGAGATAGAACTTGTTATGTGCTTCCAACATCAGGTGTTTTGGTGTATCATTCCTGGCAGAGGATTGTATGCTCTTTCTCTCCTATTAGTCTGGATCATTGCTTTTAGACATGTCATTAGGTCCAAGTCAAACATACTGACTGCTAGATATATGAGCTTTTATTTAGGTCTGGTTATGGCTTCAGAGAAGTTCATTTTAGGCTTTAGACCTGACATTTCTGCTTTTGAACTATTCGCTGCATAATCAATGTGGAGTTAAAGTTTCAGAAAAGTGTTCTTTTTTTTTTCCTCCACGTAATATGAGTAATGCGATTCCTTCTGAATTGATGGCATGAGTTTTGGAAATAAAATCTGCAAGTATACCTTGGTCAAAACTTAAATTATTCCTGTGATTATGTCTTTAATGCCATTATCATATTCATATATGACCATCGTACTGATTCCTGTTCTGCATATACATTAAAATGTTGTGTTGTTTTCGGGAAGTGCGAAACCATACTTACATATGTTGACTGGATTTCTGTCTCGACTCTCAACAGCTATGAATTAAACAGTTCAAAAGAAGAAAGGGAGATAGTACGATCTCAGAAAAGGTAATAGTGCCAAGTTCATCTAGTTCTTTTGTAGCTTCATATTGCATAAGTTGATTGAAGCTTTTTCCAGTTTGAGTAATATTTTTTATTATCCATTGGCTTTGCTAACTTTATGGTACATTGTTCGAATATTTGGTTGCAGAAAGGAATATGAGAAACTCCGCAGACAGTGCCGCCGACTCATAAAGCGCGAAAATGATAGCTCTAAGTTGAATGGGGACGGTAGTAGATTCACCCATGATACAGGTTCTCCCAGCTCTGAGGATGTGGTTAGCGCCAGGGAATCCCTTTCTAGTGAAGATAAGATACCAGATGTTGAATACTCAGATGACCCTTCCAGTACATTGTTGGATGGAGATGATGATGGTTCAAGAGAAAACACAAATGCTGATTCCAAAGCAGTAAACTCTGACTCGTCTGACTCGGATTCCTCTGAAGAACCTGAGGTGATTCATGCTTTCCCCTCATGTGAAGGGAGGGAAGAAAATGATCATGACGTGACTTCCAAGGATGAATCTTCTCCCTTGAGGACAGAGGTCCAATCAAATCTAAACATTGAGGATTTTGCCACCTGGCAGCGGATCATACGCCTTGATGCGGTACGGACTAATTCAGATTGGATTCCGCACGCCCCATCTCAAGCTGAAGTGTCACAGGATAGGGCATCACGTACTGCTGAGGCTGTTGGGTTGAAAGATTACAGTCACTTGGAGCCTTGCAGAATTTTCCATGCTGCTAGACTAGTTGCTATTCTTGAAGCATATGCACTCTATGACCCCGAAATTGGTTACTGCCAGGGCATGAGTGACCTGCTTTCTCCTATAGCTGCTGTAATAACAGAGGATCACGAGGCTTTCTGGTGTTTTGTCGGTTTCATGAAGAAGGCTCGACATAATTTTAGGCTTGACGAGGTAGGGATCCGAAGGCAGTTGAGTATCGTTTCTAAAATTATCAAATGCAAGGACTCCCATCTATACAGGCACTTGGAGAAGCTCCAGGCGGAGGATTGCTTTTTCGTTTATAGGATGGTGGTTGTGCTATTTAGGAGGGAGTTGACGTTCGAACAGACAGTATGCCTATGGGAGGTAATGTGGGCCGATCAAGCAGCCATAAGGGCAGGTATCGGAAAATCTGCATGGAGCAGGATAAGGCAACGAGCCCCACCAACAGACGATCTGTTACTCTTCGCCATCGCAGCTTCTGTATTGCAGAAGAGGAAGCTGATAATCGAGAAGTATAGCAGCATGGATGAGATTATCCGGGAGTGCAATAGCATCTCGGGGCAACTCGATATATGGAAGCTCCTGGACGATGCACATGACCTGGTAGTAAACCTCCATGACAAGATAGAGACATCTTTCTCATGACTGCATATTTCGGTAGCATAGTTCGTTCTTATGGTTCATTCTCGGCATCCTGTTATTCGGAGCATCCAAATTCCTCGTTCCTTCTTTCCTCTTTCACAACATAAGCACTTCGGGAGCTCACTCCGACCAGACTATCTATCTTCAAGCTTGCTTAAAAGTGGCGGTGTCAAAACTTTCGAACGATTAACTATTCAGATTTACCTGCATTGTATTCTGCTCTGTTTTTACCGCGCGATTCCACGATTTGCAGGTAAAACTCCTGTATTAGCATTTACCATTTATCCGTTAATGTAACCATACTCCCATACTGGATGAGGAGCACATTTTCATGTGTTCCCAAATTGTCCAATTAGAAATAATACCATTCTCCTATATAGGCCCTTGCAGTTCAGTGTTCCTTTGGTGGTTGGATGTGTAAATTATTATCTAGTTGGGGCTATTTTCGACCCTTTAGTGTAATACGAGCCTTTGAATTGCTCCAGTTTCGTCGAGTTTCGATCCCTTAAAGAATGGATTCGGTCGGTAGGAATGTCATACCAAACACTGAATTATGTATAAAACGTCACCAAAAAAATAACGCAAAACCAAAAGTCCAATATTTAGACGTCACAGGAAAGTCGTATCATTGAAAGTCAGGACATGAATGTGCTTTTAAAATAACTGAAAACGCTTTTAGATAAAATATTTTGGATTTTAAAAGCACTTGAAATGCTTTCTGCAAGAAGCGCTAGTTATGTGCTTCTTTCAGGAAGCACTTTAAGTGTTTTTTCAAAATTTACTTGCATTTTTACTAAGGATTAGTTCTAAAAGTATTTTCACCAAAAGCGTTTTTAGTCATTTTAAAAGCACATCCAAACGAGCTCTAAATCTATCTTTATTAATTAATGAAACTCTCTGTCAACCAAAAGAGGATGAAAAGACTACTTAGTCTTCTATCACACACAAAAAAAATGATGGGCAATAATGTAATTTCACAGGTTCAAAATTTAATGTTTTTTTTTATTGAAGTCTCATCTACATATGATGTTAAAATACCTTCAATATTAAAATAAATAAAAAACCAAAAACAAAAACGTCCCACTTCCCCCACTCTCTCTCTCTCTCCCTGTCCCCTTCTCATTTTCTAAAAAAATGACCCTCCCTAATTAAAAATTCCAGAAGAAAACAATATAATTAACAATGGTTAGTAAAACTAGATCATTTTGAAAATTTCAAACAAAGCACCCACTATGTGGGTAGTTACTTGATAAAATTAATATTACTATATTTGACCCAAAAAAAAAATACTAATACATAAACATAATAAATAAATAAAATCAATTAGGGGCAAGTTATATATCAAAGCTCGTCAAGAAAAACAACACAAACTCGAAAGTCCAATATTTATAGATATACAACCGCCCCTTACGAACAGGAAAGTTCTTAGTCGTCCACACTTGTGACCAGCCTTCATGTAGTGTCTTTTTTTTTTTTTTTTTTTAATGAAACTATCTTGAATGAAGAAAATATTATTATTCTTCATGACTCATAACGTAAGAGTTCCTCTAAGTCTATGAATTCTTTTAAAACACTATTTTTCTTGAATATTAGTAAAAAACAATTCGGATGGCTTAGTATTTCACCAATTAGGAAACCAAGATTTCGGACTTTTATTAAATGAGAGGGAGATCCACTAAGGCAAAAATATTATAGATGCAAGATGTAGAAGGGAACTGCATACTTTACTTTTTGCCATTTTTTCGTCTGTGAATTTTTAAATTTTTAATGAGCGCACCTTATTCGTCAACTCTATATGTTTCTATCAAGCATAAGTTTAATTACAACTTACAAGTCATCGATGTATTTCTGGAATTTCAAGTATTTATTATTATTTTGTTGACTTCAAGTATTTATTATTATGTACCTTAAAAGATAGCTATGTGTTAGGTTTGATAATTTTTTGCTTCACTCAACATGAATGACATGAAAATAACAGGTTTTAGATCAACATGTTAACGAGCCGGGTCAGTATCGGGTCACCTATTAAAAATTCTTTAATGAGATAGGTCATTATTAGGTCACGAGTTAAAAACCCAATAAGGATATCGTTTGTCAAATCTAGACATTAGACATGACAATTTCTTGAATGATCCATTATCCGACACCAAACAACACGTCCCATTAACAAATCGGATCGTTATCGGGTCACCTGTTAAAAACCTAGTAAGATAATAGTTTTGACACGACCCGTTATGATAATAAATATGACAAAAAACCGACATGAACATAACAAACATGACCCGTATTGCCAGGCCTATTATGTGCATTGCAGGTGATGGATTTAATGAAAGATGGAGGTCATTGAACGTTCGAAGGACAGTGTCAAACACCGTTCACAGTTGAGGAGGCTGGCTAAATGTACTTTGGTCAAAGATGGAGATAATTCTACCCTGATGTACGAGGGTCCAGGACCACATGATAAAACGCATCCGCAGAAAAGGTGAAATGTCAAAACCAAAACCAGCACAGCACAGGTTTCAAATGCAACACACAACAATTGCCTTTCTCACAACAGCAACAAATAACGGATGAGGAATTCATATGGAAATAACAACAAGAACAATCCTTTAATTTTAAATCAACCATTGTACAATCTGTCAAACAGACGCTAGAAACCGACTGATACTCGGATGAACAATGGCGTAAAGCAAGAACGACATAACTGAAACGAGCAATTGTAAATTTCAACTATTCAACTAGGTACTCTACTCTTTCTTGGTATAGTTACGGACAGCAAAGGCCAACCCCAAGATTAAAAGGGGAACCAGAAACTGTAAAATCTTGATCACGAAATCGGATGACTTGGCAGGATTCTTTCGACCCCCTTGTGCCGGGATGGAAATCCGTTTCAATGGGATATTTGATGGATCAATCTCACCAATGTAGTACTTCTCCATCATATCCTTGGCTGAATCACTGTGACCAATATCTTCGAAATCATTTGTTGCATCTTTCCCTACAGTTTTCAAACAAAATTAGTCTCATAAACCCTACTGGCTTGAAGGTTGAAAATAAAAGGATATACGAAGTAATCGAAGGCCTTACCAATTGCAGCTAGCAGAACTTCACCGCCTCCGGGATGATCATCCATGAATGGCGTCACATCATACACCTGAAAATTGATATTCCAAACCATCGATAAATCAGCCTATTCTTCTAACCATCAATTTTTTTGGTGCAGCTAGCAGATTCTGTTTCAAGTATGTGATCTAAACTCCATACAATCATCGACCGAGAAATTAGTTGCTTTATGTTTGTACAAATGAGACCTTAAAACACTGGGAAGTGATTTTCGCACTCCGGTTTCCCCCTATGCGCTCACTCTTTTCTAGTCAATGGATTGAATAAATCAAAATCAAATCAAGGGACAGATACAACGGGAGGACTGAGGAGTGGGAGTGTGGCAAACAGGAGCACATTGACATGCAGAAACATAATAGTCAAATTCTGGGTTGAGTCCTTGAGGGTTATTTTCTCATATTCCTAGATTTTCTCAGCAACCAAACAAAGGATAAATCAATCCATCAACTGCGAACTCAAGTTTACAGTACGACAATCAAATATCCAACTCAAGATAAAGATCTGACCTTCCCAGCAATAATAATCCAGCAATCTTCGTTCTTGTTGTGCTTTACCACCTCTTCGAATACGTGAACTTTTGGATGAGAAGCCATCTTTCACTGCCACCATACAAAAATCACCGAAAACTTTAAAACCCGCTAAAAATCACCCATCAAATCCTCGAAATTTAGACAAAAACAGCTTCTGCCAATCACAGAAAACAAAATTCTGATAGACCAATTAAAGCCCACAAAAATGTATGCACCAAAGCATCGAAATTTCAACAAAAACAGCTTCAACCAATCCCAGAAAACAAAATTTGAAATACCAATTAAATTAAAACCCACAAAAGTTATGCACCAAAGCCTCGAAATTTCAATAAAAAACAGGTTCCACCAATCACAGAAAACAGAATTTTGAAATACCCATTAAAACCCATGAAGGTTTAAGCACAAAATCTAAAATAAAATTGATAAGAGAGAGATTGTGAATTGAAGAGCAAAGATTGATGAACAATTGGGACTTACCCGCCGAGAGAGAAAGGCTTTGCGAGATGGACTCTGCTGCTTTGTTTTCTCAGAGTGGAAAGTCAATTTGCTGAAGCGGGCATTTATGGACGAGACCTTGTCAAAATGCCCTTCGAATTTAGGAATATTACGCACTTGTTATCAATAAATTTAGAGGCTTTTTAAATTTTAAAGGGTAAACATGTCTCCCAACTGCGCACTCGAAACGGCACATCCACCTGGGGGAAAGGATACTCCTAGATCCCTTTCACCTGGGCCAACTTATTTAAAATTATAATAATTTTAGCTGTTTGATTGAATTTTAAGGATTCAAATTTTTGTTTAGTTGGCTCAGGTAGAAGGGATCCAAGTTCCAATCAAAACTTATCAGTGTGCTAGAAACACAGTTCGATCTTTCAACACCTGTGAATCTCATTTCTATTAAAAAGATATATAAATAATATTACAAATATATGATAAAAATAACATTTATTTTATTTTATATTAAGACTAAAAACAAACATGGGACCCACATGTGGGTTACGTCTTCTAAATATGAGATTTTTTTTTAAAAAAGGTAATGACTAAGACCAATAATGCACGTTTTGTTGAATTCAGCAAAATAAATTAATGGAATTTTAATTTAGGAACGATTTCTAAACTCGAGTACAAATTGGGAGATGAATTCTAAATTTTGCTATTTCTTGTAAACGCTGATTAATTTAATTAAAATTCAGGGAATTAAATTAATGGCGGGCCGAGACCCAACAAACAAGAGCTAAACTGAAGGGTCGGACACAACTGTGTGGGCCTTAAGTTGGGCTACGACAATGGTGGGTGGAGGGGTCGGATACAACTATCTGGGCCTTAAATTGACTTTATTTACATCTTTGATCCAAGCGGATATGGGCTGATTGGACTCGTATTTTGGGGTTTGTGAAATTTATGGCTTCAAGTTGAGAATCTATTGTCTGGTTACTGAAATTCTCTCTTGCATATTGTTTTTTACGAGTAAACTGTTGAAATTTAACCATGAGATATGGTAATGTCACTGGAAGCATTGGAAATATTGGAAGAGAATGACGATGTCGAAAATAAGAGGATAGAGGTGGGAGACATGCAACGACGTCACAATTACATTAAACGGTTGACTATGGTTGCATTGTAGTTTAATGTTGCATTGCTATGTGGAGATTAACTTGCACGTGACAGTGTATTATTGGCCAATATTGTCGACAGTCAAGCATCTAAAGTAGAAATGTAATGTCTTGTCTATGTTGATCCACGAAGTGATGTCTTGTCCATGTGTGGTCGAATAAGGTTATCGACATCACCTTGACGTGTTTCTGAAACTGAGCTAGAAACTCCATCTGCAACTATATGCAACATAAGGGCGTTTCAAACCTTTTTCAGACTCGTATTCCACACGACATGTTTTGAGTTCGATTATTGGCGCTAGTGAATCACATGATGGTGGGCAGAAGAGGCTGAAATGACTATGTGAGTCTTCCCAGCCCCCAAAAAAGTGGACTATCGTGGCAAAAGCCACCAACTAGTCCTTTCTAGAAAGGAAAGGTTAAAAAAAAAACCCTCCCAATTGTTAGTCCAATTAAAATGTTTTATATTTTTCCTTGGGTTTTATAGTATAGTTCTAGACACATGAAAAACGTTTTTAGTGCAAGCGCTGTTATTAAAAACACAACAAATTTTCTATGAAACTCGAAAAACACTCAAAAGTACTTTGTAAAGAAGTGCAACACTTCGCTATAAACCTTTAAAAAAAAAAAAAAAAAAAAGTTGCAATGGCTTTGCCAGACGTGCCATATACATTTTCGATTATCTTATACTGAATTTGGTCATTCGAAATGCAATGTCAAACGAGCCCTCGTCCCTTTCCATAGCGAGTGGAAGCAAAGTAATGCCAATAGGGGTTGAAAAATCAGCCTACCGCCTGCCTAGAAAAGTTGAAGTTGAACCAAAGTTAGGCGTGCAGCAACTTCTTCACACCAGAAGAACTATATCACTGTCATTGACACACATCGGTGGTGGTCCAAAAATGGATGTCTGTCCTGCTCTCAACTCTGACACAGCTACCTTAATTTCTCCTAGGTCCTCACAAACAACTTCATTTACTACTTCCATACCCCAACTTCTAGGCGTTGAATTGAATATATATATATATATATATATATATATATATATATATATATAGAGGATCACTTCCCCCATCATATCTGATGTGAGCTTCTTAAACCATGCATCTTCGAAGTAAGATTCTCTCCCCTCCTAATCTCTCACTCTTTCCATTCCCTTTTATTTAAACGGTTGCGATTACGCCACGTCTACATCATGTTTTGAATTTTTTATATAAAGAATAAGACAAAAAGAATAGTATGAGAAGAGAGAATGGAAGGGGATGGTAATAGGAGGGGAGAGAATCTTACTCCTGCATCTTTACCTGCTCCAAACTTATCTTTTTAATCAGCACAAAGGCAAAGGAAAGCAAAGCAACATGTCAAAAGCGGGTTAAGTCAATTGATCAGGACAATGTCACAATCCTTGCGCTCGCGTTCGAGTCGCTCATCCATTGATCGAGTAGGTTATAACATTTCATTGCTGAAAAAACCATGTTTCGACAAAACGTAGTAGTTTAGGAGGGAAGGAAGAAGAAGATGCATACCATAAGGGAAAATAAAGATGCAATATGGCAAACGTGAGTCAAGCCAGCTGATCAGGGCAGTGTTTTGATCCTCTTACGCCTATATTCAAACCATCCGTAGATTAGAGTAGTTTAGAACACTGTATTGTCGGAGAAAAGTTAAAATCACAGGTTTCATTTGACAAAATGTGGCACAAGTTTTCTTTGGATGCATCTTTATTAGCTCATCATATGAGAAGTAGGATACAAAACCCCAGCATCTAGTCATCTACCGTGCTACATTACTTTATGTATTACTTGAGATAATTATCACTAATTCCCCTATACTTTGCTGAATCCGCATCTGCAGATTTTACCTACTGCAACTGTACTCGAAGAACACAACTACGAGTCTGCGACGCAAATCCAGGTCTACTTAGTTGCCAAGAAGTTCATGCAGATGGGAGGTTGAACCTTGGCCAATGCCAGAATCGACGAAGGGAGGATCCACATCCCGTCTCCACATATCAAACCGGAAGCAACTGCCGGAATCATTAAACTTGCCTTGTTCTTCTTCAGCTTGTGCCAGACAAACACAACCAAACTCCCCATGCACATATCAATCGCAAAGTACGCTCCAACGAGGAATGGGACAGCCATTGCCATTGGAAACGGAACCCATTTCCCGATTTTCGTAGGAGCAAGATCTCTCAGCAGATTAGCTGCTATGGCAAATGAGAAAAAACCATAACACAGCTGTAAGCAATGTTTGGGCAGAGCAGAGAAGCCTTCAACGCCGAGAATTGCCATGTTTCTGTAAATGATGGCGTAAGGGGCTTTGTATTCACCGTTTGGATCCCCAACTTTAAAAGCCTTGTAGAAGAGAAAGAATGTCAGAGGAGCTACCACACAGCCTATGGCCGTTCCAATAGCCTGGCTTAAAAGCATTGATCGAGGAGACGTGAGAGTGAGATGACCAGTCTTTAAGTCGTGCATCAGATCGGAGGAGATAGAAACCATTGATTTGATCAGACCACAGGCTACAAGTCCTGCAACAACACCATCGTTTTTCCCAGCTACGGCAGCAAGCACAAAGAGAGCCACTTTCCCGTAGTTATGAGCCATGTTCATGTCAGTTAGACCCGCCCCATAAGCATTGCAGAAGCTTAGAGAGGGTCCAATAAGGTAGGTTACGACAACATAATACCATTTCAGTTGAGGGAACATGAGCGGGATGATAATGATGGAGATGACAGAGAACAAGGTGTACCCTAAGCACACAACCCAAACCGGAATGTTATCCCTTAGGAAGACTTCATTTCGTCGAAGATCATCAAGAGTCGCATTCTGGTTATTTGAAGCTGCATGAGAGAAATAGTTTAATGATATTTCTCAAATCAAATGTTTCATTTTCGCACACGAAGCAGAAACCATGCAAAGTTGTGAATTACCTGTTTTAAGGCTCTTGTTGTTCATTTTCCTGTGGATGCTTGAGCCAGTAAAGTACAGTATCTTGAGAAAATTGTACAGTCCGTCTCCTAGTAACAAGGAAATGGAAATGAGAACCTGCAGCAAAACGAAGATACACGTAACTCAATTGCCTACATACTTGAACTCGAAAATCTCTATGACAAAATCAGTAAGAATCTGGTTAAGAAATGGAATTGAATGTGTAGTCCACACCTTGTAACCGTTTAGACTCTTCATACTGCTTTCTGATAAAGTTGCAGGAAACCACTCTCCCTTAAGACCCCTTATCAATGGCCACATTACTCCCCAAGAGAGTATGGCGCCGAGAAGCAAAGATAAGTTCACTAGATGAGAACAGATCATTCCTGCTCCTATATAAGTCATACTGAAATCGAAGTAAAATCTGCAAAATACAATTTATGCAATCAACGACGAGAGAAGGACCAATCATGATAAACAGAAGGACAATGAAAGATGCAGAGCACACACGAATTTCTCCAAGCGGTCAATCCAAATGTTGGAAACTGAGCGAATCCGCATTTCTCTCCTCCAGAATAAAACCACTGAAAGAAACCCCACAAGAAACTAGCTGAAAAGAATTTCATGAACCCATGAACCTGCTTTCTGCAAGAAGAACCTCAACATGTTAAGAGTTCTTTCAAACTCGAGTCCTATTTGATCTTAAACCGAAGATTAAGTCATAGAAACAGATGCCTACTTAGCCATCTTGTCACCCTTTGGAGTATGAAACCCATTAATAAGGACAGCAGTAGCAGTTCCGCTCGGGTATGGTAATTTATAGTCTATTATCATGATCTGCAAACACAACCCAAACTGCATGAACAAACAATATTCTAACCCCGTGCGGAATCAATAACTTTATCAATTCAAACACACAAGCAATCTGAATCGATTTCTCAATAATTTCGCAGTTCAGAAACATAACCCAATTTACTTTTTCACTCCCTCATACAAACCTTGTTCTTTTATCGAAAGTTAGATAGGACGAAAGAACATACCTTTCTGAGAGGAACCAAAGCCAGCAGCCCAACAAAACTAGTAGCAAATAGAAAACCAGTCATCCAGCCAAGCTCTGGTTCCTTGGTGCTCCCGGGAGTGTTCCCCTCAGTATCAACCCCAACTTGCTCGTAAATATACCGGCTTAGACCCAACAGATACGAACCAAAACCACCTGCAGTGCCATGTATTTCAGCAAAACCCCATATTCAAAATTTCAAGAATATTATGGAATCGAATCATCAACACGGAAAAAATAACAAAGGCAAAATTTTTCTGACCTCCATAAGCAATGCTATAACATGCAACTGCACAAGTTTGAATTATTGTATTCTCCTGCCTGGTGAAGGGAGTTGATACAACTCCAGCTTTCTGAAGCAGCTTAGTCCATGACCGGATGAACACGAAGGCGAGAAGTGCAGCCGAAACATTGAGATTGGGAACCAAACCAGTGGTGAGGTTCAACTTTGTCACTAGAACACTGTAAATTACGCCAATAACTACGCTGGCTACGAGTCCCCGGACTGTAATTTGCCTTGTCCATGGGACTATTCTGTTCAAATCCTCATGTGGCTCACCTCCATTCTCTTCATTCACATGTCCATTCTCTGTCTCAAACGTCTCAATCTCTCCGTTTTCGCCATTTGTGTTCCCCATTTGGTCTAGAAACCTCCTTCCTGATCAGATTGAGTCAAATGAGAGAGAGAGAGAGAGAGAGAGAGAGAGAGAGAGAGAGAGAGAGAGAGTAAATTTACATAATTTAATGATATGAACATGTTTTCTCAAGACCTTTTAGTCAAAAACATCAAAGAACTAATCAGATAACTGAAATGAAACGAACACAAAACCCATCAAATCAGACAGAACAAAAAAAAAACAAAAATTTGTAGAATTTAACGATACAAACATGTTTTCACAACGCCATTTCAGACAGAGAGTTTAAAGAACTAATCTGATAGCTGAAATGAAACAAACACAGAAAGAACACAAAAACCCATCAATGATATTATCACCTCAACTTTCTCTTCTTGTTCTTCGATCGCGAGCCGGAAATTTCAGAAATTTACAAATGGTGTATCCGCAGACGAACCCTTTTCTCAATCCGCAATCTGAAATCCTCCAGATTGCTTATTGCATTGAGAGCGCAAGAACCCACCAGAAAGATCAAACCTTGCAAGCCCCAATGCAGTCTTGAATTTAATGGAATTAAATGCCGCTACAGAGAAAACTAAAAGCCTGAAAGAAAAAGCCCCCACGACTCCGCTGTCACGCTGCTGCTTGCGCCGAGTGCTTGAGGGGTGGCAACCGCATGGCAGACATTTATAATTCGATAAGAAAATGCAGAAGCAGAAACTGCGAGGGAAAGCCGTCGTCTCTGCATGTACTACACTGAAGTACAAAACAGGCGTTTGTAGTACATGATATCAACTTTCGATCCACCCCACTCAAACAGGAAGAGAGGAGAGAGAGAGAGAGATAGATGGAAATGCATCTGATTTCCACACACGTTTTTTATGCTAAAGGCACCCACCTTATGAGAGCAAATCTAAATTAGTTCATTTTTCTCAAATGGAATGATTATATATTTTTCTAATGTATGGTGATGTTATCTGTATGAGGACATTGAGGGGAGAGAGAGAGAGAGAGAGAGAGAGATTATATGGTGATGTTATCTGTATGAGGACATTGAGGAGAGAGAGAGAGAGAGAGAGAGAGAGAGAGAGAGAGAGATTATATCGTTTTCTAATGTATGGTGATGCTATCTGTATGAGGACATTGAGGGGAGAGGGAGAGAGAGAGAGAGAGAGATTGTACTGACTCATTTCATTCCCTTCAAAGTGAGAGTACTTAAACATGGCGCACTGGGTTCCGAAAAGACTCAGCTTTTCTTGTAGTCCTTACAAATTAAAAAATATTTTGAGTAAAAAAAAAAAAAGACCATAAAAAGTAATAATAAATAAATTAAAAGATAAATTAAATGATTTTTTTTTGTATAATCATTCGGCCACGATTAAGTATCAAGCTTATTATTTACATGAGTCGAACTAAAGTATCACATCGATAATTATAGATAATTTAAAGGTTGTTTGGATATGTTTTTGAAATAACTGAAAACGTTTTTTGTGAAAATATTTTTAGAATCAATCATTCGTAAAGATACACGTAAATTCTAGAAAATCACTTAAAGTGCTTCCTGGAAGATGCTTATAACTGGTGCTTCTTGTAGAAAGCACTTTAAGTGCTTTTGAAACCCAAAAATATTTTATCTAAAAGTGTTTGCAATCACTTTAAAAGCACATTCAAACGAGCCCTTAATATGTAGACATTGCACTTGGCTATACAATTCAGATTTGTCTAATATTATTCATTCTTAGTTGTGAGTAAAAAAATCTTAATTTCGATACGACAAATTTAATATCAAATTATGACAGACTCATTTTGTTAAGGTAACCACATGATGCAGAGGACCGTCAAACCCAATCGCGAGTAGGTATAGCTCCTTGGATGAGAGAAATTTTTTAATGTGACTGAAACACAGAGCGATACCAACTGTAATTATACAAAGAGAGGGACACTTAAAAAAAAAAACTTTAAACAACTTTGTTTGTTTATTGGACAAACGATATTATCTACACTAAGAGGTGGGGAAGTGTGCTAAACCTCACAATAACTAATGAGATAACAATAATGTGGTTCAAATCCACATTTGGCGATAATTGAATATAAAACCTCTCACGTACAAGTGAATAGGAATATCACTAGACCATAGTACTAATTGGCAACTTACACCACCTATATAATAACATGTGGTTTACCGTTTCGTATTCTATACACATTGAAAAATCTCTCATTGGACGAGGATGGTTAGAATGGGAATATTTTCATGCTAATTTTGAAGTAAAATTATGTAAGAAAATTTTCATAACTCTAATGCATTTTCGTGTCACTCTCGTTGGATTAATACTTTCATAACATACAAATTATTTTTGAATAATGTTAGGTGCATAAAATTTGGCACTAATTAAATTTGTATTTTAATTCAAGTTATAAATTAGCTACTAATTAGAAAGAAAATTTATATAGTATAAAATTTATATAGTATAGAAAGAAAATTTATATAGTATTAAATTTGTGGTACATATTATTTGATACACAAATTTAGTTCATGAATTTTATTTATATAACACCACCCATTACTTTATGTAATTAAATTAAATACCACAAATATATTGCGCTGTCCACTAATCTATTAATGTGATTAGGACAGCTAATTGTAGTGCGTGATGTCATTAGTCAACTAATAGAATGATTTAAGAATGTAATACTACTTTAGGGAAAAAAATGTAGTACTATTCTGGTGCGGAAAAGTGTAAGGGAAGATTTGTTATTATTATCATCGACGCCATATTATGCCCATAACCTCGAGCCGAAAGGATTCACGCGTGACACCTAACTGTCAACTGCCACCTATATTGATTTACGTATGAGTTTTACCTATGAATTTACAAATTGCGCATAAATATCTAAAAATACACAAACAAATTCTTAATCAATACTAAAATTGAAGAGATATCTTTGTATGTGTAAGCAACATTAGGGGAAGGTATGAATCGAAATTGGACGGTGCAAGAGTGAATGCTCTTAACAAATTAAGCTACATGCCGTATTGTATGTTAAGTATCTTCTTAGTTTTATTTGACTTAGTAAAAAAGAGTTCGGAAATATTGCTTATATCCGTTAGTCAAGTCAATGCACCCAAATTCACATTCACCTCATCATGCATTAATATAGTTTAGGGTTTAGGAGAGTCCATGGGCCAACCTGTCACATCCACGCCCGGGCCCCCACCACATCCGGGGCTCAACTCCGACGTAGCATGATATTGTACGCTTTAGGCCCCGACCACGCCCTTACGGTTTTGTTTCTGGGAACTCACTTGAGCAGAACTCCCCAATGGGTCACCCATATTGGGATTGCTCTCGCGTGAACTCGCTTAACTTCAGAGTTCCTACAGAACCCGAAGTCAGTGAGCTCCCAAAAAGCCTCGTGCTAGGTAGATATGAGAATATACATATAAGGCTTACAAGATCCACTCCCTTGGGCGATGTGGGATGTTACACAACCCGTAAGACATATAAGGTGCATTTTTTTGGCCTCGCTAGGTTTCACTAGAGAAAAGCGAAGAAGTTTTTAGGGAGAGTGGAGAGTATTTTAGAAAAAAGAAAAATGTTGCATAACAATAAAATATTAATAGATTTGTATTAAGTATTATAATATTATAATTTGTTATTATTTTGGTTTTTAGTCTGATGTTGCACCCAACGTTTCACTAAGTCGGTCCAACTTAATCTATTATAAGCAACTCCAACTTAATCGCTGAACTAATCCGATGCAACAAACGCACTCACAAAGGAAGCCCATGGCCTAAACCATATTCAACACCACCACAAGGCAAGCCCAAACTCTAACGGGCCGACTTGAAACTCTCTCGAAAAGCCAACGGCCCCAAACGAAATTCTCAACTTGTTTACCAAGCAGGGCACTTTTTCGTCCTTCTCTCTCTTATCCCTTGAAAACCCAGCGTCTGCTTCCAATCCAAACCCCTGCTTCTTAACTCCAAGCCCTAATTTGCTATAATTGCAGAGGGGCACTAGAAATTGGGAATTAAGTCAAGTTCGTGTGCAATTTTCAAATGGGAGGTTCAGGGGAGAGGGAGACCAAGTTCCTGCAGGAACTGATACTGTACGCGGCGAGCGCGGCGTTGAGTTGCTTGGTTTTGTTCGCGGGGCTCCGGCATCTCGACCCGAACCGGGAGGCGTCGAAGAAGGCGATGGAGCACAAGAAGGAAATCTCCAAGCGACTCGGCCGCCCTCTTATTAACACCAATTCTTATGAGGTAAAGAGGCCTTTTTTTCTTTTTTCTTTTTTTCTGGCTTCTGGGTTGTTCTTAACTTGCTATTTCGTGGATTTTTAATTTAATTTTGGAAATAATAATAAATGTTGGATAATAGTGATATGGGTTTTTGTAATATGTGAATTTTGAGGTGGTACTTTGAAAGATGATGAATTCTTTATGCATTTTTATGTGCGTTTTAGAGGGTATTTTTCGTGCTGTTTTCTTGAAATGCAGGGGTTTTTGCTGTTTTCCTTTATGCATTATGGTGCAATCAATTTGATTTTTGTTAATACTTGGTATGTGAGTGCAAAATTATTTTGAATCACTTCGGGGACATCCGATAAAATTGGAATGATACCATTAGATTGCTTGACTTGTCGATTTGAACGTTTCAGTTTATTAATGCTGATATAGTATTCGTTATCAGGATGTTATAGCCTGCGATGTAATAAACCCCGACCACATTGAAGTAGAATTTGGATCTATTGGAGGACTGGATGATATAAAGGACGCCTTGTATGAACTAGTGATCCTTCCGCTACAGAGGCCTAATTTGTTTTCCCATGGGAAGCTTCTTGGTCCACAAAAAGGTGTCTTGCTGTATGGACCACCAGGTACTGGAAAGACTATGCTTGCCAAAGCTATTGCGAAGGAGTCTGGAGCTGTTTTCATCAATGTCAGGATATCAAATCTGATGAGCAAATGGTTTGGTGATGCACAAAAGCTCGGTGAGTGATGATCATGTTAAAACGGACTCTTTTCGAGTATATGATTTTCTACTGTCTCTTCTCAATTAGATTCTGCATGTTTCATAACCTGTATCTTTATCTCAGATTCAGTACAGTGTTTTAATTTGTTAAGTCTGGTCAATCTTATTAGCTTCATGTACTGATAAGTTGTCCTCGGTCCTTACCATATCAATTTTATGCGTAGAACCATTTAGATTTTCTTTGGTTCTCAGACAATATCTTTTACTTCTTTATTTTTGGAATATCATTGTTAGTATTGTATGGTTGTGAAGTACAGAAACGGAGTGTGCTGGATGAAATATGGGCCTTTTTTTAATAAGAAAGATACTTCATATGAGCTTTGATTTGGTAGCTTCCATACTTTTATGTGCTTCTCACAACTTACTCAACTAGCTAAACCCATGGAATAACTATAACCATGTCGTTAGGACTTTTATAGCACTTTTTCCTACCATCTCAACTAATAAGTCAAGTAAGCCAACTAATTCTATACTTAAGCAACTGGGAATCAAAATGGGCTGTATAAAAGAAATTATTTTGTGATCTAACTTGTTAATTGGGACGACTGACCTCTTACTTTGAAGCCATCCTTTCTTAGACCTTATTTCTTTCAAGGAAAAGTTCATGTATATTTGTTGCTTTTACCTCAAGAGTTCAAATTATGCTTGTTTCTACAAGGATTGTGAAGTTTTTGTAGTCTTCATATCTACTGTGCTTACCATGTTTATATTTTCTTCTGCAGTTGCTGCTGTATTTAGCTTGGCTTATAAACTCCAGCCTGCTATCATATTTATTGATGAGGTTGATAGTTTCTTGGGTCAGCGCCGAACTACAGATCATGAGGCATTAACAAACATGAAAACTGAGTTCATGGCATTATGGGATGGCTTTACTACAGATCGTAAGTTTTTTTTTGTTCCCCTTCTCTCGAAATATGAATTTTCTTTTTTCTTTCCTTGGATAGGGCATTTGGTTTGATATTTTATATTGTTCATGCAGAGAATGCTCGAGTTATGGTTCTTGCTGCTACTAATCGTCCATCAGAACTTGATGAAGCAATACTTCGTCGTCTTCCTCAGGCCTTTGAGATTGGGATGCCCAATCAAAGAGAGAGGGCTGATATACTAAAGGTGATTTTGAAGGGCGAGAGAGTTGAAGACAATATTGATTATGACCGTTTAGCCGTCTTGTCTGAGGGTTACACAGGTTCGGATCTACTTGAGCTTTGCAAGAAAGCAGCCTATTTTCCTATCAGAGACCTACTAAATGAAGAAAAGAACGGAAATAAATCTTCTGTAAGTAGATATGGCATTTTCATTGTTTATCTTGGTAGTTTAAGCTCTAGTAATAGGCTTTCAGGTTTTGTTTGTACTGAGAGTGTTGGTCTATGCTTCTTTCTTCAGGCACCAAGGCCATTAACCCAGTTAGATTTGGAAAATGTTCTCGCAACGTCCAAACATACCAAGGTTGCTGCAAATGACTATACTGGCTTGATCTCTTCACAATCATCACCAAGGTGGTCAAGGAACAGAGAGACGGGTGATTATCCAGTTCAAGCTGCAATTAATGAGCTCACGAGGCACGTGGTCCAAATCTTGAATATTCAACCTGATGCACAGGACCCTTGAAATTGCAACCTCCAATCCAGCCACAAGCCTCCACAGGTGGGGTGATTCTTGGGTGTCAAAGGTGTATATCCCAGTGTGTATATAGCACACTTATACATCACGGGATGAGTGATATATTCACACGGGGTATTCCTCCGGCGAAACCCTTGTGTTTCTCCCATCGGTGACATGTTGAACTCCACACCGTTAGACTCGTGGCAGTAGTACAATTATTTCGTATTAGGTTTACAATACATATATTCGAAGTATTCACGTAGTTCCATCGTTTTGAATGGTGCCTAAGATCATATTGTGATTTAGCAAGTGACAGATTGTTGGATATGAAGGAGCTGCTTTGTATCGTTAAACATTCGTCGTTCGGAATCAAACCATTGGCTGTTATAAACCTTTCTGACTCTGTAAACGTTGTTTATAGTGGGTGATTTTGTTTGACATTTAACGTTTGCCTTCCAAGTTTTTATTTGCTCTTGTTGCAACTTGTCTCAAGTTAAATGTGCAAGACTAAACAGTTCAGCAAGGGTACCTTCTTCAACCCTAAACCAACTGTCGTAGGGAAATGCTAGGTTTAGTTGTGTGCTAGGGCGGATGCGGATCCTGACAATTCATGCTTATGGGACCCATAAACAGATCACTGATATACTACTTTGTGCGACATCATTTGATGTGTGAGGTCTTTGAGCATGTCCCAAGTTACTTGAGTTAATAGGGCATCCTGTTCATTATGTGACAAATGGGGGGTATCTATAATCACGACAATGGTATACTATTCTAAAGTGGCGCGATTTAAGCAAAGCAATATAACAGACAAACCCTATTACAAATGATGAGATATACTACTAAACTCGTGTTAGTGGGCCGGTGTGGTGATTAACAATGTATGATTCACATGGTGAGCAAGTTGCATGAGGTAAAAGAATGACCAGGACCATCGTCCAGGACATAGCTGGAAGTAGAGCAGTTGCTTTCATTTTTGGGTGGGAGCTTTAGGAGATGGGGTCAAAGCCACTCAGTTTAGTGGGGCATATCATTACCCTGAGGGTCTAAGGACCGCATTTTTTCCACTAGAAAGCCACAACAACTCGTGGAAGCGTTTTTAGTCGTTTTTTACCACCAAAAACGTTTTTTACCACCAAAAACGTTTTTGATTTCATTTGAAACATTTTTAGAGGCACTTAAAATTTTAATTGTTACGCGTTTATATGCGTTATGAACTGAATTGCTTTAATAAAAGCACTTGTAACAAAAGAGCTTATAAACTTGAGTGCTTTTCATAAAAGCAAGCTTTTCAAGACATCAAGAGACGAAACATTGCAATTTGCAATTGAGTTAACAAATATTGGCAGCACTGTACAGCTGTCCATTATAAATACTGAAAAATTATTGCAGGGAATGGACGAAGGATACTGCGGAATAAAATAAATTACTGCGGCCACAAATTTCAGAAAAGGGATACGTCGGAGCCGGAATGAGATTCATTTCGGATATTTATGTTGGAGTTCGTAAATTAAATAATCTGGATCATTTAAAAGAGAGAAAAAGATCAACGCCGTTCAAGGTTTTGAATTTTTGTAAAATAGGCCAATAGAATAAACTAATGGAATTGTAAGATTGAAATTAAATGGTCTAAATAGCTGAGTGCGCGGACTCCACGAAAAGAAATCCAAAGTCAATCTCAATCTGTCACAATCAACAATTTGGTAATTTCCTTCGGATTCCAATTAACTTGTAATAATACTAGTTTTGTGGACATTAGTAGGTGCCTTTTTTTTTTGTCAAAATTAGTACGTGCCTTTGGCTCTCTTAATTATTGCAACGCAGAATTTGGTGAAGAATGTAATTTCATGTCAGAAATTTGACCAATTAAATTTGTTGAAGAATGCAATCTTACGTCGGAAACTTAACAAAATAAATTACAATTTACATTAAATAATTTTATACTTAAACATACTAATATATTTTGTGATAAGTAGTTAAATTGAGACAATATCAATATGACTAAGATTAGACCATTAATCCGACTCTAAAATCTCGACACAATTAATCCAAATAAACAACTTGCATTATTGCGTAACTGCATTACTCATTTCCCCTCACTCAAGTAAGCACCATATGTTTGACAACTGAAATATTAATTAATATTGCATGTTGAAAATGACCATCCTGTTTGAAGCTAGATTAATGAAAGATTAAAGAAAAACCAGGTCGCAATTGGTGAGCAAAACCACACACTTTGACTACAAGCTCACTGTGGGACATATAAGACTGCCAACAACGCATGAGAGGGAGAAAAACTAGCACGAAACAGATTTACCGTTATCGTGATGTTTCAGTTTGATATTATACTATTACAAATGACAAGATATTCTTAGACTAAAACTGTAAAACATCATGATAGTCGTAAACACGCATTTTTCGAAACTTTCTCTATGACAAAAATGAAAACCATGAAAAGTCGGTTCACTTGTTCAAAAATCAAAACTCAAACACGTATCCAGCCGAAATTGGGTGTAAGCAGCAGCTGCTGAATTTGCAGCGGCCAAGTCCAGTTCAAACTCAGCATGCGGCGGCTGCTGCTTCTAGAAAAGTAATTAAGTTTGCAATAATGTGTGTGTTTTCTTTTCCGATGGTTTCCCCTTTTCATGTATGTGCTGCGCAAAGTGAACACTATTACGAGCAGATCTCCCTGCGCCCTGGGTTATTAGCTAGGCACCACCACCACCAACAAAACCAATAATTTATTAGATTTCTTCACCAGTCCTAATCTGCAATCGGCGAGCGGCATTTCAAATTAATCACGTAAAAATTATGTGTTTTAATTATTCGTAGCACCAACTGGACCGATAGTTTAATAGACACTTCCTATGTCTAATGGACGACCGTTTGAGAGTATACTTACTAACGGATGTTAATATGGCAGTATATTTCAAACCAAACACGCATTATTACGTGCTTTAAACGTGTTCTAACCATTTCTTCGGTCATTAACAAAACCACCACCCGAACCCATAGTCTAATAGACTTCGTCACTTTCTATACCTAATTTGCACTGTCATGTAATAGTAACCAATTACGTCACCGATGTTAATAATTGAACTCAAAACGTGTCATGTGAAATACGAGTTCAAACTTCATTCTCAACCACTCACCAGCCTGTAGTAATTAAACCAAGGGCTTGGTTGGTCAATAAAATTGAATAAAATGGAGGCGCATGTGAATAGTCTTCTAAAATGCAATATTATTCAATAATCTCCTCAAAATAGTCATATAAATAAATATTAGAGAGAATGAGTCCTTAGTCGTCGGTCATCGTTTCACAGCCAAATACAAACAATACAACCTACATTTCTCCCCAATTTCTCTCTACGTACACGCCCATTGTTGTTCTTTGGATTTGACCCAACATTGATTGGCCGGCTCAAGCCGTCTCCATATATTATTTCCCCAACCCAAACCCCATTAAATTCTCCCCCAACCCTCATTCCTCCTCCAAATATTATTTTCAATCTCCACCCCTCACCTCCACTCCTCTCTCCCTATATCTTCCTTGGATTTCATCAAATTAAGTTCAACCCAATAGCACTAGGAGCATATTTTAGCAACCCAAAATTGAGCTTCGAATTCAGCTGACTTGAGTGGCGGAGACTCTTCGGTTAGTACCACGCATCATCAACCTCGCCTTGAGAGTGCCCGTGAAGGCGGAGTACCTTCACCTTTGTTTAGAAGCTCAAAATCTAGATACAACTCCTTTAATGTTCTTAATCACTTTGTAATTAGTTAACTTAAGCGTCGGAGGTTCTTCGGCCGATACCAGGTTGTGCGTACAATTATTATTGCGGTGGACTTGCTGGGCTAACTGTTCATTTATCATGGGTGGATTCATGGCATTTTTCTATTTCTTGCTCTTTGCAATTTCTTTGGTTCTGGTTCTCCGGTTCGTGTCCAAAACATCTCTGGTTCACAAATTCACAAAATTATGGCAATCATTGGCGGACCGGTTCAGAGTCTACCAATTCTACAAAATCCCGCAATTCAACGAGCACTTCCAAGAGAACCGGCTGTACCGGAAGATCTCCGTCTACCTCGACTCCCTCCCTTCCATCGAGGACTCCGACTTCACCAACCTCTTCACCGGCGTCAAATCAAACGACATCTTCTTCCAGCACGACGCCGCCAACTCCGCTGTCCACGACACCTTCCTCAGCGCCAAGCTCTCCTGGACCAATGAGAAATCCCAGTCAGACGGAATCCGCTCCTTCGTCTTGAAAATCAACCGGTCCGACAAGCGCCGTGTGTTCCGCCAGTACTTCCAGCACATCCTCACCGTCGCCGACGAAATCGAGCAGCGGAACAGAGAGATCAAGCTCTACATGAACCTCTCCAGCGAAAACGAACGGTGGCGATCGGTTCCGTTCACGCACCCCGCCACCTTCGACACCGTCGTGATGGACGCTGAGCTGAAGAATAAAATCCGGTCCGATCTCGAGAATTTCTCGAAATCGAAGCAGTATTATCACCGACTAGGCCGCGTTTGGAAGCGGAGCTTTTTGCTCTACGGCCCCTCCGGCACCGGAAAAACCAGCTTCGTCGCCGCCATGGCGAGGTTCTTGAGCTACGACGTGTACGACGTCGACATGTCCAAAGTCGCCGACGACTCCGATCTGAAAATGCTTCTCCTCCAAACGACGCCGAAGTCGCTGATCGTGGTGGAGGATCTGGACCGTTTCTTGACGGAGAAATCGACGGCTGTGAGCTTGTCCGGTCTGTTGAATTTCATGGATGGGATCGTATCATCGTGCGGCGAGGAGCGCGTGTTGGTTTTCACGATGAACGGTAAGGATCAGGTGGACCAGTTGGTTCTGAGGCCGGGGCGGATCGACGTCCACATCCATTTTCCGCTCTGCGATTTTTCCGCTTTCAAGAGCTTGGCCAGCACTTACCTCGGGCTCAAGGAACACAAGCTGTTCCAGCAGGTGGAGGAGATTTTCCACGGCGGCGCGAGTCTGAGCCCGGCGGAGATCGGCGAGCTTATGATTTCGAATCGGAGCTCGCCGAGTCGGGCTTTGAAGTCGGTTATCTCGGCGTTGCAGACGAATGTGGATAGTAAGAAGGGCGCGAACAAAGCCGCGCAGGCGTTGACGAATAGTTCGTCGGGTCGGTCGGTCGACGAGTCGGGCGAACCCGGCGGCGTTTTTTGCCGGGAGAGTGTTCACACGGTGAGGGAGTTTAAGAAATTGTACGGTCTTTTCAGAATGGGAAGTCGGAGGAAGGAAGAATCGCCGTTGGATTCTAGTTCCGCGGAAATGTTGGATGGTTCGCGGCATGAAAGGGTGAATTCGTAATTTTACAAGTATTTCTCTTTATTTTTTAAATTCAAAATACCTAGTCCCATTGTAACATAACGCTTGACGATGGATTTAATTTATTTATTTTACTGGAATATTATTTTGTTAATTCAAAAGCTTAAAGGCAATGACTTCTATGGACAATGAGGAAATATACGTGCAAATTTTGATTTGACTTGGTTAAGCTCGTGTATTTGACCCTTTTTAAGGACAATGACCCATAGTTTTTGAGGCGCCTAACTATTTTGACAAATCGAAGTTTTGATCTTTGTTAGGTGAGGCTTTCTTTTAAGAATCCGGATCCTCGTCGGATCATCTTTGCGAGAATTTTAAGGATTTGTGAATCATATTCGTTCATTGTACATCGTACGGTTAGAAATCATTTTAAATATTCTTATTTAAAATTAAATACAACAGTACTGACAAAAATTGACTGCACAATGTACGATAAACAGACGCGATTTACGGATCTCCATGATCCTCACCAAAAGGATCTGAAGGGGATCCTATTGGTTCTTTTAAGGCTCGATGCTTAAGTTTAATATTTGTTGAGACACTGGCTAAGCCAAAAATTATATCGAGAAATGTCAAATTAACAAAAAATAAAATCATCTAATAGCACAAAATATTTAGTTTTGTCAGGTTGATTCGCCCCATTACTGGTTGAGGTGCTATAATAACCAACAAGATCATCTTCGGATTATTTTGGTGAGGATCTTAAAGATTCGTAAATTGTGTCCGTTTATTGTAAATCGTACGATCAGTTTTTGTCAGATACTATTTGTATTTAATTTTAAATAAAAACATTTAAAATGAGTTCTGACCGTATGATATACGATGAATATATATGATTCACAGATTCTCAGGATCCTTGCAAAGAGGATCCGGCGAGGATGCGGATTCCTAGAATACCTCTTCATGCGAGGGTAGCAAATTTCAGTAATATAAAAATTTATTTCATAAATAACCACAACTATTATCGTATCTAGCATCCATATTCTCCTTTTTTTTTCTTTTAATCTTATGAGTCCTAGAAACATACGGGTCAACGACTCATAATTTGCATATTTGTGAAATTTATGTCAGCTTTTATTTTTATAAAAGGTTCCGTCGGTGAGAAGGGTCATGTCTTGAGAATAATATATACAAAATAATTTGAACGTATACAAATACGTAATCCGTTAACCTACTTTGAGTCTTTATTCACTACGCCCTTGTGTCGAGAGTTTCTATTACGAAACTAATAATATGATGAAATAAATAAACATATGTTGTATGTAACTGGTAGCAAGACAAGTTTTTTGATTTGTTATTGGCAATCTTTCAAGCAACTTTGGAAGTTTTCACAAACTACGTAAGTTTTTTTTAATCAAATAAAAACTCATACGAAAGTTAAAAACATATCAATTAGCCTCTGATTTATTTTACGTTACATCCATATCAAACATCAGTTATGTGCTTACTTCAGGAAGTACAAGTATATCCAAACGAGTTCTAAACAGTTGTAACTCTTAAAATTATGTGACAAAGGGAAAACCAAATGTTCGGTCCCGTGCTCGCACGTGAGAACGAGCACGGCTTGAAGAAGAAAGCAATAGACTTTGAGTCTCATTCCCAACTGTCAATCAAGGGGTGGTTTCGCTCTTCTTCTCCGTCAGCCCTAAAACCCCAATTCGCAGCGCTCGCCGATCTCTTTCTTCGTCGTCATAAGGTACGTGAAATTCATAAATCTTCAACTCCGTTTTCAAAATCTTCCCTGTAAATTTACTACTTTTCTTCTGATTTAGGCTGATGATCGGTTGAATTTTGATCTCAATTGCTCCCCATTTTACGCCTATTTAGAGCCGATTAGGTATATATGCAGTTGAATTGGGAAATCCTTTTTATCTATGAGAATTAGGGCACAAGTTTTGAGCTTGGAAATACTGGGTGGTTGTGCATTTTAGCTGTTTTGGGTTACAATTCATGCATTGGGGTTTTAGCTTTTTAAATTGTAGGATTAAGTGAGTAAATTGTGATTTACGAGCTTAGAACAATTTTTTTTTGTGCATAAACAGATAAATTTTGCACCTTTGTAAGTGCAAGCTATGTGTGTCTTAAGTTGACTACTATTAGTTTTAAAGTTTATTTAGGTGAACTTTTCGGGTCTTGAAGGAAACTACGATTTTAGTGTTTGGTATATATGCACGATTAGCGAGAGAGGCATGCTTTATAATGTGTGTTGAGGCATGAATTGTCCACATCGAATTTTGCAGGTCTCTTGAGTGAGCTATTAGGAACTGGGCTTTTTATCCTGATCAACATGGTAAGGTTTCATGAACAGCTAATGGTTTCTGCCGTTATTGTTTAGTCTGGTTATAAACCGCGAGGAATTCTTTGTAGTATTAATATGGCTCATTTCAAATTTGTCGCAGAATTACCTAATTGGAGCATTCAAACCATCCTGCAACATTTCAATCACATTTTCTGATGCCAAAACTCGAAAGCAGGTAATCTACATGCAAATAGTACATTGAGATATTTTTCCCTTTCAAGATCGTTATCATACATATTATAGGTGGTAGCTCATGCTCCTTGTTAGTTCCAATAGATCATTTTATTTAGTGGTTTATTTATCTGTGGCTTTATTAATTGCGAATCTATTATCCAAAGTACAACTGTATGGGATTGGAAAATCGCATACTTCTTCCCCTCATCTCTGATCTTATTTTGTAGGTCCCTTTAAAGAAGGAAAGTGGCCAAGCAGTATTGGTCCCACTTTTTCAAAGTCAAGAAAACATTTTTGGGAAGGTAAATTGTTTGATTGTATTGTTTTAAATGATAAGCATTATAGTACACAAAGGTTGAATCTTGAGGAAATTGATTTTGAGTAGTTTAGACTATAAAGATCACCTCTTAAAGATATTTCCTTTCTTTGTTGTCATTGTCAGATTAATATAGAACCAATTCAAGGGAAGAAGGTCGAACACAATGGAGTTAAAGTCGAGCTTCTCGGTCAAATCGGTATTGTTTTTTTCTTTTATTGTCTTGCTAGTGTCCTGTGTTATATTTTGTATGATTTGGGATGATGGAGGTTTAATGTGACAATTATAGCATGAGGTTTGGTTTTTGGTTGACAGCATGCTAATCGAACTGCTCCTGCCTGTAATTGTTGTTCCTTTCTTCTTGGCCAATAGCATTTTTTTAGGATTTTTACTTCTTACCGTAGCAGTCTAATAGACTTTATTTTATGTTGCAGAGATGTACTTTGACAGAGGCAACTTTTATGACTTTACTTCTCTTGGTGAGTTTGCTTTGGCTTCATTTCATTAGCTTTGTACAGTTTCTACTCAGTTTTTCAAACTACTGATTTTGGTACTTTGTTTACAACCTTTTACATTAGAAATGAACCCTATTATAATTTTGGCGTTCCAATTTTTTACTGAAGAAAAAAAGGTGCTGTGTTTCATTTAATTGGCTTTAAATTTGTTGTTTATCCCTTCCACCTTATTCTTCAAAGCTCTAAGTGCATTACTCTTGTTAACAGTTCGTGAACTTGATGTTCCTGGAGAGATATATGAAAGGAAAACATATCCTTTTGAGTTTTCTACAGTTGAGATGCCATATGAGACTTACAACGGGGTGAATGTGAGACTTAGGTAAGTTTTAAGACGTTGATAGTTATTTATATTTTCATTCTTATTTTGTTTATTGAAGTAAATATCTATTGGCACCTTTTACGTTTTTCTACACTAGTGTAGATGGAAAACATCATGTTCAATGTTCATAATAATTAATTCATGCTATGACATATTGTAAATTTGCTTTTCCCAGGTATGTTCTGAAAGTCACAATTAGTCGTGGTTATGGTAGTAGCATAGTGGAATACCAGGATTTTGTGGTAATCTCTCTTTCTCTTAGAATACCAGGATCTTTTGAGCATTGTGCATTGTCACTTTTTATTATCTATGCTTCCATAACCTGCTCACAATTTACGACTTACGGTGTTTCCATATAAGTGATCTTCTCTCTCTCTCTCTCTCTCTCTCTCTCTCTCTCTCCTCTCGGAATACCAGGATCTTTTGAGCATTGTGCATTGTCACTTTTTATTATCTATGCTTCCATAACCTGCTCACAATTTACGACTTACGGTGTTTCCATATAAGTGATCTTCTGTACCATTCACACTCACTAGTCATGTAGCATTCTCATAGTTTGTATTGATGTCATTCTGTGCTTCAGGTTCGCAACTATTCCCCACCTCCATCTATTAACAATAGCATCAAGGTGAGTACCAAATAAGGACTGCAATAAAAAAGTTTGCTTCTATTCATCCATTACCTAATTCCATTTTATGGTGCATCTGTCTAGTGTGATCCAACAGCCACCCCATTGTTAGTCCTCCCTCAATGGTTCGTCTTCTAATTTTATTGCCTTTGCAGATGGAAGTCGGAATCGAAGATTGTCTGCACATTGAGTTTGAGTACAACAAGAGCAAGTAAGTCGAAATGCATTTCATGACCAGGGTTTTGTGTTTGTCATTAGTGGTTTACATGCATGAGATGAAATCCGGAAACAATGGCTGTTTTCAAATGTTATGTTTCATTGCCTTTACAACCATAGCCTGATTTCACTTTTATATAGCGGGCTTGTACAAGAACTTTGTGCCTAGAGTTGTTATTAAAACAAAAGAGAACAATTTGGCATTTATTATTGGTGTGTTGATACTTGATATATAGGTACCATCTGAAAGATGTTATTATTGGCAAGATATATTTCCTTCTTGTGAGAATCAAGATAAAGAATATGGATCTGGAGATCAGGCGTCGAGAGTCAACAGGGTCAGGGCCCAACACCCATGTTGAGACAGAGACACTTGCTAAGTTTGAGTTGATGGATGGTGCTCCAGTAAGAGGTATGTTCATTAACTCTTCCGCTTTCTTATATATCCAGTTTATGCTCATGCAGGTGGGTGATGGCTGTGTAATTTGAATTTTTTTTAGCACATTTGTATTTTCAATTCGGATGGTCTGGTAAACGTGAATGAAGTTTTTGGGAAATATTGAGTTACGTCTAAATCTTGCTGCAATTCTTCAACTGTCCATAGATGAATGGTTTACATGCACATGCTTGCCTTTTTCAGGTGAATCAATTCCCATTAGATTGTTTCTTAGCCCTTATGAACTCACACCAACACATCGCAACATCAATAACAAATTCAGCGTGAAGTATTATTTGAATCTTGTTCTGGTTGATGAAGAGGACCGACGGTATTTCAAGCAGCAAGAAATCACCATATACAGGCTTCAAGAGACGTCATGATCACTCATCTCTCGCGTGCTATCTCCATTTGATCCATTAATGTGGAATAGAAGATAACTTTTCTAATGGCACCTTGTAAAGCTTAAAAAAATTCGACCTTTTCGTGCTTCAATGACTTGCTATTGTAGATGAGTTGCAACTTTGATACGGGATTGTCACGGGTCGTGTACATGGGGCGCGGTGGAAAGGACACGATCTCCGGTTGCTGCGACGATACATCATGTAACAATCATCCTGTTTCTTAACTTTGTGAAATTTTCTCCAATTTCCTTTGTGAACTATGAGCCTGCTGTTTCTGCTATAGTTATTTTTTTTTTATGGAGACGATGAAGACATTACGGATGGATTTTTCCGATTTCGTTGTTATATTTCGATGCAATACCAACGCATTGCTGGTATTTTCATTACAAGAACGTTCAATTTGCATCCGAGAAATCATTGGCACACACGCACGCAGTCATTCGTTTATGAACAAAACTTTGCTCCGTTGAAGCATCTTTCTTTCGTACCGCTACCATCACCGGCACTTCACTCTTCTTCTTCTTCCGCAACCGATGGCAGCTCCTCCTTAAACCACGCGTAAAGTCCGCCTTCTAAGTGGAAGACATTCGTGTAACCATCGAGGACGAGCAAGTAGGCTGCTATCAGTGATCTGCAGAGACCGGTGTGAGTGATCAACTCCGCTATGAATCGAAGTCTCAAGGAGGAAGAAATTAAACTGAATCACCTTGACTGTTGACCTTCCGGGAGATTTTGGGTCGGTTTCATCGTACCGCCGGCGGCGCAAGCCACTATTATCTTTGCCTTCTTATCTAGCTGCGATTCCACACCTGTTATCATGTACCACAACATTGTTATTATTTGGTGTTTCTGTAGCTGTAGACAAAGCAAAGCTTATACATACTTGACATGAACTCAGGGTTCTCTTCTGTGCCGGCAAAGATGCCGAAAAATGCAAAAGCAGCACGGCGGGCAATGTCCCATGCTGTCCACTCCTTTATAAGCCTGTATATTTGCACGTTGATCGCCCCCGCCGGATGAGCCTACATTCACCACAGACATTCATTTTCCGGTAATTAGTCAGCCAACTCAAACTTCCTGCGGAGATTGGCATGACGGCAAGGGTGACAAATGCAATCACGACGAAGAAAACTTAACCAAACCTCTCTGAATTCCGCTTCAGGCCGCACGTCAAGAATCACAAAGTTGTTTTCCTTTTGAAGCCTCAGAGCTTCTTTCACATCCACACTCCTCACCTGCACATTTTTTTTCAAATTTTCGGCGTTGGTGATTGTTGAAGATCAACTTCTACTTCTGTTCTTAGTTCAATGCTAACGTTCTAACATGGTATCAGAGCGGAATATTCACGTGTTACGTTCTTTGATTGAACTCTTATCTGTTTCAGATGAAAACACGTGTACCCTTTTCTGTAGGAGAAGTTCCCTCTTAGTCTTCCAGTCCTCTTCAGCTAACCTCTCCAAAACAAGAGAATCAAGAAACCAAGTGAGGGTGGATTAAAAGTACAATTATCATCGTTTTTTTTTTTTGACAAAGCGATATTCTAAACTACTCTGATATGTGTAAATACAGGATTTACAGTTGTACCTGGCGTTTTGGCTTGTTTTGTCGCTGCACTACGGATTCTGAGGCCTTGTGATGAACACTGTTGCCTTATGGATGCCGATGATGATGATCTGACAGATCCGACGGCTGTATGCCAGCAGGAATTCTGGTTATGGTGACAATGCTTTGAAGCCAATGATCCCAATGGGGAAGAAGAAGATTGGTGCAGTGTGATCGAAGTCAGAGAAGCCATTAATTCCAAAAATATTTATGGCCTCAAAAAACCCCAAGAAATCAGCAGCTTTATAATCTAAATAATCTGGTTCAATAATTTCAATAATTCAATACAGAAACAATTGGAATTGGTGTTTTGTGATGTTTTGAGTGCTTATTTTTTGAGTGAAGTAAATGAAGGGCCATGGATATTATGGTTATGGGATTTTATCTCTTTCTCTTCCCAAATCTGAGTTTGTGGTGGATATTTCTGAGGGTCTATTGCTGTTTCAGTTTCTTTCATCTTCACCAGCCACCCCCCTCTTGTCATGTTGTTGTAGGACCATCCATATTAGCCAACATGGATCAACTTGAGAGGATCTCTGTGTCCAGAGCAGGCGGACTTGGAAATCCGAACCGTTTAAAGACTTTTTTTGTGAAGTGGGACATTAGGATGGGCTAGCTAATGAGGACCGCATGATTTAAAGTGACTAATTTGAATTTCTGGATCCGCTTGCTCTAGACACAAAAATTCGGAAAGGATTTCAACTCACAAAAGATCAACGCTCCTTCCAACCTGGCTTTCGTTCACCCTTATCTTTTTTCTTTTACATATGAATTATGCTCGTATGACATGTTTACTTATTTAAAATGAAATCGAAAATTGAAGAAAAAATAAATGCTTGGGGTCCAATCATTGGGGACGCTGAGACATACTCTGATTGCCCCATAGTGCAGGACTACAGAGATTCCGTTGCCGTCGGTCCTGAATTAAATAAGGTTACATAATTCATTAATAATTTGCATAGGAAGCATTCCTCCAGGCTCCATGGAATGGAGAAATTTTTCGATGTATCAGAAATACGGCTCGATATACTAAGTGTTATTATATAAGTGGTTGAATTTTTATTTTTTTAAGTATCCAATCATTTGTATTATGAGTTTATGATACTTAGGGGTGTATTCAATTGAGAATTTGAGAGATTTTAATGGATTTATAAATCCATGAATTTATGGAGTTTAATTGATTTTTAGAGATTCCATATAAAATTTTGATTCAATTCCTTCAAAATCTCATGAGAATATGTGAGATTTGTGGATGCTTAAAATACACTACAAAATCTCTCCAATTCATTCTAATTCCTAAACTTTCTCAAATTCTTTGAAATCAATTTCTAATTGAATACACCTGAAATGTTATAAACTTCTTTAAAATCCTAATTGAATACACTCGGATTTCTAAGGATTTTAATGAACTATCTTAAAATTCTAATTGAATACACCTTGACTTTCAGAGAAACACTTAAAATCTTGATTGAATACCCCTAAATTCATTAAAAGAATTAAAATCTCTCAAAATCTTAATTGAATTACCAGACTATATTTCTGACACATTGAAAAATCTGTCCTCAATATGAAGAGTATAGGAAGAATATGCTATTAAATTAAAGGAATCCCATTTCTTATTAACTCTAATAAGTCAGCATCAACCATCTGCACATGACTTGAGATCTAAGGTATTAAAAGATATTCTGGACCATTCATTATTAAAAGGTTTATTCAGATGTGATCATTTTAAGATATTGAATACATTAACTGTTACACCTATGTATCCAAAATTGTCCATATTTTAATTTTGAAAACAAAAAAAGTTGTTGTAATTAAGTTGCTAGCCTTTTTTTAATTTCAAATTGGCCTAACAACGAATCAAATAAAATTACATGATAAGGATATAAGTTATATAACATCTTAATTAATATTTGATATTATGAAGGGAAGAAAAAGTTATGGTAACAAACACATTGTTCGTCTGGCAACTCTTATAAAAGCATATCGAATTAGCTCACAACTTAGTGGGAATTTGATAGAAACTATAAGAATAACATGAGAAACTCACTTGTAAGTTGTAACTAGTGTTATACAAGTTTCCATCTAACGTTGCTTAGTCGTTAGGTGACTAACTAATGTCATGATTTATTTAATCCATAAGCATTTGAAAAATAAGAAAGAGCACTTAGACTTGCTTAGGTCATAACTCTCACTTAAACAAAAAATAAATAACTTCTATTTTACATTTTATTTTTGCAATAAATGATAAATAGGAAAGGTGTAACTGAATCCCAAACCAACCAACAAAAAGTCCAAAGTCATCAAATTAGTGTCACGTAATACTACGGTGTAGTGATATTATTTTTCACTTGTAAGTGAGATGTTGAGATTTGATTATCGTCAAAGAAGAATTTGAATTATTCTCCTTATTGTAAATAATATCCTTTGTTAAAATTAAAAAAAAAAATTGAAAAGTTAGGGAAATCGTCTACGTCATACCCAGACTTGGGGTACAAGATCCGACATTACTTTTAAGTCTTAACCGTCTGATTTCGATTTGAGATCTGTTCCTGTTAAATCACCCACTCCCACATCCCTGGTCCCACAAAAAAGATCACCACCGACACTATTTATCTCTACATCACGTAACGTGATGTCGCCACGTGTCACATCACTCCAACCGCGTCCTGGTAGGTCTCTCCCGCGATCTCTCTCAAGGGATTCTCCTGCACTCGCACTCTTCTCCCCACCAGTTTCCAAAGTCAACACAGTTTAGTCAAACATACAACTCTATGACCAATCATTACAAATTATAGAAACAGAGGCTGATGCAGAGGATCGCAGCTCCATCATCTTCTTCCTTGTGCTATATTTACACAATCCATTTATCTCATCACGTACCTTAAAACTCTCCTCTCTCTCTCTCTCTCTCTCTCTCTCCTCTCCCTTTGTCTCTCTAGAGTGCAGAGAGTAACAATGGAGGTTTTCTACTACATGGTGTTCGGGATACTAGCGGCGGTGGTGGCCGCGGCGGAGCTCAGCAAGAGCAACAAAGACCGAATCAACACCCCGTCAACTTTCAACGTCTTCAAGAACAATTACCTTTTCGTTTACTCCCTCATGATGGGTAAGCCCACTGGATCTAACCCAAATCTCAATGCGTACGTGGTTGTATGCGTTTTTGTATAAATGCATGCGTCTTGATTTGATGAATTTTGATCCGATCTGATGCAACTAGTGAGTTTTATGGAGTTTTAAGTGGAAATTTAAGTGCCCATTTGCGAGATCTGCTTGTTCAATCTGTTTTCCGATAGTTTTGATTGATCTGGGCATGCTTTTGATAAGATTTTTGGGATTTTTAATCGGTTTCTTGGTTGAAAAATGATGCTGGCATTGCTTTAATGCTAGCTATTTTCTTTTGATTTGTTCTTAATTGGTTAATAGGAAGTTGGATCTGAGCTGCACTTTAATTTGAGGGGGTTTTGCTAATTATGTTTGAACTTCCCTAATTGAATGAAGAATTGGTTTAAATTACTGACAAATTAATGGTTTTATGGCGATAGCTGGGGACTGGTTGCAGGGTCCTTATGTCTACTACCTGTACAGTACGTACGGATACGGAAAAGGCGACATCGGACAGCTTTTCATTGCTGGTTTTGGGTCCTCCATGTTGTTTGGAACAATTGTTGGATCTCTGGCGGACAAACAGTGAGTTTTCGCGCTGTCATATGTTAAATGGTTCCATGATTATTCAATAACTTTTCGCTGATGGTGTCGTGAATTTAGGGGCCGAAAGAGGGCGTGCATTACTTATTGTATAACTTACATACTGAGCTGCATCACCAAGCATTCTCCTCAGTACAAAGTTTTGATGTTGGGGCGTATTTTGGGCGGTATTGCCACATCACTTCTATTTTCAGCATTTGAATCATGGCTTGTTGCAGAACACAACAAGGTAAGGGATCGTTGCTCTGCCCTTTGTTTTTTTCTTTTTTTTTTTTAAGGAAAACTAAGGAAAAGGACTTGAAAACTTACAAAATAAGGAGTAAAGTGAATAATATCAGGATTGATTTTTTAGTGTAAAAATGTGGATTTTCGTTAAAGTGAACAGTACCGGGAGCTTTTCGTTAAAGTTCCCTTTTTGTAAAGATTGTTTGCTTACAGATCCACTCTAGATGTATAGTTTTAGTGGATGGTCACTTCACTCAACAGGGTGAATTTGTCTTCGAAGGGTACTATTATCGTGCTCACTGGCTTATATTAGAAAAAACTTGCTTGCTTGGGGTGCAAAATTTGTTGCCTTTGTAATTTTTTTGGATGTCATTATTTGTTACACATAGGCAATGAGGTAGACTAGGCGCTGTTTCACTTGGTTGGGGTTGTCAACTGTGAAAATTTTGATTGATTTCGAAATTTTAACCCTTTGTATCAATAAATCTTATATGTGATCTTCATCTTGACTGTGCAGAGAGGTTTTGAACAACAGTGGCTGTCAATTACATTCTCAAAGGCAATATTTCTTGGCAATGGTGTTGTTGCTATTTTGGCTGGGTTGCTTGGAAATACGCTGGTTGATGCACTGGCTCTTGGGCCTGTGGCACCCTTCGATGCTGCTTCATGCTTTCTCACAATTGGAATGTTTGTGATTTTGTGCACTTGGACAGAGAATTATGGAGATCCTTCAGAGAGCAAGGACTTGTTTACCCAGTTCCGGGGTGCTGCTGTTGCCATTGCTTCTGGTATACTATAAACTTAAGCTAATATTTTTGGATGATAAATTGTGTATGTTTAATGGTTGGCTGTGGTGTTTAAGCCTACATACGTCCTGCGATTTCTTGTCATTCCCTTTCCAACCTCATGGTCTATTTTTCTGTTATGTTCTGCCTCATTTATTATTACCTTTTTTTTTATGTGGTTCAGATGAGAAAATCGCGCTACTGGGTGCTATACAGTCTCTGTTTGAAGGTTCTATGTATACCTTTGTGTTCCTCTGGACTCCTGCTCTGAGCCCCAATGACGAGGACATTCCACATGGTTTTATTTTTGCGACTTTCATGTTGTCTTCAATGCTTGGAAGCTCCCTTGCATCCCGGTTGATGGCTCGCCAATCACCTAGAGTCGAGAGCTATATGCAGATTGTCTTTGCCATCTCAGCTGCCTCTCTCCTGCTTCCCATTGTGACCAGTGTATGTTAGGATTCCAGTGTATTGTTTTCTTTATTATTCTATGTTGTCGTGCTGTTCCCTAACTTTGCTAATTTCAAACAGTTCTTGGTAGCACCATCCAATGTGAAAGGAGGGAGCATCTCTTTTGCTGGTTGCATCCAGCTTCTTGGATTCTGTGCCTTTGAGGCTTGTGTAGGACTATTCTGGCCTTCCATCATGAAGATGAGATCTCAGTACATCCCTGAGGAGGCCCGGAGCACCATCATGAACTTCTTCCGCATTCCTCTCAACATTTTTGTCTGTGTTGTGCTGTATAATGTATGTTACAGTTCTTGACCTTGCAATTACATTAGACCTGTAGATGTGGGTGAAGTAGGCAAATTGGCCTTTAGGTGGACCAATCTTGTTTTGTCTTCCGGACGTGATGTTATCACCTAAGTGTGCTCAGTCCACCTCTTTTGTAACTAGCGAGCTGATTTTGTATGTCTTTGCAGGTTGATGCGTTTCCAATGACAGTTATGTTTGGTATGTGCTCGATCTTCCTCTTCGTAGCATGTCTCTTGCAGAGGCGCCTCATGGCGATTTCAGACAAGCCCAGTAAGTCGTACTTTCACTCCAACCATATCCTTTGGCATCCTTAATATTTTAGGAAAACTAATAAAAATGGCTTGAAAACTTTGAGTTTTGATGATAAGGACAAAATAAAGGGTAAAATGAATAGTACCAGAATTGACTTTTTAGTGTAAAAATGTGGTTTTTCGTTAAAGTGAATAGTACTGGGTGCTTTTCGTTAAAGTTCCCTTATATTTTTGGTGCTCGTGGATGGAACTGTTTGATTCTGTCAACAGAGACTGAAGATTGGGTATCAATGAAGGAGAGGGACAGCGAGGCAGAGCCGTTAAACATATAATCGATGCTGAGCTGACAGACCACCGGACTTTTGAGAGGTCGAAGACAACGAGCTCATCCGTTCAACATACTAGTAAAGTTCCTGTTAACTAAGGGTATGCTCAATTTCGAAACGTTATGGAAAATGTGGGAGGAAAACAGTGGTCTGCCCGGCAAAGATGCGAACCGAAGAAGATCCGGTTGAACGTCAGTGAATTAGTTTATTGCCAAGTTTTCGGGGAAGGAAAGTCATCTCTTCTTGTAATGCCATCGTTATTCTTTTACAGTATCCAATAGCCCCTCTCTCTCTCTCTCTCTCTCTCTCTCTCTCACACACACACACATTTTTCTTCATTGACATTGAAGTGTACCTACGATTACTTAATGCAATTTTGTTTTATCATCTTTGTGTTTTTGTCATCAACAAAATTGGAGTGCAGCTTCTGATATATGCAGACTCAAAAGTCACATTTTCCGGTTTAAAAGTTGAATGAAAAATACTTGGTAAGACTCTCCAAATCACTAATAATAAATTCTTTAATGCATACAACAAAAAAATTCGGATTAAATATTCTATTAAAAATACATTTTTGACTAAATAAATAGTAAAATCACTGTCATTTGCCTTATAGATTTTACTCTTAATCATGATGAAAAATATTTTTCAAGAATAAAAAATTTACATTTTCTTAACAAAAAACGTTGGCTAACCATTACGGTTTTTTGTCGATTATGCAAATTTGTATAAAAATCTATTTGTTTTCACCTCCATCGCACCATGAGGTTTTGAACATTCATGTAAGATTTTTTGTTGATATTCTTGTAGATGAAGTCCAGTTTTGGCAATGTGTTGGGCCCGACTACAATTTTTGCCCATTTTATTTTTTAGTTTTTGGCTTACATATTCTATTAAAAATATATTTGTAGCTCAATAAATGATAAAACTACTTTCAATGACCTTATAAGTTACTTTTATTCATACCGGGAAATATTTTGTAGAAATAAAAAATTTAGCATTTTTTTTCAATAAAAAACGTGGGCTAATCATCACTGTTTCTCTGCGATTTTGTAAATTTGTACAAAAATCGTTGTAAAATTTATTTTCTTTCACCTTCGTAGCACAAAAAGGTTTGACATATAAGACTGTTGATATTCTAAATAGATGGAGACCTCGTTTCAACAATATTTTGTGCCACACTACAATTTTTGTCCATTTATTTTTAAGTTTTCGTTTTAAATATTCTACTAAAAAAACATTTGTGTATCAATAAACCGTAAAATTGTTTCCAAATGCCTTATAATGTGTTTCCATAATACTGACGGAAAATATTACGAGAAAATAAAAATTTGACATTTTTCATAAAAAAGGGTTGGCTGGTTTGGTATTGCTGTGCTTTGAAAAAAAAAATAAAACTGCTTCTGCTGTGCTGTGAGAATAAGCTCATTTTTGTTACTTCACGTTTTCAGCTTGTTTTAAACCCAAAACTATGAAAATAAGCTGTTTTTATGTGTTTACCAAACACTTTTTTGAGTTCAGCTTTTTTTTATACCCACTTTTTATAAAAGTACATCAGTACTTACACTCACGGTTTTTAGTTGGTTTTGCAAATTCGTTCATAAATCATCGTTCAATCTATTTATTTTCACATGCGCCTCATCGTGAAGTTTTAAAAAATAAAATTAAGACTTTTCGTTGATATTCTTGAGGATGGAACCCTATTTTAACAATGTTTGGGCCTCGCTACTATTTTTTCATTTATGTTTTTAGTTTTTGACTTAAATATTCTACTAAATATACATTTATTGCTTCATAGACAATAAAACCACTTCCAAATGCCTTATAAAGTTTTTCTTAATGCTCACGAAAAATATTTCGCAAAATAAAAAAGTTTGCATTTTTAACAAAAAAACATGTGTTAGGTGGGCTCGACGCAAGTAAAACGAGGCGAACTCCGCTCACACAAAACGAGGCACACCGAGCGCTCAAAAAATGAGGTAGACCCTGTGCTCGTAAAACGAGACAGATTTTGAGCACGCAAAATGAGGCGAGCTCTGCTCACAGAAAATGGGAGGGGGGCTCCGCGCACGAAAGATGGGCAGCAAAACAAGGATATAGATATATATCTAAAGAAATTTGAATCTAAATAAAGTAAGGTAGGAAGAAAAAAAATTAAACGGAAAAAGAAAAAAGTACAAAATAAATAAATAAAATAGAAAATGATACGATCGGTGGGTTTCTACCGATTGAAAATAAGAGCTACCGCTAGTGAGGTAGTGACTGTACCTCACATAAGTCGCTACTCGCTAGTATCATAACGATCCCTGCTTTTCAAATGTTTCTTTTTTTTTCTTTTTTTTTTTTGTTGTTAATTTTTCTTGTATTTCGATTACCTTAACAACAAACTATCATATTCATGTTCTTCAAAATATATTATTTCATATAAAATCTATTATAATTCATATTTAAACACTTGTAATCAACGATTTATAGTCTAAATTTAAAGATATTTGAATTTAATAGTCGTTACTCAAATAAAGTAAGTAAATTAGAATAGGGAAAGATCGGTACCATACTACCAATCCTCGCCCTAAATCATCTTTCAATCTATTTATTTTCACCTTCGCTCTCAGTGAAGTTTTGAAAATTAAGGTAACACTTTTCGTTGGTATTCTTGAGGGCAGAACAATTTACAATGGTTTGGGCCTCACTACCATATTTTTACTTATTTTTTAGTTTTCGGTTTAAATATTCTACTAAATATACATTTGTTGCTCAATAAGTAGTAAATCCGCTTCCAAATGCCTTATAAAGTTTTCCTTAATGCTCAAGGAAAATATTGCGTGAAAATAAAAAATAATAAAGTAAGGTAGGAAGGTAAAAAAAATTCAATAGAAAAAGAAAAAAGCAATAAAAAAGGAAAACTAATGAAAAGGGCTTGAAAACTTTGAGTTTTAATGATAAGGACAAAATAAAGGGTAAAGTGAATAGTACCAGGATTGACTTTTTAGTGTAAAAATGTGGTTTTTCATTAAAGTGAACAGTACCGGGAGCTTTTCGTTAAAGTTCCCCAATAAAAATAGAAAATGATACGGTCAGTACTTTGCTTTTGATTATCCACAAGAGTTGTCGCTAGCAAGGTACCGGCTACCACTTGCAAGAATTTGGAATATTTTTGTACATTGTTCTTTTATTTCCCTTACCACTACAACAAACTATCACATTCATGTTCATCAAAATATATTTTTTCGTGCAAAATCTATTATAATTCGTATTTAAACACTTGTAATCAACGATTTAAAACCTAAATTTAAAGATATTTGAACCTGCTTTTTTTTTGTTAGTTTTTCTTTTATCTAAAATCTATACATATTAATATAACTCTCTTTGTCAACCAAAAGAGGGTCAAATGCTATTTAACAAAACAAAATTTTGCTATTTTTTGTTTAAACCTCACCTACAAGTGATTTTAACATCTATAATTTAAAAAAAATTAAAATATATACACTAAATATACATTTTAACATTTCTATATTCTTCAATTATTTTTTTACTTCTCGGCTTAAATATTCTACTAAATATACACATGTTGCTCAATAAATCGTAAATCCACTTCTGAATACATTGTAAAGAATTCCTTAATCATCGCTGAAAATATTTTGAGAAAATAAAAAAATTTGCATTTTTTTACTGAAAAAGCGTGGATTAACACTTACGGTTTTTAGTCAGTTTTGCAAATTCGTACATAAATCACCGTTCAATCTATTTATTTTTGCCTTAGCCTCACTGTGAAGTTTTGAAAATTAAGATGAGACTTTCCGTTGAGATTTTTGAATGTAGAGCCCCATTTGACAATGTCATGTGTGTCACTACTATATTTTTCGCTTATTTTTTTAGTTTTTGGCTTAATATTCTACTAAATATACATTTGTTGCTCAATAAACCGTAAAACTGCTTCCAAATTCCTTAAAAAGTTTAACTTAATGCTCAGGAGAATAAAAAATTTGCATTTTTGACAAAAATTAAACATGGGGTAACTCACAGTTTTTAGTTGGTTTTGCAAATTTGACTCACCATGAAGTTTTGAATTTAATATAAGACTTTGTGTTGGTATTATTAAGGGCGGAGTCCCGTTTCAATAATGCTTTGGGCTACACTACAATTTTTGTCCATTTATTTTTTAGTTTTCAGCTTAAATATTCTATTAAAAATACATTTGTGGCTCATAGAACGCAGGCTAACTATCACGGTTTCTAGACCATTTTGCAAATTCGTACGACAATCGGCATAAAGTTGATTTGCTTTCACCTTCTCCGCACCGTGAGGTTTTGAAATTCA
This sequence comes from Malus sylvestris, assembly GCF_916048215.2. Taxonomy (NCBI): domain Eukaryota; kingdom Viridiplantae; phylum Streptophyta; class Magnoliopsida; order Rosales; family Rosaceae; genus Malus; species Malus sylvestris. The sequence goes on along the minus strand of NC_062266.1, from coordinate 34,553,336 downwards.
TGTAAGACTTTTGTTAATATTCTTGTAGATAGAGTCGCTTTTCGGTATGTTTTGGGCCACACTACAATTTTGTCTATTTATTTTTAAGTTTTTGGCTTAAATATTCTATTAAAAAAATTGTGGCTAAATAAATGGTAAAACCATTTTTAATTGCCTTATACTCTTAATTATGGAGAAAAATATTTTGCAAAAATAAAAAAAATTCATTTTCTCAACAAAAACATTGGCTATCCATCACGGTTTCTAGTCGATTTTGCAAATTTGTACACAAATTTATTTGTCTTCACCTTCATCGCACAAGGAGGATTTGAAATTTCATGTAAGACTTTTGTTGAAATTCTTGTAGATAAAGTCCCATTTCAACAATGTGTTGTGCCCGACTACAACTTTTGTCCATTTATTTTTTAGTTTTAGGCTTAAATATTCTATTAAAATAGTAGCTCAATAAATGGTAAAATTGATTTCAATTGCCTTATAAAGTTACCCTTAATCATGACGGAAAATATTTTACAAAGACAAAAAAATTGCATTTTCATCAAAAAAAAAAAACGTAGTCATTACGGTTTCTCAACAATATTCCAAATTTGTACAAAAATAATTATAAAATTTATTTGCTTTCACCTTGGTGGCACATGAAGTTTTGAAAATTCATGCAAAACTTTTTGTTTATATTCTAAATAGGAGTCCCATTTAACCAATGTTTTTTTTTGGCCCACTACAATTTATTTTTAAATATTCGATTCTATTAAAAAAAAAATTGTGGCTCAACAAATGTTAAAGCCATTTTCAATTGACTTATAAAATTACTCTTAACTATCACGAAAAATACTTTGTAAAAATAAAAGATTAAAAAATGCAGTCTAACCATCCCAAATTCTAGCTATTTCGCAAATTCACATAAGAATCGTAATAAAATCTATTTGCTTTCACCTTTACCGTACCGTGAGGTTTTGAAAATTCATATTAAGAATTTTTGTTAATATTCTTGTAAATGAAGCCACGTTTCGGCGAAAGAACAATTTGTGTCCATTTGTATTTCAATTTTCGGCTTAAATATCCATTTAAAATACATGTGACTCAATAAATAGTAAAACCACTTACACCTGTCCCATAAAGTTCATGCCTTTTCATCCCACTTTAGTTGGAAGCAATGAGATGGCACTCCGGATCAGATTTTCCAACTTGCCTCTCAAACTATCAACAGTATTGTTCAATGCTTCCGGTGAATGTGTCTCATCAAGCGGGTCATGTAGCACACGGAGCGCCACCTCCAAAAACCGACTGACACTCGCCTCCGCAACATTAACAAGACCGAGCGATGCATTTGTGTGCATAAATTTCGTGACAACGAGTCCGGCTAGAAGTTGCTGATCCGCCTTCACAAGCTCTGATATGAAACAGGGGAAGAGTATTCTTCTGAAAAGCAACGGCCATCTCTCGTTTTGCACTTCGGCTGCTTGAAACTTGCGGGATACGTTCCCGACCAAATAGCAGATATAAGAGAAGATGTTTCCGTACGAAGAGTTGGAGATGATGGTGCGCAAAACCCCGGAGAATAGTACCAACGTTAATAACTCATGGTCACCGCCAATCGATTCAGAGATGCCTTCTTGCTTCAACTTGTCGTCAACAGCCGCCAAACAGTGTAACTGTAGTGATTCAAAAGGCAGTAACAGCACCAGCTTTAAAGCCATGAAACAATCTCTTTCAAGAACAATCTGGCTCAAGCTCCTCGCGCCATCTTCATCGAGCAATATCCCATTAGATTTCGTTACGGACTGATCAATCAGCCTTAGAACATCGTTAAATTGGGAGAGGTTTACAAGCTTTTTGAAAATCTCCAACCAACATACATGCAAAGGGTGAATGGACAGGGAAGTCTCCTTTTCTTTAACAGGCGGTTCTTCTTCCTGGAAACTTTCCCAGCCTTCGTCCCAGTTGTCATCCCAGTCGTTTCCAGCCTCAGGAGCTTCAACAGAGGCTTTCTTATCTTCTCTCACCGAGAAAAACCCTTCCCACTCTCCCAACATAGCTAGCAAAGAATCAACATGGGAATATGTTTGAGCAGCATCACACAGCTTCAGGAAGCAAGAAACAGCTGTTTCTTGATTTGAGAGATCTTCAGGGGTAACTTCCATGGTGGGTGATATAGTTGCCACAATCTGTGTCGATTTGAGGGCAACTAATGTACTTGTAAACCTGTTAGATGTATCATTATGGTCTGCCGACCCCTGATTAGCGGTCTCACTATTTTTACTTGCAAAGTGCACCTCGTCCCATCCTTCCCACGACGTAACATTAGATTGTATACTAGCAGACAAACCCTTGATGGTTTTACCTGTGAGGTATTGCATAAGCTCTAAAGTATAAACTCGAACTGACCCCGGAAGCTGCGGGTTTTCAGAGAACTTGGCCATTCTTTTCCAAACTAAATGCCTGACCCTATCTAATTCTTCTAAACCACCTTCTAATTTACTCAAGGAAGATAACAGCTGATATAAGTTCTCATATTCCTGGGATCCATGGGCAACCACATCCTGCAAAATGCGTTCCAAAATATTTAAGTAGAGAAGGGGAAGTTCCTGGATTTCAGTGTCTCCGGCCACAGTGGAACCCATTGGACCCCCTAATACCGCTTGGGAAAATACTTCGGCCACAGCTCCAAACCCACAACCAGAAAAAATCACGGCTCTACAGAACATATAAGGTTCAGAAGCAGAGTCACCAATTAAACCATGATTGACAAAGCTGACAATTGTAGCCCAGCCTTGACTTGGGGAGACAGTGTCTTCTATTACCAACCTCATGAAAACCTTTAGACAACATGCTAAGCAATCTAGATTGAGCCTGAGATTTTCTCCAATGTCCTCATGGGATGCAATTTCCTTCATCTCCTCAATCAATCTTATCCAAAAGTTCAAGAGAATTATTAGACATTCTTGCCATGCTGAGTTGTCTGGTAGAGTCCCAGAAGAACCCAAAAGAGGTATGATTATTGTGAAATACCGCTTCATAATGTTCAGAGAATCTAGACGTGCCAAGAGTCTAATATACTTTCTGCAATATTCATAGCTCTGCTCAAGTTGACATACTAAGATTTGAAGGTTTTCAGTGCTTTTGGTGACCGTATCAGTTCCAGCTTTGGTTTCCAAAGTTGCCAACAAACTCAAAATATAATGTTTGTAGACATCCTGCCATGTTATCAGACCCTCCGACAATGGGTCGGAATATATACTGGCAAGTGTCTCTACCATCTTTGCCAAGGCTTCCAAGCTATTATCATATACGTGCATGTACACTTCATGGCTTAAGCACTTAAAGTTTAAACCACCTAAACCAGCAATATTTTTGAAGTTAAGGTTCGCAACAAAGGAGACTTTTCTGCACTCTTGTTCCATTAACTTGTAAAAACGAGATAATCCAAAACCAGATAAATGCACTTGATCAGGGTGTATAATTGGTAATTCTTTTCTGGTTTCTTCCAGTTGCAAGTAGCAGTCAGAAAGCAGACTAAAGATGTAAGCAAGCCGCACCTTGTGGCATCCATCAATTGCAGGGTATACAATAGATGACACAGCTTTGATGGTTTCAACAGCATAGCCAATTATTTCTCCTTTAAATTCTGAAATTTCAGAAGTAATATCATCATTGGTCCAAACCTCAGAAACAAGGACAGAACTCAGATAACGTACAAAGACCTGCAAGGAAAAAATAGATCGCTATCACTCAATGGGAAAAACAGTTGTCTCTATGTTAATGTATTCAAAGATGTATGCCTATAAAGCTGCCTACCTGTGCACGGTTCAAGCCATATTCATCAGCTAATGTTAAAACGTCCTTCAAAATGTGCTTCTTCTCTAACTTGACAGAATCAATCAAGGGAAGAACAACACTCTCAATATAATTGAAGTCCCGAGACAAAAAGCGTGCTGTGTCAACGCCAGGGATTATTTTCTCTAATACTCTACATCGATCTGCGACACGCTTTTGGTCTTCTAATTTCAATTTCCATTCTCTCCAAAAGGTTGACTGTACCTTGTCAAATTTGTCAATTTCCTCTGAAAGCAATAAAACAACATAAGAAACCATGAACCATGAACCATGAACCCCTCATTATTGGAAAAATGTTGACCAAAAAGGTGAAAGACATGATAAAAAAAAATGTATTTAGGCCTTCTTTTGGTGACTGATGGAGCTTCAAGATGATTGCGTAGCAAATTGTAAATAAGTATAGCAGATTACCAGTAGTAGGTGGAGTGTGTTTTTCTTTAAATTTCCTTAGTAGCAGCTCCCTCCTTTGTTTAGGATCTTCACACTCAAGTGCTGAACTATACAACAAGCTATATGTCATCCCCACATTCATGATGCTAGAAATTTCTTGGTAATCCTTCCTTGTTCTAAGCTGCTCTTCTATCACTTCAACCCCATTAACAGCATCCCACAGATTCAACAGAAAGGAGCAACCCACTATGTCTTCCTCTTCAGTAACAGGTGGCTCAATAATTGATTTTGCCAGAGACGCAACAACATTGTCTGTAGGAGCAAAACCATTTCTCGCCAACCAGGACAGAATTGTCACTAGAGCCTGTGTTCCTACGTTGACATATTGTTTTCCAGGAATCAAGTTACCAATTGACTTCTTACTGTGTTCTCTATTCCTACTTAGTTCAAGCAGCCATGGAAGTTGCAGAGCAGCAAAAGTCAAAATTTTTCCATTTTCTCTCAAAACAGATTCCCAATTGGTTCCATTCTCAACAGGCAAGTTTTTAGCAACAGTAGAAAGTACACTTTTTATGTTACCAAGATGAACTTCTTGATCATCACAACTAGCTCCCTCAACCATTTCTAAGCAACCTTTTAGGTTGATTATATCTTGAATACCATGGACTGGACCTGTAATAACCGAGGAACCTTGAATTGAGAAATCTGGACATTTTGTCCCTGACAACATCATTAATGTCTCACATTGACCTTGCAAATCAAGGTCCTTCCATGCATGGAGCAACTCGCTCACAGATTCCTCATCACAATTGCTCAAAGCAAAACCCAGTAGTTGCTTTCGAGAATTCATATCCATGTTTTCAAGCGCAGGACCCCTTGCTATTGCAGCACATAAGTCCCAAATGTGACCATGCCCCTTCTTAGCCAAAACAAGACATAGGTCCAGGGCCAATTGGAGATCACCAGCAACCGCAGCTTCTCTGGCAATAGCTTCCTGAACAGAAGATATGTGGTCTGAAGAGCTCAATCCAAGAAGTTTAGCAATCTCAATGAGTTCATCAACATGTAAATATGCACCGCTTTGGCATGTGATTGCCATTTTGATTATCTCCATTGGATCTTTTATTTGCCTGAATTGCATGGGTAAGAGAGTCACTCCAAGACTGGGAAGTCTAACTGTAAGTGCATCGATAATATCAGATTCTACTCTGACATTTCTACTGCTTGGAAATAAATTGAGGCATTCCTTAGCCTTCCAGATCTGAAAAAAGTTGTACACTGTTAATTAATACAATAGTAAGTATTGATGTGCTACCACATCAAAATGTTTAAAATGTATCATTTCGGGCTTGAATATCATAAATCAACAGCAAACGTTAGCATCTTTATACTTACTTCAGGACAAGAAAGACTTGAAGCTGAGAAGAAATACTCCCTTGCTGCTTGTATGACAAGATTTTCAGCCTTCTCTGTTGCTAAAGCAACTGAACTTGTACCCTTTAGATAATTCCTAGCAAGAGAAAACTTCCCTGCTTTCAGCAGTCCTCGGCAAAATTCCATCAACATATACTCCAGATCCAGAAAAGGAAATGCCTTTTCCCTAATGCATTGCATATCACGCCACATGCTTGCCCAATCAGTATCTGATCGACCAGGCTGTCGACGTATAAATTTTGAAAGGATAAGACGAAGAATTTGCTTTACACCTTTTCCATCTTCATGAGACTCTAGAAAAAAGTTCAAGGGCTTTGGCACCTGAAAACACATGAAAATTGATTAAATGCAAAACATCAATACCCTAATACCAAGAAAAACACTCCCTTTCAAGAAAGAATACAGACCTGATAAAATGCCAGGAGCCTCCCTACTTCAATGTGGCCTTCTGCCAATTTCAATCTTCTGTCAAGTCCATCAACATATATTTCACTACCTGTTCAGTCGGAAAGATAAAAGGTAAACATTCTTAAGCAAAAACAAAATCATATCTGATTGATTATCACACAAACCATAATTCTAAAGAAGCAAACACCTTGCATTTGTGGAAGCTTTGATAATATGGCTGCCATTGTACTCCACCTATCAGTAGATGTGCACAAATAAATGCACTGCAGAGCGCAGTCTATGACTTCAACCTCATCCTTGAATAGGCTGTTACTCTGAAAATCACTGCACCCTTCCTCTATTACCTGCAAGCAGATATCCAATTTATTCTCGGAAGCAGTTTCCTTCAGCCATCTAACCAGAAATGATTCAGCCTTGTTATGCTCTGTTGTCTGATGGTTATCTGCCACCTGATCCTGTGACCTATCTTGCATAAATGGAATTGCCATATTATGTAGTCTCGCAATCATATTTTCTTCTTTAACTCCTTTAAGCATCAATCTGAACTTCTCATAGTCAGAGAACTGTTCCCACGTGACAAGACTCAAGCTGGAATTTATTTCCGGACTACTGTCATCAGAATAAATAAGTTGGTGCAAGTATGAGACATCCTCATGGAACCTCTGCAACTCATATACACCTTTGCGATTAGCAAAATCAAGCAAGCAAATGCAATTATCTAGCTGTCCACTACAACTATCAATATCTCTAGCTCTCTTCTTGTACCACATTGAAAGTTCATTAGTTGATGGCCAAACTGATCCTAGGCACTGCTTCAGTAGAGGTTCGGTCTGGATTTGGATACCAATCTCATGGTCCTTGGGTGATCTGTTAATAAAACTTATCATTTTCTCACATTCAACCCAATCTTCTTCCCTCACAGCTACATTTGTAGGAGGAGACCTCCCAGGAAGAAGCTGCCCATATGTTTGTACAGGAACTGTTTCAGGGATAGCAGCTAAAATCTCTAAAACGCAAGAAGCCAGTGAATAAGGATGAAGCTTGAACAGGAGATTTAAGGCCCCAATCTTCCCACTTTCAGCAAGCGTAACAGCAGCTTCACTTATAGGCATAGCTCGAAATTTGCTATATTCCTGCACTGAAAACCTGCGTAAAACTATGTCATTCAACTGTAGGTTAATATTTTGCTTACATGAAAATATAGCTTTGGAAGATTATGATACCTGCCCATGTTTATCCCAAGAAAGGTCTCCAACCGGTCTCTGAATTGTAATAACTGAAGTCTAGCCATACGAAAATCCCAAATTTGGCTACATTCATCCTTTTCTGATTCAGAAAACCCATACTGGTTAGTTAGGTTCAGCCCATATGCAAGTAAGGCCCTCACAGCATCTTCTGTAGGTCCAACTTTGCCAACACATTCGAAGAGTACAAAAGTTTTGTCCTTAATTTTTGATAAATAGGTACTTATTTCCTTTGGTCCTTGGCTTGACTGCAACCACTGTGACTTTACAACTTCATCTTTATCCAACCCATGACAATCAGCAAATTCCAAGGCAGCTTGATACTTTTCATTTCTAATCAAAATATTATACATCTCCATGATAGATCTTTCAGAAAATGATACAAGGCTCCAGTTCAACGAAGAAATGTCAATATGGTCAAGGCTGTCCACTACAATATGCTCCATACCATGTGAATCATTACGTTCCTTAGAGTCAGATCTCTCTTCGGATGACACCGTCTCCAAAAGAAACAGGTTTCCTTGAAACAGATTTATTCTGTCTATAACCGGCTTAGAATATACAGTTTCATTTTCCTGAACTTTCAAGCCACTAAGGATGTGAAGCATGGTAACAACGCCACACCTTTTTGCAAAAGTAAGGATGTGGTCAGACCACCAAGTAAAATCCACAATGTCAATTAAATATTCCCCCTCTCCACTTGACAAATTATCAGTCACTTGTGACTTGCATCTCTCTCTGCATGTAAAATTGGAAAGTGAAAAGGATTCTTTATCCAGCTTAAATATGTGCAAGCATCCAGTGACATCTAAAGTAGCAACAAATTTGGCTTGTGGAGAGATTAGCACCTTTGGATATACTAGCTGACTTCCTTTTGGTTTCGAATAAAAACCCTCAAATTGAATGGTAACAAGCTGCTCCAGATCAATCATCCTACTTCTACGCCAAAGAGAAAGATAACAAGATCCTGGAAGAACATAATTATTTAATTAATAAGTAATCTAGCTCATATATTACATTATTTTCAATTGTTTTATATAAACTAATTGATAACATAATGTCGATATCTTTTTTGCATATGAAATAAACTTAGATCGAAGTCCCAAAGCAACAAAAAAAGTTCTTTATAGCCAATGAACACAGTGGCTAGCAACCAACTCTGAAAGTCATAGCAAAAGAAAGCAGCATGATATGCAAATATTCAACCAACAACAACATCTGAAGTGTTCTTCCGTTCTTCAAAAAACAAAAGAGTTACCATTAACAATAAGGCCATCAACAAAAGTTACCCGATCATCCAGATTCATGCAAAAACTAATGCAGTAGATTTGTTTAAGATTCTAATCTAAAACTTCCCATCTACATATGCAAGAAATGATATTAACCACATAAGGGCCTGCATAAATGAATACTTCATGTATAACCATGTATATGCTAAATGGAAAGTAGAAGTAGGAATCATGACAGAGTTGCAACCTGAGTTTAGTATGACACCAGCAAGCAAAGAAAGCTCAGGGTGGTAGTCAACACAGATAACATTGCAAGAGAGCTGCCCCTTTGCAGTTAACCCATTATGTGAGGTGCGGGCAGAATATATTGAGGAACTAGGATCCTGACTAATCTCAATATGCTGAAGGGAACTATCAGAGGTAACCACAATAAAGCTACACCTGAAAACATTTCATTAACTTCAACAAGTGAACATCAAACTTTTCCAAAAAAAAAAAACAAAAAAATTGAACCTCAAACCAGAAAATCAAGACATGTTCTTGTATGAGTAATTTTTGCACGGGCTACGGGCAGAAAAAAAAAGTACTCACAGACAAGATTTCTGTACATCAGAATTGTCCTGTACAATCAGGCTAATTACTGGTAAAGATACTTTCAAATTCCTCCTTGCAATCCTTGTTATCTCGTCACCATTTGCTTTGATAAAATACAGTGTATCATTGTCGTCAACAACACCAAGAACATCATGACTTTCAGACCAAGTTCCTATTGTAAATGAAGTAAGGCTTCCACCTGATGGATAGAGCACAGATTAGAATCATTAGAAACTATCTTAACGAAAAAACAGTACTAGTGTAACATACAAATTTGGATCTAATGAAGAAAAAATAAAAAGGGAAAACCCAAATTTCTAAAGCATACATATCTCAATACGTCACAATGAAGAACCAATAGGAATCCACATATTATGTGATCCACAAAATTATACCAACTTCAAATCTCATTGGCCCTTATTAAGATGGGTGACTCTACAAACTCTTGTCATAATTTTCTGAAAATACCTGTTTCCTAATTAATTGTCTTTGGCCCTAATTCGGAATCACTGTATACAGTGGACTACTATGGTTAGAGGCCCCATGGTCTACAATGAAATTACACTGTGACTGACATGGCCAATTCACAATGAACTTACATATAAGTGTTCCGTAAAGCAAAACCATTATTATATACCACTACTAACTGGGTATTAGTATTTCAAATATATCAGCTGACCATTACAGGGTACATTGGAAAAAGGGCATAGCAACCAAATATAATGCAGGGAATCAAGTTTATGAGTAAAGTCCTCAACTTTGCAGGGAATCAAATTTATAATGCAAACATATTCTTTGAAAACAAAAAACAGCATATCATATTAAAAATTCAATGCCCGCCTAATACTGATAAGCTGGTGATTCCGAAAATGTAAGGTCAACAAAATCAGCAAAATACAACTTATATTACATGTAAAAGTGCCACAAGGCTTCGAGTATTCGTCCTCCTTCTGCAAAATAGTTATCTGATTTCCAGAAGCCACAGCCACGCGCTCGCCTCTAGGAGAAATAAACAAAGATGCTAGTTTTCTCAACTTTCTTGGCTGCTTGTATTCGCTCCATTTCTCTCTGAGCTGGTTCACACCTTCATGGATCAAGAGGAAACACAAATTCAATCAATTCGCGTTCCCGCAACATGATCAACCTTTCAAACACCATAATTCATCAAAAAAACAAATAAAAATTAAATATTGAGAAAAAAAGAGTGAACCTGGAAGGGAAAGCAATGATCGAAAGCTCCCTCTGCTACCATTATTTCCCTAAACTCCGTGAATCAATCGGAAACGGAAACAAATCAAGAACTTGATTAATTGAGTGATTAAGCAAACAAGGAGTCGATTAACTTGAAATTGAAGAAAATTAAAAGAGAATTAAGAACCTGTTGAGGAGGGTAATTGGGAGTGTAGGGCCTCGTAATGTGACGCCGTGTCTCGTAAAACACCGTGGGAGTTGCTTCTTCCATGGCCTAATGATTCAGTGTCGCTTTTCCGCCCTCCGAGATCTCAAACCCTAGACCTCAAAAACCACACCCGCATCTCAAATTCCACTTTTTACAGAGGAGAGAGAGAGAGAGAGAGAGAGAGAGAAATAGTAGACAAACGCACCACCATTTTTTTTCTCTTTTTTTTGGGGGGGGGGGTTGTGAAACTGCTACGGACTCAAATCTGTCGGGTCTGGGCTAAAATAAAAGGCGGCCCAAATATAATTGGGCTTACTGCGAAGACTTTAAACTAGCCCAATAGCATGGGGCTTGGATTTTTGGACCGGTTGGGCATCCTGGATGGGTACAAGACTTATCGAGCCGTTACTGCGATCCGTTTTGAACCCATCGGATCGATCCTTTTTTTTTTCTTTATTGAGAAAACGATATTAGGGTGGGCATTTATAAGTCGTACTATGAGCTGTTCATAAATTTAGCATTCAACTCAGACATTTTCAGATATCGAACTCACAAATAAAATAAAAATGTCACTAAATTGTTATAGTATTGCTGATTGACCTATTCTTAGATTTTTGTGAGAGATTTTTTAGTAAGTTTTCATGTTACGACATTATTTTATCTAAGACAGACACAAGATACACTCATACCTTCACATCCATCACTGTTCTAAAAATCCCCGCTCATCGTTACTCTGCTTAAGCGTTACATGGCTGGCCACAACTTGGATCTAACTCTTAGGCGTTTAAATGCCAGCCGGCAAAATAAGATAGTATAGTGTAGACGCGCAATCCAATGGACTACAAGCCTACCCCGTTTGTTTACAACAGCGAGACCCAAATCCGCAACGTAGGCAGGAAGGTGAAGTTACGATGACGTGGCAAAATCTGCATGGCTCTCTCGCAGCATGGGCCCGCAGAGCATATGGTCAGCGAACAGCGTTGACTCGGTCGTCAGTTAGCATGTCCCGCTCGACGTAGGCTGCTTGGAAAAAACACAAAAAATTAATAATTAAATAATTCTACCGGATTAAACAAGTTATTCTTTCGTTTTCTGGACTCGGAGAAAGACTCCATGAAAGTGAACGAGAGTGCTTCTGAACAGAAGAAGCTCTAGTTTCAAAGCTTTGTGGTTTTTGGGTTTTCGCTGGAACTTGCATGCTTGGTGAAGATATTCGTTGACTTCTAATGTCAGGTCAAATCTCTCTCTCTCTCTCTCTCTGATTGAGAACCCGTATTGTTATATATTTCTGTTTGGTTGCTGAGAAAGTCAGGGAAACAGAAAAGACTCCATGAAAGTGAAAGAGCGTGCTTCTGAACAGAAGATGCTCTAGTTCGAAAGCATTGTGGTTTTTGGGTTTTCGCGGAAACTTGCATGCTTGGTGAAGATATTTGTTGGCTTCTAATGTCAGGTCAACTACTCTCTCTCTATCTCTCTCTCTTTGATTAAGAACCGTTATATATTTCTGTTTGGTTGCTGAGAAAGTGAGGGGAACAGAAAAGAAACGGAATTCTGCATAAAGGGTAGGATTTTTCCCTTATAAAATTATTAGAGCATAATATATAGCATGCATGATCAAATTAACTTAGTTTAAATTCATTATATATTTATTTCACTTGTTTGTTGAACTTGAATGTGATTATGTGATTAGTTGGAGTTGGTAAGATGTTTTCCATGAAACAACTTAGGAGGATAAATTGATGAAACAAAAATACGAGAATCTGTTTATGTCAATTACCATTACGTTTTTAGTTTTTAGCTTTTAGCTTTCGCTTCTCTTGGTTTTTAGTTTTTAGCTTCTAGCTTTCGTTTTCCTTGGTAGGGTTATTTTAGCTTTTAGCTTTCGTTTTTAGTTTTTAGCTTTTAGCCTTGCTCCTTGAATTCCAAAATTGTACTCGCTTTGTATTGGTGCTCGTTTCGGTCAACTCTGTGTAATTTGCGGTTGGGAAGAGAACCGATATTTTCTCGATGCTGTTTTTTAGCTGCAGGCTTGCATTTTCCAGCAAAGGGCCGCTTCTTATCTTTCGTGGTTGAAATTTGGTTCGGACGGAGCTGAGGGTCTATATCCATAGATTTTTCGAGCACAAAGAAATGGCGAATGATAGTGTTATCAGTGCCTCATTCGTTCAGGTGTCTGAATTACTCTTTGAGACCGTACATGTAGGAAAGGAAGTCCTCGTTCAGAAAGAAAGTTTCAAAGTATTGTCAATGTACTTGGAGCTGACCTCTTCTATTCTGAAAGAGTTGTCAAAGCAGAATATTGAGTGTTCCGAAAGCTTGGCTAATGCTTTGAAGATTCTGAATCGAGAGGGTGAAGTCGCGAAGCAGCTAGCTCTAGATTGCAGCAAAAGAAACAAGGTGTATCTCTTAATCAATTGCCGGAATATTGTTAAGGCCCTAGAGAGAAGCACAAAAGAGATTGGTAGAGCGCTTGGTCTAATCCCATTGGCGTCGTTGGATGTTTCATCTGGTATAAGTAGTCAGATTAGCAAGCTGTGCAAGAATATGCTGGATGTTGAGTATCGAGCGGCTGTGGCTGAGGAAGAGATTGTGGACAAACTTGAGCTAGGAATACAAGAACAGAATGCTGATCCGTCCCGCGCAAAGAACTTGCTTGTTCGAATTGCTGAGGCTCTTGGGATCTCCGATGATCAGTCTGCATTGGAAAATGAACTCGAGGAGTTCAAACGTGAATTGGATGATACGAATAGAAAAGACCTGGAAGAAGATTTGCCAATGGAACAGATCATTGCTTTGCTTGAGAAGGCTAATGCTACTACATCTGCTGGTGACAAAGAGAAGGAGTATTTTGAAAAGAGAAATTCTTTAGGTAAGCAACCATTGGAACCTCTTCAGAAATTTCAATGTCCATTGAGTCATGATATCATGGAGGATCCCGTGGAAACCTCCTCTCGTCACACGTTTGAGAGAAGCGAGATAGAGAAGTGGTTTGCAGAAGGTAACACTAACTGTCCTGTGACCAGTATTCCCGTGGACACTTCAGTTCTACAGCCCAACAAAGCACTAAAGCGATCAATTGAAGAATGGAAGGAAAGGAATACCATCTTTGCAATCGTCTCTATTAAACCGAAACTCCAGTTAAATGAAGAGCAGGAGCAAGAAGTGCTTCAATCCTTAGATAACCTGCAGAACTTTTACATGGAAAGGGAGTTGCACCGTGAATGGGTGACAATTGAGGGCTACATTCCTGTCCTCATTAGACTTCTTGGTTCGAAAAGTCGAGAAATAAGAAAGCGTGCTCTTGCCATCGTATTGATCCTTGCAAAAGATGGTGAAGAAAATAAGGTACCTTCTAATTGTCATGTTGTATTTGATGATACATAGGTAATAGTTTTTTGGTAGAGACAATAATTGGCATTCCCGAATTTCGTATATATGATCCAGTTCATTATGTTTTTAACAGGGGAGAATCATAAAAGTGGATAATGCACTTGAATCTATTGTCCGCTCGCTTGCACGTAGAAATGAAGAAAGCAAGTTAGCATTGCAGTTGTTACTGGTACTATCTGCAACTAGGGCTGCACGCGATTTAATGGGAAATGTTCAGGGCTGCATACTTCTCCTAGTGACAATGTTAAGCAGTGAAGATAGTCAAGTCATCCGAGATGTAAACGAGCTTCTAGAAAATCTGTCTTTCGTTGATCAGAACATTATACAGATGGCGAAAGCAAACTATTTTAAACCTTTGTTGAAGCTTCTTTCTTCAGGTATGCTTAAGAGTGGGGTCTTGCAATAGTTCGGAAAATGTTACAAAATTGTGTAATGTGACAACTTAAATTTGATGCAGGAGTGGAAGATGTTAAAATGCTTATGGCTAGAACTTTGTCGGAAATTGAACTGACAGACCACAACAAACTGTCCATTGTAAAAGACGGGGTACTAGGACAGCTTCTTGAACTGCTTTCGCAAGGTGATACTGAAAAGAGGAAAGTTGGCGTCAAGGCTCTTCTTCACCTCTCCAACTTACCACAAAATGGCCTGCAGATGGTTAGAGAAGGTGCAGCTGGACCGCTATTTGAACTTTTGTATTCTCACAGTTTATTATCGCCAACCTTGCGCGAGCAGGTAGCTGAGACAATTATGCACCTTGCCACATCAACCGCCACACAAGAAGCTGCACAGGAGCAGGTATCGTTGTTAGGCTCTGAAGAAGAAATCTTCAAGCTCTTTTCGCTAATATCTTTAACCGGACCTGACATACAAATAAACATTCTCAAAACCTTCCATGCAATGTGCCAATCTTCTTCTGGTTTTGACATCAGACTAAAGTTGAGACAGGTAACACAATTACTTCTCGCGCATTTTTTGTTCTTTCGGCATGTGATTCTGTACATGCTAATGGCCACTATGATGTTTCATGTGATTCACAGCTCTCTGCTGTCCAAGTATTGGTTCAATTATGCGAAGCTGATAGCCCTACCGTGAGGGCAAATGCCTTGAATCTGTTCCTTTCCTTGACAGAAGACGGCGAGGGCAGCACATTCTTGGAGCATGTAAGTCAAAGGTGCGTCGAGACCTTGCTAAGGATTATAAAAAGTTCTAATGATGTGGAGGAGATAGCTGCTGCAATGGGGATCATTGCTAATCTTCCAAAGGACGCTCAGATGGCGCAGTGGCTTGTAGATGCTGAGGCAGTTGAAATCATCTGCAATTGTCTAACTGATGGGAACAGAGATGCCTTGTATAGAAGGCGGGCAACAGAGAGTGCTGTTGGAGCTCTTTGTCATTTCACAGTTTCGACAAATCAGGAATGGCAGAAAAAAATAGCTGAAGCTGGTATTATACCAGTGCTGGTGCAGCTACTAACTTCTGGAACTTCTTTGACAAAACAATATGCCGCCATTTCACTTAAACAGCTATCAGAAAGCTCCAAAAGCTTGAGCAAGCCGATCAAGAAGCGCGCGGTTTTCCTGCGCTGCTTCTCTGCACTGGAACTTGGCTGCCCTGCACACCAAGGCATCTGTACGGTGGAATCTTCATTCTGCATAGTAAAGGCCAATGCTGTGGAACCCCTTGTGAAATTGCTTGGTGAGGAAGATTTCGGAGCTTGTGAAGCTTCTCTCGATGCACTTTTGACATTGCTTGATGACCAAGGAATAGAGCATGGAAGCAAAGTGCTCGATGAAGTGAAAGCCATCGCTCCGATTATAAAATTGCTGAGTTCACAAGTGCCCAGTTTGCAAGGAAAGTCTCTCAAGGCTTTGGAAATGATCTTTCGGGTGAATGAGTTGAATCTAAAGTATGGAACTTCAGCACATATGGCATTAGTGGATATCACTCAGAAGAAAAATAGTGATATGAAATCTCTGGCTGCCAAGGTTCTTGCTCAATTGGGTGTGCTTGGCAAACAATCTTCTTATTTTTGATTGATTTGTATATCATATATTTATTGAATTCTGCAGAACGTCGGATTCTGATTTTTTAGATTGGATATGGAAGTCTGTTCGTGTATTTTTTCTCAAAATCTATGACTCATTTGATAACTATTCGTTTTTAGTTTTCGGTTTTCAATTCTTATGTTAGAAATAAAAAAGGAATCAAAACAAAGATCATCTGCAAACGCTAGAGAAATAGTTATCTGAACTATTGAAATCAGAATGGAAATGTTCTTCAACATTGATATCATATCGAAATAAAACGAAAAAACTAGAAACGAATCCCTGATAAAATATTTACAGGTCATCAAAAGCCATAAAGATGCTACTTCTGAAAATATGAAGTTTAATGTCAGTGAACTGGGCAGCCATCAACTACAATCCCTTTAGCAGTAGGGCAAGTAGCCAACGGGCAGCCCTCGCCGTTGTTCCCCCACCATTTAAGTTCAATGCCCCGGTTCTGCAGCGTAATGAACATCAATATGGTAACAAAGGCAGTTCCGGCATCAAGACCACCAGAAAGGACGTAGTTATAGCGCGACCACACGTCTGGCCTGTACCTGTAGACAACATACCCGAAAAGAAATGCAACAATGATCCAACTTGTAAAGTTTACAGCACTAGCCGGGGGCATCATGGATGTGGCACCCAGCAAGACCGGCATGTTGATGAGACGAATCCAATTATGTTGGGGGAAAGCCATGTGTGCAAGCTTGACAAGCACAGGGGCAATGGCCCCACCAAAGAAGAACCAATTGACGTTCATGTATGCACCGAGGTTTCCAAAGATTCTTCGAGGGCCAACAAGCCCCCAGATAACTGATGCATCAAAGAACACGCGGTCCATTGGACAAGTCCACTGACTATCCTTTGGCAGCTTGGAGGTATCACAAAGGTTTGGAATGTCACCCATCAGCCACCATGCTGTTACCAGGTATACAATCACTGCTACAATCGTTCCTACCACCTGTAATTCCACGAGGTTAGCTTCTGAAGATTTCAAACCAAAAATGTAATGCAAATTGATAAATCCGAAAAAACGAAACTGACCTGTGCTATGAACATTGATCTTGGTGGAATCTTCATGTAGTGACCAAGCTTAAAATCAGCCAGGAAAGTTAAAGCTTGAGCCATACTGATGTAGCCATACACTTTGAAGCACATATTCGCTACAGGGTGCTCCGGGTACAAGTACCCGATCACATATTCCGTGATAATATTCAAACCCGGTTGCTGTTACCACGAAAAAAGAACGGAAAAATGTTTCAGAAACCTTTATCTAGCATGAACTTGAACAAGCGGTTGTAAACTTGCAGCAAACAGCATTAGCTTATAAACAAAAGTTCTAATTTCGTTACCTGGTTTGTTGTGGCTGTGATGATACCAATTGGAACTGTGTACAAGATGGCAATGGCACAAGCAAGCAGAACACCCCACCAAGGCAGTTGAAGAGACTCGTTGTAATACTGGCAAGCAAAGAGGATAAGAGCAATGTTTACCACAAGGATGCCGAGAAACCACCATGTTGGCACTGATTTGTACTTTTTCATAAGCCTTGCATGGATATCCAACTTCTTTTGTCGTCGAAATGCATTTCCAATGTCCCTGCAATGAAGGTATGATGAAATTCAGCTTCAATTCACAAACAGCAGATCTCTAGTTTAACTTATGCTTACATTTTGTGAAAACGTTCAACGATTCAAACGTAAATTACCTTGCATTAAAGAGCAGAACATGCACAAGCGTAGCAGGAAGCGTGGCAAACCCGAGACCATAAGTCATAGCGAAGAAGGTGCTCAAATTTACAGGTCCGGACTTTGCATATGTAGGACGGTCAAGTTCAAACTTGGAATCAATGATGCTCAGAACATCATACGTGGTACCATTAGACGTGAAAAGGTCACTAGAATATATTGGGAACTTCTTGGCATTGTAGACATCAAAAAAGTACGTGATGGGTGTCATCACATACATGACAAGAAAAAACCCAATGGCAATATTGGCAGTGGCAAACCATGGGCTAGCTAGCGGAGTACCAAGATATGATGAAATAGCCGCCCAGTCAATCGCAAAAGAACCAATACCGAGGCCAGACAAGCCAGAACCCAGTTGTTGGACAAGAATAGACTTAGGAGCAAGCCAACATACCCAAGAGAAAGATGTTATGATGTAAATCAGATAGCCAGGAAAGACATAGTAACAGAAACTGCAGATCATCACTATGAGGAAGAATTGGGAACGAGTCATTCCACCTTTCGCCCTTTTGTCCTTCTCATGCAGAGCTCTGCAGCAGTAAAGACTTACTACTATGAGTACTTGCTAAACAGGATACGAAATCAATGACTGAGTGATTATTACTGAACCAAAGATATGTTTACCTGAAGAGTGAAACCTGAACCAGATTAGAAGGCCACCACATTTGCTCCGGATCAACCAGAATTCTTCGGAAAATTCCAGCCCAGCCAAA
The DNA here is from genome assembly GCF_916048215.2 of Malus sylvestris. Lineage (NCBI taxonomy): Eukaryota > Viridiplantae > Streptophyta > Magnoliopsida > Rosales > Rosaceae > Malus > Malus sylvestris. Next base: position 34,534,905 of record NC_062266.1, on the reverse strand, counting down.
CCCTAACACCTAAATTCAAACAAGATCAACAGAAACTACAGGGTCAGACACCAGATTAGTAATTTCGGTATGAAACAAACAGTTCATTGTGTTATTATTGTTACAAAAATTCAGCAGATTTGATAGATTTTGATAAAACAATACTGAACATTATAAACATATTTGTCAGAGAAACGAAAAGCATATGCAAATATTGCTACGAAATAGTCATAATCCGCTATAAAACCAAATGCAATTCCATTAACACAAAGAAGAAGAAAACACAAAAGCAATCGAAACCCAAAGAAGAAGGAGAAAAAAAGAAAACCTGAGTGGTGAACATAACAAGCAGGGCAGGAATAAAAGTGAGCTTCCTCTTATACAAGAGCTTCACAGCAGACAAGATATGAGTAGCGTAAACGCTTCCAGCGCCCGAGTTTGCAAATATGGTGATCAAAACATGTTCCTTGATATTAAAAGGCCCCGGATTCATGGTGAACTCGAACCACGTCCCCTTGAAAAAAGGGGACGTAGGCAGCGTCCTTGCCATGAGATGCCCAATGGGCACGACAGCAATCTGGGCACAAATCGAACTGATGGACAAAGGGTTTTTCCTGTACCAGAAGAACTGGTTGACAAAGGAGAGCAAGATGCATGAAGACAAACCAAGAACCCACATTCTGAATGTGAGCACGGGAATGGTGGGGTCGTCGGTTTTCGGCACCGTCAAGTCAACCTGCTTGATGGAGCAGTCGTTAACTTCCTCCTCCTCCGCCGCAGAGGCATCAACTTTTGCAGCGTCTATCTCAGCCATGAACACAGCTTGCTGCCGTTCCTAGTGGAAAAACAAGCAAATGTGTGAAATATATATTCAATATATGTGTGTATCTATAGATATAGATAGTTGCACAGTCGGCTCCGTGAAGTGAGTGTAAAATCACACAACGCAGAGAGAAAGAGAGGGCTAGGTTGAATATGGAGTATTGAATATTATGTATGTGTATATCTGTGTGTGTATATATATATAATATAAGAAGAGAGAGTGCGGAGTAGGACTACGAGAGTAGCTAGGGTTGGTTTGGATGCTTAGAATCCTAACGGAGGAGATCCTACGTCTTTCAAGTATTCATATTCAATTACAACAATGTATGTTGCACCCTTTCTGTATACACCGGGATCTTCTAGCAGTCCCGGAATATTGTATACACCATATGACCGTCAAATCTTTTATAAAAAAATCAAATGGTCAAAATGTAGCGATAAAAAAAAGATTCTGGTGAATAAGATACAACGGTACAAGAGGAATTCTCCTAGGCATAGGAGTTTAAGAGAGAGAGAGATTCGAGATGCATGTGAGACTGAGAGTCCTAAGTCCGCCAAACTAAAAGGATTTTTAGAAAACTGTTTATTTTAACAAATTTGGCTCACACAATATCACATCCTGTACAAGAAATACAAGAAAGAAAATAAATATTTGTTTTCAGAAAATTTAATTTTATGGGTTTCCATCACATCACTTTCGGTATGGCTTGATAATTTAATTGGGAATAGAAATCACTTTCTGAATAATTCTAAATGCAAAAGATAAAGAAGAGATTGAGAAGTATAGACACATTTTAATGATTTAGTAGCAGTATTAATAGTAACAGATAGGGACAACAGCAACCAAACTTTTAACTTCTTAAGTAAGATCAGTTTTATAAATTCTAGAATATTGTTGTCCCTCGATTTTGCACCGAATCTCCCGTTAGTTCTAAGTAGAACCCGGATCCTCTTTGTAAGGATCCCGGGAATCTGTCAATCTTGTCCGTTCATCGTACATCGTACAGTCATAAATTATTTTAAATATTTTTATTTAAAATTAAACACAAACACTACTTGACAAAAACTGATCGCACGATGTACAATGTACGATGAACGGACACGATTTACAGATCTTTGGTATCCTGTTGGCTCTAAGTACAAGTACATAGTAAGATGGAGACAAGGATATTTATTTTAATTCACTTCCTGTTTTTTCTTATACGAAGATGGGCAATTCAAATTTCGGCTTCGAACAGTAAGGAAAAATATTTTCAACCAACTGAACTACAAACAAACATTGCAATTTGATTAAATTACATTTGATCTCCCAAGCAATAGTTTTCTGTAGATTATTATTTTTTAATTTAAATTTAGTTCAATTTTAATAGAATGAGATTAATTGATGGGTTCTTAATTTTATATTTGTCCATTTGGATTATGTACAACTGGCGTGGTCAATAAAACGGCATACCTTTCTGCGCAAAGCAAAGTCAACTAATAAGCCAAGTAGTTAACCAACCCCACACATCTTTTCGTAGGATATTGGAAATCAAGATCCAAGACCAATTTTTTAAAAGGAACTTTAACGAAAACACCTGGTACTGTTCACTTTAACGAAAAATCACATTTTTACACTAAAAGTCAATCATGGTACTATTCACTTTACCCTTTATTTTGTACTTATCATTAAAACTCAAAGTTTTCAAGCTTTTTTCATTAGTTTTCTTTTTTTTAAATCGTAAACAACAAGAGGTCACGAATAAAAATATAAAGACGTTAATAAAAAAAGAAGTAATAATCTAATCATAAATCATCACAAGCAATTATGCGTTTGTTTTTTAGTCCTTCGTTCAATGTTTTTAAATGTTTGTTACCAATTGATAAAAAAATTGAGGTGCGATATCCACACATCCCATTTTACTTCTCACACATGTTTTTAATTTTCGACCGTCGGATCGGATGAATTGAAGAAGATTAACGAACAGAAATTATCAAGGATGTGTGAGAAGTAAAATAAGATGTGTGGATAGCACACCCCAAAAAATTTATCAACCCTATATAAGCCTTGGAAGATAAAACTTTTATTTTATTTTTTAAATTAACCACACAGTAATTTTCCCTTTTCATAATCACGTAAAGCTCGTTTGAATTTTTTTATTATTTATTTAAATGATTGAAAACATTTTTCGTAAATGTATTTATGAGACCAACCTTGGTAGAAAAGCAAATGAATCCTAAAAAACATTTTTAATGCTTCCTAAAAAAATCACAAAGCGCTTTTAAAATTCAGAGAATTTTCGATTTATTGTACTAAAACACGTTCAAACAAACGAGTAATATTTTGTAAGTGTGTTTTGAGGTGGATTGTCTGCCCTCTCATTTCCATACTCTTCCCATCCCCTCTTGTTTTGTGTGATCACGGTTAAGCTACGTTAACATTTTATATTCTTATTACTTTTTATTTTATTATTTTTATAAAAAAATCAATATAAAATGTTAACGCGACTTAACCGTAATCACACAAACAAAAACAAATAGGAGGAGTTGGAAAGAGTATAGAAATGGAAGAGCAGACAATCCAAATGCCTTGCGTAACTTCAAAAGTCACCATCTTGCATCCATTTCAATTAACAATTATTGGTTCCTTGGAAAACCAAAGTTGGAAACAAACAAAAGTTGGAAACAAACAAAGAAGTTTGAGCTCGAAAGTGAGACTACACCCCACCATCCACTGATTCAAACTTCAAAAGGCGCTTTCCGGCTATTAAGTTTGACTGAAGAGCCACTTCCACAGTTCCACTTCTAGAAGCCAGCGACCCAACTAATGTACGCAATTTTTCTTGAGTACCTACAGACGTTTGTCTTAACAAGTTTAACCGTTAAATCCGATCCAACAACTTAAATTGAGTGACCGGGGACTATCGTAGGTGTGCGAACCCCACAGATTCCGGGACAAAATCCATCACTTGTAACGTTGGTGTGGGGAAAAATATCAAGGTATCGATGTCCGACAAGCTTGATGAAGACACCATTACCACGACGGTCCCCCTTGAACAGTCGCCGCATTTCTCTTCCAGCGGAAAAAGATCACCATCACCGCAACCGTCCCTCTCAATGTTCTGTTAAGCTTGCTGAACGACCCGTGGAAAAAGTTCCCCGTTGTCGCTCTTTTCTTTGTCTTCGACATTCATAGCTGACGAGAAGGTAGGGCCTTTGCGGGGGCAGGGCAATGACATTTATGGGTTACGTGAATGACCAAATGCAGGAAAATGTGACCTCTCAGAGCACATGAAACCATTAATTTCCAACTGCATAGTGCGACTAGTCTAAAAATGAATGCGTGCTACCGACATGCACCCAACTTCGACCCCCCCCTGCCGTAGAACATCTCCGTTAGATTAGTACGTCGCGCCGTGAAAAGAGAGTATGAAGTTAGTAAAAGAATCAAGCCCTAACATGCTCCTAATTCAGTACAAGTGCAGAACACAGTAGCTACCAGTTTCCCCAACAGTCAGTGAAATCCAAAGACATCCCTTAAGACAGATCTTCCGAAACCATGTTAATTCTTCGATTCTACGGTAGACTCTAGTGGATCACAATCGAATCATGTTAGGATTCGATGCATCTACAACTCAACCCAAACCCAGTCAGAAGACTCGAAAATCAAACGCAAGAATGCTACATAGAGTTCACATACTAGTATCTACGACGAACAAAATTCACGACATCTTTGAGAGAAAATGAGCAATGACACAGAAAAGGCCAGTTATTCTCAATACAAAATGAGACCTACAACAGTTACGACGAAAGCCAGTTACTTTCAGTACAGTAAAATGAAACCTACAACAGTTACCACACTTCATCGAGGAATAATATCAAATCTAGACCCTAATCACAGAGCATATGCATATGCAAATGCAAGGAGACTTCAACATGTTTAACTTCAAATAAGTTTACATTTTCTAGCAATCGCATATGGCGAAATAGTCTGTATGTAATCGTACTGGTAACCAGACCGAACAGTTCGAATCAAAATAAAGGAAATAAAGTCTGCTGTTGTCTACACACAGAAAAGCAGTCTAAAACTATGCGCCTTTAATTCTCGAAACTGCAAGTTTGTTGTATCGCCCCTCACTATCACAACCTCCCAAATCAAGCAAGTCCTACAGAGAAGAGTCGTTTGACGGTTTAGCGTGATTTTTTTTTAGTTTCAACTCGGCACCTAATGGCCATGAATATAAACGGTTGTACGGATCGAAAACTGTGTTAATCACCTGAAAAACCGCATAATTCAACGCTTCCCTCGGTGCCCACCACCTGACCTCGCACCAGGATAGCGAGCGAATTGCAACCTTAAATTGACTGAGTCACGGTCATGCTCATCGAATTTATAACCTGCAAAATCGAGCTCGACCATTTACGCTGTAACAACTGGGTACGTTTTCAACGCCGAATGAGGGTATCAGCAGATAGATGATATAAAGACGTTAAACCGTTATCTTAAATATTTAATACCTATCATTTTTCAACACACCTAAGTAGCAAACCTGAGTTCGCCACACATGTCCTAGATTGACAGAGGGTAAAACAGGTCTCCCTCATTCCAAAAATGAAGTTCACGCACTTCCTCTCTTGACATAAAGTATACAGTTTCACTAGATAAACCTCCTCATAATGAGATTTCATCTTCCAGGAACAAAAGACGAAGTGTAGGCTAAAACATGAGACAACTATCCCGAGAGCAGCATTGTCCCAAGCAGCATTCTTAGACTGAATTACAAGTGCGGCCAAACTGAAATTATATGGCTTCTCTCACCAGTCTCGCTGTCCTACTTGACTAATTAAGGGAAAAATCAAGTCCCAAGGAAACCAACGAGTTTCAAGGCATTCGCAGAATCTTGGAGGATAAAAAATGAACCATAAAGGCAATCCCTTCCATTGTTTGGAACAATTTTGCAAAGTTTGGTTTATGGTATACTGGTACTGGATGACTTTGCTGACCAATCAACTTCTAGTTTAAAGTAAGGGGTGAAACCAAGACCTATGGGCAGCGGTAATCTATGTTCACCTCATAAAGCCAATAGAAAGTGGCCCCATGAATCACCTACTTAAAAAACGAAGTCACATGCCTTGAATAGTAAGTTATCTCACTTTAAACGGAAAATAAATGCCACAAAACTAGGGGTTTGACAATCTTTTAAGTGGTTGAAAATGTCAGGTAGCTTTGGAAGTTAAAAGGGGTTTAAATTTACAAATACTGTGTACAAAATTTCCATATGAATTGAAGCAACACAATCTTATCTGCATTGTAAAATTTGATAACGTAGTGGCCTTTCCTTTATTTTCTTTTTGTTAATTACATTTTGTTAATTACACAAAACTGCCAAACAACAATCCAAACTTTTTTTATTTTTTTTGGAAAGGAAACGAAACAACAATCCAAACTATTGATGCAAATCTTTTTTTTTTTCTTTCCTTTTTCATGAATCATTTTGCAGTCCATCTTCTTACGAAGTGAAGAAATTTTTTTATGTAACTTCTCCAACAATGGCATAAGAAATGTCAAAGAAACTATGGTGCTATGATTTCAACAAATTTAACAAAAATGTAAACTTACCTTGCAATGCATCCATAGCAGTTGCTGCATGGGCCGGACTCACAAAATCAACAAAACAAAGTACCAGTGGATCTCCTCCAGGCTGCACAGATAAATTATTTGAGAATCCAACAGTCAATAACCATTCAATCTTATCCCTTGGGAAAGAAAAACTTACATGTCTGGATTCCTTGCTCACAAGTCTCACTTCCTTGTAGCCAACGAAAGGGCGAAAGATATCTTCAAAACTAAGTGAAGGTAAACTCGAGAAAGGTAAAGTGCAAGTAATGACACAAAGGGTTATAAAACTGCGACCCCTAGAAAATTTTAAGGATACGAGCTACTTCACGTCTTGTACAGTTGGGAGGCAATCCCTCCACAAATAGCGTACTGGTAGCACCAGGAGGAAGGGGAGCATCAGGCCGTCCACTTCCCATTCCTAAGACCCTATCTTTTGCAGGTGCCCCAGGGTCAACACCCCCAATTCCCATCATGCGTGGATCCTCAACAGCACGACCAGGTGGTCCTCCACTCATGTTTCTAGCAGATTGTCCCCCACTATATGATGACATTTGCTGAAGCATAACTTGTAACATTAGCCCCCGAAACTTCAAACGTATGATGAAAAATGTGACAGTTCTAGAAAAAGAAAAGTAAGTACCGCATTGCGCAGGTAGCGATCATACGACGCATTTATGGAGTCGGTATCTCTAATTCCTCGCATAGAACCTCTATCATCTTCATGGGGATAATAGTTAGGGAGGTCTTGACCACCCTGGGTATCTAAAAGATGAAGGATGTACTTCAGGATACCAAAAGAGAAAATAAACAATATTTGAAGGCATATAATTATAAACGCAGTAGGTGGCATAAAGCTATAAACAAGAGAATATTAAGTTAAACTGCTGATGACCTAACAAAATCAAATTGCTATAATCACCAACTACTGCATCAGTCATAATCAGGTAATTAAGTTGTTACATGCCCATGAGGTACCCAAACGTCTCAATATATTGCATATGCTAACACAACGACTTGAATTTTCCTTTCACATTTAATGCTAGCAGCTTAGTAGTTTATATAGTAACTGTAGTGATCTACATAGTAGCATATCTTCAAATAACTTCAATTAAAAACTCATGTATAATACAATCTGTACACCGATTAAGGCTTACAGAACTCGAGATAAGAGGCTGATCCTTGAATCAAACCGGGCATTCATTAAAGATGAAAAATTATTAACAGCCTCCAGGGATTTTGACACTTAAAATAAACTAATAACGAAGATGATCTGGGAGCCGGGACCCGCCAGCACGCAGCTTGCACAAATATGACACTGGTCATATTACCAACAAATGGGTGTCCAAAATATATAGACTACCCTCCTCATGGATGCAGTACAACAGACCGAAACATGTTCACGAATGTGCATAATGAGATTAGGAATACTCATTTTAGCTCCCATATGCATGCTTTGAACAATGTTTACACTAAAATGTGTGTAGATAAAATAAATAGAGCACAGAAAACTAACAAGAATGCAAATTTATCATGTAATCTAAGCAATTATATCTCAAAAATAACCATGGAAGCCCCATCTGAAAGCCGAAATTGATGGCTTAATAAGCTTATCCACATAAACATCAAATAGTGATTAAACCACATACAACATAGATCAAAAGATCCCAAATTTCAATTCCCCATTGAAAACCTAGTTCGACTACTTAAATGTCAGCTGAAATCTCCATTTTTTGTTCACAATTCTGCTCTCAGGGCAACCACGAAGAGACTAAAATCCCCAAGAACCCTAATTTAATAAACCCCAAACGCACGCAAAAAGGAGAGAGGAAACCCAAAAAAGGGGAAATTTGAGGAATTTAACATACCGTAATCGGAGCGAGGACGCTTTCCAACGACTGAATTCATCGCCGAGGGCGGCGGTTGTCGACCGTCGCTGTACCTCCAGTACGCGTCCGCCATGTTTGAGGCTTGCCGACCGTCACTACCTGCTTGGTTTGTGGGCTCCACAGCGAGAGATATGGAGAGTGGAGAGAAAGGAAGTTGAAAGATTCTGGTTTTTCCAGTAGAGGATGAGAGACAGGAAGAGTAGGAGAGGAGAGCACAGAGCGGGCAAACCTCTTGGAGTTACTTCTACTCCTCGATTTCCCTTTACTTGTCTTTTTGGTTTTTTTTTTATTCCTAAAAATTGTTACAACCAATTGTATTGTCAAACTGCATTCTTTGTCACTTAAATTCAGAGGAAATCTTAGTAATAGTTCGTCGGTTTTAATTTGATCGGAGTAATGTTTCTTAATTAAAAATTTATAATTATTAATTTTTTAACTCATTAAAACGTACCGTTACGTCAAAATAAATCACGTGTATGACACGTGAAAGTTGAATGTGGAGGCAAATAAAGAAAACGAAATATTATTTCACGAGGGAATGGGATCAAATGCAACAAAGAGGGCCGGAGGCTATTAAACAGACTGGAAATATACCATCAGACGCACAAAGCTGCATTTTGATGCAAAGCCACGCGTTCCACCATGAAATAATTTCGTTTTACTTATTTATCCCTTTATTCAGTCTCACGTATCATGCAAGTAACTTATTTTGACGGAAGTTTTGACAGAGTTAACGAAAATGACCATAACTACACGTTTTGACGAGTTAAGGGACCAATGATCACAAATTTTTAATTAAAAGATCATTACTCCAATAAAATTAAAATTAATGAACTATTACTTCCTCTTTAAATTAATTAGAGTGAAAGGGATATGGCTCAAAATGGTAGAGCCATCAATTTGTAAACGTGTGGGCAGTAATGTGTAGATTGTACACATTGTATTGAAAAATAAGATGGACTTCTATATATATATTTTTTTTTTGGGTAAAACACATGGCAGAACATGGTGAAACTTTTAAGGAAAACTAATAAAAATAATTTGAAAACTTTGAGTTTTAACAATAAGGACAAAATAAAGGGTAAATTGAATATTATCAAGATTGACTTTTTAGTGTAAAAATGTGATTTTTCGTTAAAGTTTCCAAACTTTTATTACTAACTGAACAAATTTACAACAAAGGTCTAATACATGTACCCAAAGCAAAATGGGACTTTCCAAACCAAACAACAAACGCCCAACCAAGTGATTAGGCCCAAATACACACACAAACCGAAAGAAACCCTAGTCCTTCTTCTACTAACGCCACTGCATCTCCTCTTGATCAGCTTGACCCATCTACCCTGACGAACGCCAGAATTCAAACCAAACAATGCCTCAAAAAAGGTAGGAAATAAGACTTCATCATCCAACAACTAGTCCCTTTCCGATTGCAGCCACGAAGTAGAAGAAATCAAAGAACCTAGTGGGATTCCCACAAGCAACACTGCCACCAAAGGCAGACCTAGGAAAGAAGGTGGTGCGAACACTCGAGCCGATGCAAACACCGAAAACTCTACACACCTTCCCGATGAACCATAACAAAATGTGGTCAAAAGTTATTGCAAACCGAATTTGGGAAGAAATTGATGAAGGATGGAGTGAAGTCATAAAGGAAGAATCGGAAGAAAACATAGATTGATGATGGAAGAGGAGTGTGAATATGTAGGTAGAACAGAGGAGAAGGAAAGGAAGGGGAGAACAAAATGAAGGAAAAGGCTACCACCTACCCCAGCCGGAGCTAGGGTAGGTAGCAAAACTGAAATCTGGAAAAAAAAAAGAAGGGGCAAACTCACACACACAATGAGAAAATCTCTTAGTGGGAGAGAAGAAAAGCAAACCCCCAATACACTATCAATTGTATTGACAGAATACCGATACGCTATCAACAAAATATTGATACATTTTGAAGTTAATAGTACATTGATACACAATTATCAATGGCATCAAACTTTTAGTCAATTGATACAACACTTTACGTGTTGACAAAACTCAAAACTCATTGGTAAAGTTCTTTGCTTTTCTACTTTTCTTATTGATGTTTTGTTTCACCCATCGATATCGTTGTTCCAATCAAAACTTAAAAACGTGTCATCTGTACATTTTCAATACTTCTAGCAAAATTAAACATAACTTATTAATATTGTTGACTAGTTTAAACACCGGTTGAGATTATGAACAAGTATCAAATTTTGCATTACGTTGGTTGAGATTATAACTATTTGCAAAAAAACGTTTTCAGTTATCTTAATAACACTTCCTAACAAACGCTTAGAATTCCAAAAACTGGTTGAGTGCCTTTGACCAAAGAAAAGATGACTTCAACCACTTCTAACAATTCTTACCAACTTGTCGTCGAGTATTATTTTCGATCTCGATATAGATGATTTGATTTCCATTATTCCACAAAATTATATTATTATTTTGTGTACTTTTCATCAACCAGCCTTATCCTTTTTCATCACCCTCATCCATTTTTTCCAGCTGAAACACTATTTCTGGTCAACTCTCCAAACTCTACAAATCTGCCCCCCCCCACTCCTTATGCTTCTTCAATTTTTGGGAGCATAATCTCTTCATACTCCTCCACGTATGAAGATTTCAATTCTTTTTCTTCCACTTTTATCCTCCGTGTATATATATATATATATATAGGCTGTGTTTTGAATCGGGTCTGATTGTTTTTAACGTGGTGTCGAAATCTTTCAGTTTAATGGCGGAATCCGGCGGCGGTCCCTTCTTCAGCTGCAGAAGTTGCCATAATCCTCTTGCTCTTCGTGACGACCTCATCTCCAAGAAATTTCTGGTGAAAACTGAAACATGGTTAATGTATTTTAGTCTATTATTTTCACTCCAATTTAGGTTGAGAACTATTTGCTAGAAGTGATTTTAATAGAAATACATGAAAATATTTATTAAAAATTCTAGTGCTTCTTGAAAAAGCAGTTGGAAGTGCTTCTGCATAAAACACTTCTATGACCTGGAAGAACTTACAATTTATCGTTCGGATTTCGTTGTTTAGGCAAAATCAGGGCCGGCATACATGTTCTCTCATGCAATGAACGTCATTGTGGGACAAAAGGAGGACAGGAAGCTCATAACTGGTGTTTTCTCAGTTGCTGACATCTATTGCAGCAACTGCGGCCAGGTCTTAGGTTGGAAGTACATTCGAGCTTATGAGCAGACTCAGATGTACAAGCAAGGGAAATTTATAATCGAGAGAGCAAAGATTTCTAAGCAGTACCAATAAATCCCCCCATGACGCATGACAAGAGTCGGTGTCGTGATCCTTTTACTCTATAACTTCCGCTAAAATAATTCGATTTTCGAAGGTTTACGATCGTTTGGGGATAATTTGTGCTTCTTCTTGTTGATTCTCTGCATATGTTCAGCAGAAACTAATGTTAGTAATATATGGACTTGAAGGTTGATGAACCCCGTTGGTGAAGTTCTTTGCTTTCATACTTTCCTTGCTGGTGTTTTGCTTCCCAGGACTTCATCTCTCGATATAATGGTCAAAGAAACATCTTTAAATTAGTCCGACTATGAAACAATCTGTATATCAATTTGTCTTTAATAATGTGTTGTGACCATCAAAATGTACCAATGACATGTTATCCATATAGTTTCAACATTTCCAGCAAAATGTACCTTGTTAATGTTGTTGACTAGTTAAAACACCGTTGAAATTATGGACACGCAAATAAAATTTACATAAATGAGAATGTCAAGATAATACTGTTCTGAACATAAAAACACTCCTTCATTTTTTTGTCCATAAGTCCTTGATCAAAAGTAAATAACTATAATTTAACGGTAAAAATTTTGAAGCACCATAAATTTTTTGTAATTTGAGACATTGTTATCTTGACAACTATGTTTTATATTAGTCCTCCCTCCCCCGGTATAGCAGTTGACACTTGGAATAAACTAGGGGCTCCACTGGTAGAGCAGTTTACAGTTGGGAATAAACTAGGTGGCTACTTTGTTTACACTAGCGCTCATAAAGATTTTTCAGTATGTTTGAAATACAGAACAGTAGATGTTGAAACGGAGATTTTGCAGAAGATTCTCTCTCTCTCTCTCTTAAAAGGTTACTGCTTTTCTTTTTCTTTTGAATTTAATGCAATTTCTCTTTCAATTTCCCGACTTTGCTTGTAGTGCTTAACAGCTAGTAATCAATTGATTAAATTCTACCAGTAAAGAACAAAGCAATTTCCCAACTATCTCATCATTTTTAATCACAATTAGCGACTGGTTAAACAGGTCAGATCCTTATCCCTTCGGACTTTTCCCATATTAATACCCAATTAATTAATGGGTTTTTTTTCTTATTTTATTATATCCCATGAATTTCACTTCAAAGACTCCAACTTTCCCCTTCCTAATCACCTAATTTATCAATTTTTAATCTGGGGTTGTTAATCTTTATCCTCTCAGTGTTCTTGTAGCTTACCCTTAAATGCAAATCCTGTCTCTTTCAAAATTCAATTTTTCAAATTTTTAAAATTATATATTTTACCTTTGGAATCTTGCACGCTAACTCGGTTGGTAATCGTATCTTTGATTGCAGGTTTCTAGGTCAATTTTGATCTTGTTGCAGGTAATTAAATTTATAATCTTTCTCTTAATCCACATTTTCATTTTCATATTTTAATTTTTACAGAATTTTACTCTCCTGTGTGTAAATTTTCTCTCTTTTGCTTTTTTTTTTTTTCTGGTTGCCGAGCAGTGAGAGGTGTTTAGAGCTGTGAATTTGTTTGTTAATGGCGGATTTGGTAGGGCCTAGATTGTACAGCTGTTGTAATTGCAGAAACCATGTCTCACTTCATGATGATATAATTTCCAAGGCCTTTCAGGTGAGGTTTCCACAATTCTAATTGTTTAATTTTCTTTGTTTTTTATTCTTTGAGAAAATGAGGTTTGAATTTTTGCTTCTTTGGAGTTTTTACTAGTTCTTCCCAATCCCAACTGATCATTGACTGTTGTCGAACTTTAAACTGATTTGCGTAGGGTTTCATGTGATTCCGTAATCACTCTTACTTTTTCCTTTTTCATTTTTTTTTTGGGTAACATGGAAGAAGAAAAAGAAACACAAACAACTAATCTAGCTGTAGCAACTCCAGAGTAGTCATCCGAAAAAGTTTGAACTAAACAAGGAGAGGCTCTTGAAACTCCATCTCACTATTTAAACCCAATTTGGCTAACTCGTCAGCTGCAAAATTATGCTCTATATTAACATGATGTACATTACAACTTCATGTTTCACTTCATGCTGCACATTACCGCAGTCCCTCTTCTCTGTCTGCACACCCTCCTCTTTTTTTTTCTTTTTTTTTTCTTCTACCTGTTGGATTGAATAAGTAAGGGAGAATCAATAATAGGATCCGGGAGAAGAGTGTAGGAGGAGAAAACGAGTGTGAAAATCACTAACCTTTGCACAAAGAGGGTACATTTCATAGAATAATTGAGATTGGTATGTCAACTGCCTCTGTAGGTTCTTGTGCTTTTTGTTCTTCGTATTTCTTTATCGTGAATCATGAGGGTTCTTGGCTGCAATCAATATATGAACCGAATGAGCATAAGAAGATAACTTTCCATATTTACATGAATAGGACACTTGGTTTGCTCTTTGTGCCAGATCTTGTAAGATGAATGTATTGCATCTGCTTAAAAAATCTGAATGCTTTGTTTCATTTCATATTCGGGTGTGATAAACGTTGTTTTCCAACAATTTGTTTATAGGGAAAACATGGCCGAGCATTTCTGTTCTCCCACGCAATGAATGTTGTTGTTGGGGCAAAAGAAGACAGACGTCTCTTAACCGGTCTGCATACTGTTGCTGATATCCACTGTGGTGATTGCCGTGAGGTGTTGGGTTGGAAGTACGTACGAGCTTATGAGGCATTGCAAAAGTACAAAGAAGGGAAGTTCATATTTGAGAAGTCCAAAATTGTGAAGGAAGATTGGTAGCAAAGGTTCCTGCCATTTGTTCCGATTTCTGTGTTAAGTGTACCAATATGCAGGTTCCTATATATGCAGTGTTCTTCTTTGTACAGAAACTCGGCATTCCTTGACAATCTATCATTGTTTCTTGCGGTAAAGTTCTTTGCTTGCATACTTTCCTTATCGGTGTTTTGCTTCCCGGGACTTCATCTGTAGATATAATGGTCAAAGAAACATCTTTAAATTAGTCCGACTATGAAACAACAATCGTTCTTTATATCAATTTGTCGTTAATAATGCGTTGTTACCATCAAATGTACCAATGATGACATGTTCTCCATATATTTTAAACATTTCCAGCAAAATGTACCTTGTTAATACTGTTGACTAGTTAAAACACTGCTTGAAATTATTGACACAGAAATAAAATTACATAAACATGAATGTCAAGATTATATTGTTCTGAATATCAAAAACTCCTCCATTGTTTTTTCCATTAAGTCCTCGATCAAAAACAAATAACTATAATTTAAAGGTAAAAATTTCTAAGCACTATAGAATTTTTGTAATTTGAGACATCCTACTACGTCTATGTTTTATATTAGTCCTCCCTCCCCTAATATAGCAGTTGACGCTTGGAATAAACTAGGGGCTCCCTTGGTATGGCACTTGACACTTGGAATAAACTAGGGGCTACTTTGTTTACACTAGCCAAGCACTGAACAAATTTTTCACTGTGTCTGAAACATAGGACAATACACTATATGTTATTGGTATAGCGCTTGACACTTGGGAGTAAACTAGGAGCTACTTTGTTTACACTAGCAAAGTACTGGAAGAAATTTTTCATTGTGTCTGAAATACGAGGAGAGTACGCTACATGTTATTGAACGCTTGAAAACATCAGAATTAACTTTTTACTGTAAAAATGTGATTTTTTGTTAAAGTAAACAGTACCAAAAGTTTTCGTTAAGTTCTCAAAATTCTTTTTTTCTATCTCTCCTTCCCTCTCTCTCGTAGAGCTTGCACGCAACCATGAACCTCAGCCCTCAAGTCTCTCAGTCATCCTCCGTTAAAAGGTTGGTGCGTTTCTTTTCCTTGTGAATTTAATGCAGTTTCTCTTTCAATTTCCCGACTTTGCTTGTAGTGCTTAACAGCTAGTAATCAATTGAGTCAATTCTACAAGTAAAGAACAAAGCAATTTCCCGACTCTCTCACCATTTTTTAATCACATTTAGTGACTGGTTAAACAGGTCAGATCCTTATCCCTTCCCATATTAATACCCAATTAATTAATGGGTTTTTATCTTATTTTATTTATCCTATGAATTTCACTTCAAAGACTCCAACTCCCCCTTCCTAATCACTTATTTAATCAATTTTTTAAGCTGGGTTTGTTAATTTTTTTTGGTAACGTGGAAGAAGAAAAAGAAACATTAAGAAATAACTAATCTAGCTACAGTGACTTCAGAGCAGTCATCCGAAAAGTTTGAACTACACAGGGAGGAGGCTCCGCAGGCTCTTAAAACTCCATCTCACTATTTAAACCCAATTTGGTTAACTTGTCAACTGCAAAATTACGCTCTCTATTAACATGCTACAAAATTACGCACTCTATGAACATGCTGCACATTACAACTTCACGCTGCACATTACCGCAGTCCCTCTTCTCCCTCTGCACGCCCTCCTCTTTTATTTTCCTCTAGCTCTTGGATTCAATAAGTAAGGGAGAATCAATAATAGGATTCGGGAGAAGAGTGTAGGAGGAGAAAACGAGTGTGAAAATCACTATCCCTTGCACAAAGAGGGTACATTTCATAGAATAATTGAAATTGGTGTGTCAACTGTCTCTGTAGGTTCTTATGCTTTTTGTTCTTTGTATTTCTTTATCGCTCATCATGAGGGTTCTTGGCTGTAATCAATAAATGAACCGAATGAACATAAGAAGATAGCTTTCCATCTTTACGTGAATAGGACACTTTCTTTGCTCTTTGTGCCAGATCTTGTAAGATGAATGTATTGCATCTGCTTAAAAAATCTGAATGCTTTGTTTCATTTCATATTCGGGTGTTATTACAGGATGTGGGCATATTATTTTTGGTCCAACGTTGTTTTCCAACAATTTGTTTATAGGGAAAATATGGCCAAGCATTTCTGTTCTCCCACGCAAGGAATGTTGTTGATGGGGCAAAAAAGACAGATACATGTTAACTGGTCTGCATAACGTTGCTGATATCCACTGTGGTGATTGCCATGAGGTGTTGGGCTGGAAGTACGAACGAGTTTATGAGGCATCGCATAAGTATAAAGAAGGGAAGCTCGTACTTGAGAAGTAAAAAATTGTGAAGGAAGATTGGTAGCAAAGGGTCCTGCCATTTGTTCTGATTTCTGTGTTTAAGTGTACCAATATGCAGTTCCTACATATGTTGTGTTCGTGTTTGTACAGAAACTTGGCATTCCTTGACAATCTATCATTGTTTCTTGCGGTTTGATTCTTGCCGTATGCTTTGTGTAAACGGTGTAGATGGAAATCATCGATCATCGAATTTATTTATGTGTAAAAATACGATGTCATTTCTCAAGCATGCTATTTTCTTGTAATATAATTACTAATCAGTTCTAGATGCTGCTTTATTGTGTGTGGAGAGAGCTATGTCCAGATTTGACCACAAAACGCACGGATTCAGTCATATCCTCCGGAGAAGTGAAGCAGATGCTCTCACCGTCTCACGGAGAAAGGATGAGTCCGGTTGCTTCTCATCTTTTGCACCAGGCGTCATTTGCGTCATTTTTTCGAGGTCATAATGCTTCATCTGTGTCTAAAGATTATGTTCTTGTTGAATGATACTAACCTGCACCGATTGGAGACATGGTGGCTTGAGCTCACAGTTTGTCTTTTACTTCCAGTACTTCAAAATGTCTCTCTACCATGAATAGGGTTTGGCGTGATTGAGAGTACAATCGTATGGAAGCAGGGACTTAACTGTGATATTTATATCGTTAGGGTTTTTAACACACCTGACCTATCATTGGCTGTGAAGATTGACCCTATCTCTCTAGTGTTTAAGTCCCACCATGATTCTACATCTTCGTAATAAAATCTATCAGATTTCCTTTAGGTTAATTGCAAGGGATAAGACTCCATATTCCTTATTATGTTAGGACTATCGGATCACTTTGGTTGCTAACAACTTGGTAGACAAGTGGCTTACAACAAAATGATACAATACAACATTCATTGTCATTCACGATCTTACATTCTCCCACTTGAATGTCAATGATTCATCCTAACAAAATAAGAAATCATGGTGATCACTGAGTCTTCATAAGTATGCAATAACCTTTCCTAGCAACCTGTCACTTTGAATAGAATGCAAAACCAAAGAAAACAAAGAACAACTTGGTATGTTCCTTGCACTCCAAGATCACATACACATTCAACTTAAACACTGTGTTGCTAACAAAGTCATGGTGTCAAGAGCTAATAGTCAAAACATTAGCTCACAACAGTCGAACTGAAAATATGAAAAATATATTTCAGTACACAAGTAGTTCACAAAAGAACTCAACATCGTTGGTAACAAAATCCAACTTTTCTGTTAATTTAGAATATGATAAGAGAACAAGTAAAATACGACATATTGTTTACAAAATCAGGACCTCTTATTAAAACTTATGAACAAAATTTAAACAAAATTTACTCTTAAAGTATCAACCACTAACACTTCAAGTTTTTAATACAAAAGGTAATCTCTTATTCCCACTGATTAGCAGAGATAAACAATTATTACTCTCACTGATTAAGAGAGTAAAAAAACTTTATAAATGCCTACAAAATGAAACAGATACCTTTTAAGTACTCCTACTAGCAAAACATTAACATGGAATATAGAACATAAAATTTGTGAGCTGAACATCTTTATTCTAGATATCTGTAGGGAAGAGACTCTTGTGACTGAAAAACTATACAAAATTATTTGATCAATTTTGTTCATCTAACATTGGACAGAAATAGAAAATTTTAACTAAATGTTTTCTTATCGCATCAAAAACATATAATTCCAGAATCATCTTTGGACATAAACTAATTATATTAGGTTTGCATAGCTAAAACATAAAATACAAGGGTAAACTTATATAGCTTCAACACTTTTGAGCAGATGAAGTATATACAATCTTGTCAATTCCATGTTTCACTATACATTGATTTATAGTTGTACTGAATAAGAAAACACTTTTGAGCAGATTAATTATTCCTTGATAACAAATAAATCACAAGTCCAATTTCTTGAACAACAAACAAGAATTAATAAGCAAAACACTTTTGAGCAGAATATACTCATTACCCCTTCTTGAATTTCTTGCAAGATTAGTTGCATATATAAAATATAAACAAGTCTGATAATGTACATTTTATCTACCAAAACTATGACCATTAAAAGCATGCAAAGTTGATGAGTGTGAAGCCCATAATACATTATTTCTCCCACTTGGGCAAACACTCAAAATTGCAAGATTAAACACTAGAGAAAGTGGTTTTCATATAACAAAATATAGGCTAGTTGAATCAATAAAGATCAAATACATATATATATATATATATATATATATATATTTATTTTTTTTTTAATAGGCTCAAATTAAAAGTTCCATAAAAACTTATGCAATTACTACAAATTTTATTTTATTTTAGTGTAACAGAGAAGACTCACATATGTGTTAAAAATTAGGTGATAAATTAAAATGAAACCTAATAAGAGAATCCAAACTCAAAATTTATGTTTTAATTCTAAAACAAATTGATTAAAATAAACACTTAGATATCTCAATAACATCAATTTTTCAACAATAATTTTAATCCAATTTAGAACTCAGAGAAAATTAAGACAAAAGATTGGTAAATTTACCTACTCATTCTTGATTCTACAAGATTCATCATGGAAGTAGTCAAGTTGTGGAGGATCAAACCAAACGCAAATTGCATGATTGTTACACCTTTGGGCATAAACTAATCATGCAAAGAAAATACCTGCATAGCTAGCCAAAACATAAAATACACAAAATACATTTTATGTTGCTATAATAATTTATAGTTGGTAAATGATTTCCTGGAATTCCCTTTGGGACAAAAGTATTCACCATATAAATTAGAATTCTGATTTGTCAAAATAATCCTTTAGAACAGTATTAAATAACTGTTTTGTTGGATATTCAATGATTCTCAAAAGATTAAATTAGACACAAAAGTATGTCGTTATTGAACAATAGAGTTCTCGAAAAAGGAAACATGGTTATTCAGCTATTCGATAGGGACCAAAATGATCAATTAGTAAATTGATGCCACTTTCCAATTTTTGTCTCAAAAGACATTAATCATTATAATCAAAATTGATGACCAAACAAAACATTGGTTTGAGCAAAATAAACCAATACACTTTTCAACCAAAATTTAATCAGTGTTGACTAATAAAAGTCATTAGAATTGAGATTTTGCATTGAAAACCAGGACATAATAGAGCAAATAAACATGTCAAACAATTGGTACTATTGGATATGCACAAATTAGTGAAAACAATATTGCATAACATAACTAGTTTTTGAAGTACAAAAAATTCAGCAATACCACTTTAGTTTGCAAATTCACTAAAAACTCAATTCTCTTTAGATTGTCATGAAAATTTTTAGGTATGAACTAGACATATATGACTGCTGTTTTGCAAAATTTCATGATTTTTTAAAATTTTATAAGCGAGCCAAAAATGAATTCGAAAAGAGAGGTGCTGTAGAAACTACAGAAAATCTGCAGTACATACCTAAGATTAAAATTCACCAAATATTCATTGTTCATCCGATATGCATGAAAATTTTCAGACAATAAGTAAACATACAAATCTGTTAATTCCCAATATTTCATAATTTTTGACACTTTACAAGTGTACTAAAAGAAAATACGAAATAGGATGTGCTGCAGAAACGGCAAAAACTCTGCAGTACATACCGGAGACTAAATAATTCACCAAAAAATTCAAATTTTCTCCAATGTGTATGAAAATTTCCAGAAATGAAGTAGACATATAAATTTACTGTCACCCAAAATTCCATAATTTTTTCGATTCTAAAAGTGGGCTAAAAATAAAATCGAAATGGAATGTACTGCAGAAGATGCATAAATTCTGCAGTACATTCCTGAGATTAAAACTTCACCAATAAATCATTTTCAGACCACTGCTAGTGAAAATTTCCAGATTTAAAATAAACATCTTAATATATATCATAATAAAATTTCATGAATTTAGGAGTTGTAGAAGTACATCAAAATAATATCACAAACAGACTTTGCTGCTGAAGTCTACAGAATTCCAGCAGCGTGGTATCACCTTTAGCACTTTGCTATAAATTTATTCGATGTCCCAAAAACGTGAAAAATTGCAGTATATACAATCTATTTTGAACTACAAGAAAACAATTACATAAGGTTTGGAGTTACGAAAGTCTCTAAAAAAAATAGGATGTTTATCAAGCCCAGGTTAGTGACATGAATGGTTTTCCTTTTCATGTGAGTTTCTTGCCTTTTCAACATGTCCTATTTCTGACTGATAAATACTTTTATTGATTTCTCACTCAAATATAGCAAAATTCATTAAACTTAAGTTGAATCCACTAAACCACAAGCAAGACGTTATACGATAATCAACATAGTATTAGTGTCCCAGTTGACGTGAATCATAACATGTCATAAGTATTCATAATTTGTCATAGGTAATCAGTCATACCAAACATGTACTTATAGCAAACAAGAGAATTCAAAAGAGTTACTTTACTTGCAAATGACGTCGTTGAAGAAATTCTCCAAAATCTCAATTGTGTGTATTTGAGAAATTTATCAAATACAGAGTCTCAGCTAATGCAATTTTATGTTTGAAGATGAAGGTCAAAAAGGACAAACGTTACAAACTTGAATTGAAATCAAACAAATTCTGATTTCTAATTTCTGAAGAGGGGTGTTTCTAAGCATAACGATAAAGGGAAGCGTGAACATCAACTTAATTAACATGTATGGGAAAGTTAGTTTGCAAAATCAATGTGAAAAACATAGGAAGCATTTATATTCAAATTAGTTCAACCATTCAACTAATATGCCAAAATGGCCATATCATTATTCTTGTAATCAATTACTCAAAATTATGCAGCGAAATGGAATAAATGAAATTAAATGTAATTGAAGAAAATCCTTAAAATCTCATTCTAGGCATTAGGAATTGAAGGCCCAGAAAACTTACTTGTAAACAGGATATATATATGTATGTAGCTCAAGCTCCTCAGGATCACAATGGCTCACCCAAATTATATGGTATTACTTGAAATTAAAATACAAAAGGCCCATTGTAAAAGGTTCCTTCAACCAGATTTTTTCAATCATGCAGTCTTAAGACAATATATATAGTCAAAATGCAATAAGCTTAAAGTCATGCGGCAATCCTTGTTTGCAACATAGAGTTAATGTATTTATGGAAAATGAGCAGAAGCAAGAAGACAAACCCCAATTTATCTCCTAGCAGGGAGTAATTCTCAACTGGGTTTTGATGATGTGCGGGGAAGCAAAACCCGAATAACGGCTCGATCAATAATAACTGGATGGTGGCTCACTTAGAAATTTGAAATTAGCTATCACAGTCGAGCTCACGGAAGAGAACACAGTGAAGAAAACATGTCAGGGAGAAAATTCTTTATGCCTTCTCTGATAAACCTAGTTCGGATAAATCTCCAAACCCTAAAGAAAGGTCCACGTCAGCACCACCAATTTAATCACAACCTTCCCGCTGCAATCTGCAACAGAAAGGATCATAACAACACAGTCCATTATCCGCACAACTCTCTCAAATATGTTTGTATATGATTCAAACTGTTTGTATTTATCTTTCTAATTCAAATGTTTATCAAGTGTAACAACCTTATCATTTGTAACTCTATATAAAGAAGTGAATGAATACTCACTCGACATTGAGTTGAGCTTATACAATTCATCAACCTGCTATACCTTTGCCTTCAGATTTCCTTTATGGTATCTCAGAGCTGACAGTCTAACGACCAAAAACTTTATTTTTTTTCTCTCTCATGGCGTCCAGTTCAAGTCCCTCAAATCCCATTGCTATTCCCTCTCTTCCAAATGCTTCCAACTTTCTGACTATAAAGTTGGATCGTACCAACTATCCCATATGGCATGCCCAGATGTTGCCCTTGCTTCGCAGCAGGAATCTGGTGTCTTTTGTCGATGGAACCAACCCATGTCCTCCTGCCTTCTTGAAGGATGATGCCGGCCAACTCGCTGATAAAGTCAATCCTGACTTTGATGTATGGATTCAGCAAGATGCTATGGTCTTCTCTTGGATCAACAATTCGGTTTATCCCACAATTCTTGCCTCTCTTATTGGTAAGACAAGTTCTCTTTCTGCATGGACTTGTTTACGTGACAAGTATGCTTCTCAATCTACTGGCCGCCTCCTCCAATTACGTAGTGAGCTTATGAATACCCATCGTGGTGATTCCTCTATTGCTGAGTTTCTTGATCGCATTAATTATCTTGCTGACACTCTCTCCCTCTCTGGTTCTCCTGTGACTGACTCTGATCTTGTTGCCATTATTTTAAATAATGTTGGGCCTGCTTATGAGAGTACTGTTGCTTCTGCACAAGCAAGGGATGAGGCCATCACTTACAGTGCCTTGGAGGCTCTTCTTCTTGGTGCAGAGAGACGTCAAAAGCTTCATACTGTATTTGAAAATGGGCCCACTGCCCTTGCTGCTGGAAGAGGTCGTTCAGGACCTTCCCGTGGTCGCGGTGCTCCTCGAGGAGGCCGTGGTCACTTTAATGGCGGCAGTGGCCAGTTTCCTCCTCGTCCTCA